>NC_064926.1:111604134-112204491 GCF_023897955.1 Schistocerca gregaria
TGATCAATGTTAAAATAAATTTCCAAATATAAACAGATTTATTTCTTTTTATTTAAATTATCTTATATATATATCACCGGTTGTCGTATCACTATTAAAAGATTATAATTAATGTTAGTCTGGTTGCAGTGACATTAAATCGGCGAGAGCGGTGGAAATATAGGAAACTCTAGTCACCTTCTTCACAAAACATTGGTGTTCACTACTTTCTCGCGCAGTGGTCACTATTTAGAGGCATTTTTTTCGTAACATTTCCTTATTACTGTATTTGTTACGTATTCTCTTCATTTATCATCATAGGTTTATAGGTTTTCCTAGAGTTAACCCATTTAGAGGAGAAAAGTTCTTGACATTAAAGGTTTTACTTCCCCTGCATTGAGTTTTCTTGTAGTTACACGAAGGTAGAGCGATTCTCTGACTTTTCTGTTAAAACGTATTCCACACAACGCATATGTCAGCACATGTTTTACTTGTGAACTTCTCAAGTAATCAACACAATGTATACAATTTTTCTGGCGGAATGAAATGTACCACATTCCGTGCCGTTAACTGATGGACGGATGAAACAGACGTTCCAGTTCGGCATAGAGTCACTGATTGGCAAATTCAAAACATTTCATCCACATTGTATAGTAAATTTATTTCTTCTTTAAACAGCACAGTAGTTAAACGTCAGCGATGCAGGCGACTGCAGTGGCAGCTCCTCTGGGCTGATCGTCCATCAGCTGCTGGGTTTGCTGCTACCGGCCCTCATCAAATCATTAGACCCATCACGAAGGGAAGTCCGAGATGCCGGTCTACTCTGCTTTCGCTCGATGACGATCATAAAAAGTATTATATAGTTTCATTCGTTACTTTAACCCTAATACACTTAAAGCATAGCGCCTACTTAGAAATTACACAAACACAGCTAACGTCAATCAGCTGCCGTGAAGCCTACACTACAGCGTTTTGACAAATATGTTCCAAGCACCCACACAGTTGAAATTGTAGGCAAATTATTGGAAATTTTGCAGTTGTAGAGGAAGATTAGGAAATGTAGCACAAAGCGAATCACAGAATGGTTCCTTTTAAAAGGACACAGTCGATACCTTTGCCTGTCCTTCTCCACTCTGAGATTATGTTGCGTCTCTAATGACACTGCAGCCAGTGGTCGCTAAGTGGTAGACTTCTTTGCTTCATTGAAACGGAAAATTGAGTCGTAACGTAAACGTGAAGCACAACTGAGCATAAGATGACCGTCTCAGCTCCTCTGTATATACTGACTGCTTCTACAAGAGAAGCATTTTCTGTGACGTTTCCGCAGATATCTGCAACGTCATTTTGAGGTGTTGTTGGAGTCAACGCAAACAAAATTTTGCAATTCATGCAATGCCCAGCGCCGGCCGCGGTGGTCTCGCGGTTCTAGGCGCGCAGTTCGGAACTGTGCGACTGCTACGGTCGCAGGTTCGAATCCTGCCTCGGGCATTGATGTGTGTGATGTCCTTAGGTTAGTTAGGTTTAAGTAGTTCTAAGTTCTAGGGGACTGATGACCTCAGCTGTTAAGTCCTATAGTGCTCAGAGCCATTTGAACCAATGCCCAGCGTCAATGGAGAATGTCGGTTTGTTTCTACTTACAACTAGGCTAATGCGATATTCGGTTTAATTAACAGGTACACCAACATCACGAAGAATAACTGGAACTCCATCAGCGCCTGAGTACCGCTGTTGTGAGTGGTCTCTAGCAGGCACACTGCGTGACAAGGCCGGTCAGGAAGACGTGGCGGGCAACTTTTTAATTACCTTTTGGCATCTCAAGTAGTTATAGACTGTATTAGAGGCTGATCGGCAACAAAAAACATATACAGAGCAGTTATACAGATCAGTGCTCTAGCTCTTTCAAGACATTTCCGTGGAACGGCAATGCGTTCTAGCTTCCACATCACGATCTCTACAGTATTTATTGTATTTTAGTGAGCTTGAGATTAAGAAACAGTAGGCATCTGCAGTGTTCTCTTGTCATACACTTATTCACCACATCTTGCTCACCTAACTCGTCCCGCCCGTTCAGTTGTCGTCTCATGTTCTTGGGTGTACCAGTGTTATCCGTCCGCCTGCTATGTATACGGATGTGACAGAAGTCATGGGTTACCTTCTAATAACGTGCCGGACTTCCTTTTGCCCTGGGTATGCACCAACTCGACGTGACATGGACTCAAGTGCCGGCCGGAGTGACTGAGCGGTTCTAGGCACTACAGTCTGGAATCATGCGACCGTTACTGGCGCTGGTTCGAATCCTGCCTCGGGCATGGATGTGTGCGATGTCCTTAGGTTAGTTAGGTTAATGTAGTTCTAAGCTCTAGGGGACTGATGACCTCAGAAGTTAAGTCCCATTGTGCTCAGAGCCATTTGGACCATTTGGACTCAAGTCGTTGGAAGTCCCCTGTAGAAATATTGAGCCATGCTGATTCTATATACAACCATAATAGCGAAGGTCAATTGCCGGTGCAGGGTTTTGCGCACGAACTGAGCTCTCTTTTATGTGTCATAAATTCGATGGGATTCATGCCTGGCGATCTGGGTGACCAAGTCATGCGCACCAATTGTTCAGAAAGTTCTTCAAACCGAACGCGGCCCAGTGACGTAGCGCATTGTCCATAAGACTTCGTTCGTTGTTTGGGAAGATAAAGTCCATGAATGGCTAGAAATAGTCTGAGTTGGTTCACTGTACCGGAGGACCCAGTCCATTTCATGTAAATGGAGCCACAACCAGCTTGCACGGTCCCTTGTTGACAACTTGGGTCCATGGCTTCGAGGGGCCTGTGCCACACTCGAATCCTACAAAAAGCTCCTACCAACTGAAATCGGGACTCATCTGACCACGTCACAGTTTTCCTGCCGTCCGGGAGTCCAATATACAAGGTCGCGAGCCCAGAAGAGGAGCTGCAGGCGATGTCTCACAGTTAGCAAAGGCACCAGAGTCGGCTGCCATAGCCATGAGCGATAAATTTCGGCTCACTATCCTAACGGATACCTTCGTCGTACGTTCCACATTGATTTCTTTTTATTTCACGCATTCGTGCTTTTTTCTTAGCGCTGACAACTCTAGGTGAATGTCGCTGCTGTCGGTCGTTAAGTAAAGGACTGTGTTCTTCGTGGTGAGAGTTAATGTCTGAAATTTGATTTTCTCGGCACACTCTTGGCACTGTGGATCTCGAAGTATTGAAGTCCCTAACGATTTCTGAAATGTGATGTCTCATGCGTCTAGCTCCAACTACCTTTCCACGTTCAATGTCAGACAATTGCCGTCGTGTGGCTATAATTACGACAGAAACCTTTTCACGTAAATTACCTAAGTACAATTACAGTCCCGCCAACGCACTGCCCTTTTATACCTTACGTACGCGACGCTACCGCCATCTGGACATGTGCATATCGCTACTCTTTTGTCACCTCAATGTGTATATCGACCGTTGCTCAAGCGCATTTTCTCCGATGTTTCCGCAGTTATTTGCAACTTCAGTTATGAAATGAGTTGTCGGAGTCACCACAAGCAAAATGGCTCATCATGCTTATCATCTAACGCCCAGTGTCAGTGTAGAAAGTAGCTTTGTTTCTAGTTACAAAAGAAATCTTTTTTAAAGTGGTGTTTTGTTCTCCGAAGTAGTCTACTGCGATATTCGGTTTAATGACAAGCGTCAATACGTATACCAACATCACGAAGAATAGCAACGACTGAGTAAACGCTTCTGTGGATGGTAGCAGGCGACGTACAGCTTGACTGGACCTGTAAGGAAGATGTGGAGAACAAATCTGTACTAACCTCCCGACATCTGGTGTCGTTACTGTCTGTGTTGGAGGCTGACTGAGAACAAGAAACGTATACAGAGTACTAACACAACCCAGAGCAGTATCACTTTCAAGACATTTTCGTAGAACGGCGTCGTGTTTCAGTTTACACATCACTAGTAGGACGTCATATATTGTATTTTAGAGTGTTTTGAGATTCAAAAACAACACCTTTCTGCGGTGCCCTCTAGCGGTCGTCACACCGGCTGCCACTTATTCACCACACCTTCGCAGCTTAACTCCCCCGCAATTTTGAGCAATTTTATGAATTGTAAGGGAGATATTAGCTTAGTGAACTGAAGCAATGTTATTGCTAATAGTGTGTTCCACACGTCTGTACTTCTAAATTTATGTTTTGACATATCGCGAAATTACCTACCAACATTATTGCAGGTCACGTACAAGATGCCATGGGAACGTTCAAAATATGTATTCTATTGAGAAACTTCTAGCTGCTACTGAATTAGTGAAAGTTAATAATGTGTCCATATACCAAGCTTCAAAGCAAATGGATGTTCCGTGGAGCATATTAAAAGACTACCTCAACAGAAATGTGAAAGACAGTCGAGATCCTCCTAATTTAGGAAGAACATTTGCTCTAACGCCAAATCTTGAGACAGAACTATACAACTACATTATAAAGATGCAAGAACTGGGTTTCGGGTTGACAGTTATGGTGGTGAGAAAAATGGCAAACGAATTAGCGAAACGAGCTGGTCGTGGAAATTTCTGAAACTCCGAAAAAGGAAGTGCCAGCAAATGGTAGTGGATGAGCTACAAGACGAGGTAAAATCTAATCTTACTGTACGAACGCCTATAGGGTTTCTATGCCAAACGAAGACAAATTATAGAAATTTTTCGAAATTATAGAAATTGGTAGAAGATTTAAAAATTCAGAACTTGCCTGATCGATTATGGAACTGCCACGAAACTGGTTTGTCGTATGTCATGAAAGCAAATACAGTCACGTCAGTAGCAAAGTGATACGTTTACGAGAGAACTTACGCAGATTGTGGAGAGTCACATACATTTTTAGGTTGTATCTGTGCAAATGGAACATGGATTCCACCTATGATTTTATTCAAAGGAGTTCGGTAGAGCGATGTGCTAAAGCATGACAGCCTTCAAATTCATTAGTAAAACTCTCTTTGAAAGGCTGGATTAACAGTGATTTGTTTTTAGAATGGTCCAATTTTTTTTTGTCTATGCCATCCCTCCTGATCGTAGTGTTATCCTCCTGATGGCTTCTCACGCACCACATATTAACTCTGATGTCATAGCAGTGGCTAATGCCAATCAATGTTTCTTGTTGACATTTCCTGCCCACACATCGCATCTGCTGCAGCCACTGGATGTGAATGTGTATAAATCACAGAAGGCTCACTGGGCCGAAACACTGGACCAATACATGAAAGAGAATCCGGCTGATAAGCCGAACAGAAGCAACTTTCATACAATTTTAAAACCAGCATTTATTCAGTGTTTTTGTGCAAAGAACATCCAAAACGCCTTTAGAAAAACTGGATTTATTCCTTCAACAGAAATGCTATTTCTATAGAGGCTGTTGCTCCATCACAGTTAACAAATAAACCTGTTCATCCTACACAAAATAGGCCTATGGCACAAGAGGTGGAAAACGATTTGTTGCAATCCCCAACAGCAACGATAAAATGCAATAGGCCTCTTGTGAATCAGAAAAGAATAAAAAAAGATTCAGGAGCGAAGTGTCTCCATGAAGAACTGCAACTAAAAGCCTCTACATCGAAATCAGAGATCGCAAAAACCACACGCAAAAAAGACGAGACAGAAGATGATTGGCTTTGTGGTACACGTCATAATTCTTACTGAAGTGATGTTCGCAAAAAGTATTGAGCTAAATGGATCCAGTGCTCGTTTTGCTTAACACCATACCATGTGCTCTGCCAGCATTCCGGTGCAGAGGAGGAAGTTTATATGTGTGAAAACTGTTCGAGGATTAAGATATCGTTAGCAACAATGCCTAGCAGTATGTTAGAACAATAATGAAGACTATTTTCACCTGCATGACCATTTGCATTATTAGTTTGTGAAAAAAAGTAATTCAATAAATTTGTTTGAAATTATCGTAATTACGCTTAATCATGGAATTCGATTACTATTATCACAAAGTTATCTGTCTAAGTCACGAAACTACATACTTTTTATCGTTTGGAAGAGACCCCTTTATTTATTCAGTAGCACTATTTAAATAAGAAATACAGTTGTATTACCTCCGAACCCTAACGGGAAAGTATTCATAAACGATTAATTTCATAATCAGAAGTTATTAGTAAAACAACAAATTTATTACGAATATATCCCCCTTTACGATATACTGCCTCGCTACTCAGTCGCTGGCCCTGTTAAGACGTATCGCTGAACAGAACATGAGACTAGACTGATTTGGTGCTGCTCCATCGAAGAGACGCTATAAAGTCCATAGTTTCTGTTGCTCTCGAAAGTCCGCCTGAGTGCAGTTTTTGCGAAACACGATACATTGTTATTAGTACACAACTCGGCTGAACATACGAGAGCAGTACAGACAGATGAATTGCCGAGAAAACTTAAAAGATAGTAACACAGTTTATTTATATTTGCAACGAGAAACGAACTGCCATTTTCACACGATACACGTGCTGCGTAGTATTCGTTTTGAATTGCTCCATCTAGAAACTGCAAAGACGAAATCTCAAGTGTCTGCTGTGACGCCGGACAAGGTTCTCCTGACGATGTAGCGTGTGAGGGAGACGGAGGGTAGAGGCAAGAAGAGCAGGAATAAGTCGATTTCAGGAGGCGAGATGCCACGGGTGACTCGCCTCTGTGAGAAGCGAAGCCAACCCCCTTTCACGCTGCTTCTCCTCGGCCTCCGCCTGAGAGCATCGAAATGTCAGCGCCCGCAGCACGCAGCAGCCCCTACCCGGTCGCCGTAGCCTTCAGCGCCTCCTGCCCCTACCCCTCCCCTCACCTTCTGACTCCCAGAGGAATAAGCTAAGCCGTCAGGGGAGTCGCTGATCCGTAGCGGGGCTGCCTCCAAAGAAAAACCCTAAATAATTCAATAAGGGGATTACAGCTCCCTCCAACCAGGAAAAAGAGAATTCTATAAATGTTCAAACAAGTAAAAATGTATGTTTTCGAAGAACAGTAAACAAATTTCTGTGTAGCATCACAAACTATTGAACAGCCTAGAAGAATGAATGTGAAAGTATAGAGTAACAGATCAGAGAACAGTGTTAGAACTGTGTACACTGGTTTCCATAAATAAAAGAGCAGTCTATAAACAATTTTATCTCAAAAAGCTGTAATGTTTAATATGATAAAACGAAGTTAACGTCCTCAAAACAGGGTACAACTTAAACATGAAGACGCAATTCGAGACAGGTAATGTACTCTCGAATTCAGAACAAGCTTGAAGTGGGAAAACAGCGTCTTAATGCGAATGTGGCCTTTCACAGGGAATTTCACTGATCAATTCTACGATTTACACTACGCCTGTGGTGGCCGAGCGGTTCTAGGCGCTTCAGTCCGGAACCGCGCGACTGCTACAATCACAGGTTCGAATCTGCCTTGGGCATGCGTGTGTGATATCCTTAGGTTAGTTAGGTTTCAGTAGTTCTATGTTGAAGGGAAGTGATGACCTCAGATATTGAGTCCCATAGAGATTCGCCTTAGCTTCCCGGCACTTAATAATTATTTCATTTCTGACTTGTATTTCTGCATTGTCAAATTACATTGAACATTGTTGTACTTCCTTCTTTCGTCAATCATCTGACGTACATCTGCTGTTAGCCATGGTTTCATCTGAGTTACATTCCTTGCACCTACGTTTTTCTTCCCAACTTCTGTGACTGCCGTTTCTAGAGACGTCCATTCCTCTGTAATACCCCACCCATCAATTACCTGGTTTTGGCGTGTGTTCACGCAGCTAATTGACTAACAAATCAACAGAGAGTGCAAAACTGCCGCAATATTGGATAATGCAAAGAAAGTAATAAGGCCCTGTGACTCCTGAATGAACTGTGGTGGCAGTGTTGACATTAATTGATTCCAAATTGATCTCTTTTAATTAAAAAAGGGGTGCACATTGATGTTATATTCAGCTATTGAACACCAGATGCAAATGTTGAACATTAAATTAATTAAGAAAGTGACTTGGGATTTCAACTACTTGATTGACAACATATGCAATCGATTAGCACCAATTTATTGTGACTCATGACCTTCAATCATCACATTACATGACTCTCCTAACAGGCCGTGGGAATAAATTGCATTTATGTGGAGTAAAAGGCGATAAATCGAAACTAATTCCTATCCATTGACCCAGGCGTAATGCGAAGTGCGAGAAGAATTCTAGAATACACGGCCATGAAACCCTCGTGGACACTTTGCTGGCATGATCCAACAAATTAATCAGTAGCCTAACTCAAGCCAGAGCAGGCGCAATATCACGCTTCCCAGCTTTCCAGTGCCAATCAATGCCTGCTCTGGGAGGTGAACATATTCCAACAAAATTTCCCTTCCACTCAACTACTGCTATTTAGCTCCTCCCAGGCCACCCATCAAGGTTAGTGTCTGCATAAAACACCATTTTTTTCGAAATTCCGACTCCCAGGATAGTACTTCAAATTCCTTGGTCCTACATTCCCATCAGAGGCTGGCGCATTTCATTCTGTCGCTCTTCACCTGATTTACTTCAGACTCTGCAGACCGTGAATTCAGCGTGAAGTTGCTACAGTCACGAACATGCATATGTTGGTCTCTGTTGACAGCTCCACCGTAGCTTTGCATGGCTTTCTCACATGTTTCACTGAAAATGGGACGATGGACATTTATCAACAGGCATATCGTTTTCCATCTGCTTCCCGGTACACCAGCCTGGGATCAACCACTCACTCACTGTCACCCATCTTAAGGCAGCTGGAGGCCGCACCCCTTTACCGCTTTCTCAGAGTTTGAGCCACCCTAAGCTGCCTATTGTCGCATCCCTTCGCACGCCGCCACCCATCTGCGGTCAACTCTGACTACTTCCCTGGAATAAACTATTCTCCAGTAAATCGACACGTTTAAACAAAGTTTTCATGTCGTATGAATTACTTTAAAACCATCACCCAATATTAATTATTCCAATACGTCCATACTATACCCTCTACAAGATGCATTGTGTCTTGTCAGTCATTTTTGTTCAGCCCTACTGTTCGCTCAACGTGAGTTCGGTGATCTTTAATGACTTCATGTCAGGGGCATAGTTCTTGCCATCTTACATAGTTGTGGATGTATTTATCACACTCATGCATTTCTCGTTGGTTGTCTCGTTTGCCTAATTTCATATACCTGTAGGTGCTTGTGTATTCTTGGAGCAGTGGCTCATATAATTCATTAGATGAATCTAATCTCCAAGAACGAAATAATGTTGTTTCACGTGACTTGACACAGCAGCACTGTCGGCTGAGAAAGAAGAATCGAAACTGATAGTGAAAGGCAAACATATACAAACAAGAACGTAGACGGATATGGCCTCGGCATTGAAACGTTGCAACAATGTTGCTAGCAACACTATTGCGGCCACAGATTGCCGTAAAATAAGGCCTTCGCCTCTCCTCCTTGCCGAGCGGCGATTCTACCTGCTGCGTGGAGATCGGATGGAGAGGTTAGAGGACGTTTCCTCGACCTTTTATGGGTGCGATTTTCATGATACCGAATCAACTTCTGTACTTCCTCTTGTACTCAATCTGTAGATTTCTTAACAGCCATCGGGATGGCAGCAGATCTTTTGTCTTCACTCCTTTTGCTCTTCTCGTTAGCTCTGTGTACGGCTTACAGACATCTTTTATCATTTGATCTTTGTACAGGGTGACCCAAAAATACGTTAACATAGGAAAATGAAGTAATTCACAGAATAATCTAGGTAAAATTGACATATTGCCTAAAATGACATGGGCTGTTACTGAATCCAAAAACGAGTGCAAAAAGTGTCCAACAGATGGCGCTGGACAGTAACACTTCAGTGAAGCCCCGTGGTTGGTTGCATCATGACATGGGGGGAGGAGACCTGACAGTGAGGTCATCGGTCCCTTCGGATTAGGGAAGGACGGGGGACGGGGAAGGAAGTCGGCTGTGCCCTTTCAAAGGAACCATTTCGACATTTGCCTGAAGTGATTTCAGGAAATCGCGGAAAACCTAAATCTGTATGTTGATGGTGTTGAGACAGCAACCAGCCACAAATTTATTTTCAGTTCCTTTATTCAAAAGGTACCGTTACCGGTTTCGAATCATTACGATTCATCTTCAGACGGTTTTAATGCTTTCATTATAACATGTGGTGCGTAATGAAAGCATGTAAGCCATGAAAACCATCTGAAGATATATCGTAATGATTCGAAAGCGGTAACGGTACCTTTTGAATAAAGGAACTGTAAGTAGGCTGTTTAAGTTTTTTTATTGGTAACGCCGCCGTCACGTAGCGCTCTGTATGAAAATCACTGGCTGTGCCGTGTGCAGTCTGTGGCTGATTGGCATTGTTGTAATACTCGCCATTGTAGTGTTGGGCAGCGGCAGCTGGATGCTAACAGTGCGTAGCGTTGGGCAGTTGGAGGTGAGCCGCCAGCAGTGGTGGACGTGGGGAGAGAGATGGCGGAGTTTTGAAATTTGTAAGAATTGGTGTCATGAAGTGATATATATATTATGACTACTAAGGTAAATACATTGTTTGTTCTCTATTAAAATCTTTCATTTGCTAACTATACCTATCAGTAGTTAGTGCCTTCCGTAGTTTGAATCTTTTATTTAGCTGGCAGTAGTGGCGCTCGCGGTATTGCAGTAGCTTGAGTAACGAAGATTTTTGTGAGGTAAGTGATTTGTGAAACGTATAGGTTAATGTTAGTCAGGGCCATTCTTTTGTAGGGATTTTTGAAAATCAGATTGCGTTGCGCTAAAAAATATTTTTCAAAGGGGACGTTTCATATAGACCAGTCGTGTATAAATGTTTTAAGGGGACGTTTCATATGTCGACCCTTAGCTGAGGATACCTCACTGGAATCTTCTGATTTTTTCCTTGTAGTTTGTGTAATTAGTGTAGATTTTGTTTATTGCTAGCGCGTAATTGTAGAGAGAATTTCCTTTGTAGTTGCAGTCTTTCATTGTTGTACAGTAAAATAGTTGTGGCATGCATGTAGTTTTGCACAAAGTATTTCGCAGCTGCGCTTGCAATTAACTAGATATTATTTTCAGTGCTACGTTAATGTGTTCTCTTATTTTTGCTCTTCAAATTGTGCTTTTCTGTGATATCATGTGAAATATTGTGACAATAATGGCGTGTGAAAAACGTAATACTAGCCTCCAAAGTAAACTGAGAAATGACAGTGAAGACGAAAGCAGTGTGTTAGCGCCACCATGTAATGAATTAACTAATGTTCAAAGTAGTAATTTGGTAATTGTGCATAGGGAAATGGAGAGGGCTGCAAATAATGGTGTAGGCAGTGAAACAATTAGTGAACAGGGAAGCATTATCGATCGATCAGTCGGCAACAGCTCGCCTCAGGATTCCGAAATGACAGGACACAATCTTGCAAATACTGTAGATTCAGGTTTTGCGTCCTCACCTTTTTCTCAAATAAGTCAAGACACATTTTCTGTTTTTCAAACTGCGAATATTGCCGGTTCAAATACATTGCCGAATAGCACTAAGGAACATGTTTCAGACACCAGTGCATTGTTATTACAATTAATGCAACAAATGGGACAAAAGCTTCAAAAGTTAGATACAATTAAACAAAATCAAACACAGCTAAAGCTTCAAAAGTTAGACACAATGGAACAAAATTTTCAAAAGTTAGACACAATGGAACAAAATCTTCGAAAGTTAGACACAATGGAACAACACCAGAGACAAACACAGCAACAGTTGGACACAATGGAACATAATCTTCAAAAGTTAGACACAATGGAACAAAATCTTCGGAAGTTAGACACCACACTTGAACAAACACGTGAAGATTTAACTACTGAGTTACATAATATTGAATCGAAATGTCAAAAAATCTGTAATGACGTAAAAACACAAATTTGTGAGCATTTTCAACCTATTTTTTCGCGGCATCAAAACGCATTACAGAATCACGAAGCAGCCATAAAAGAATTGCAAACTATTGTTCGTGAAAATAACGACACCTTGCAAGCTAAAATGGACTCAGTTGCATCCACCGATTCGGTTAAGCAACTTGCAAGAACTCAGGAAAACTTAAAGGACACAGTAGATTCGATTTCAACACAAATGGACACTCTGAAACTTGGTTCAGAAAAACACACTGAGGAAATGTGTTCACTATCGGGGAAAGTAGCCGAACTTTCGGATCAGTTCACTAATTTATCTGCAAAGGTAGATGATGATCTGAATGACACAAGACCTGTAGCCATCACTGACACAGAAGAGTATGAACAAATTAAGAAATTCAAACAAAATCAGAATCAAATTAATACGCAATACAAAAGAGAAATCCGGGAAGTACAAGATCAGTTGACGCAGGTAATACAAAAATTACATATTTCAGAGGACACTCGCGCTCCAACACGGCAAGAGGAACTTAGAAATACGGAAAAGCCACAAAATAATAACACAGGGCATTTCGGAAATCATGAAAGAAATTGGCAAGGTGCACCGAATTTTGAGATGGAACCGCCGACACTACGTAACAGTGACCGATATGCTACTCGCCGACACAATGATTTTGACTATAAGCTGTTCATTACTGCACGTAAATTCAAAACATTTAAGAATTCTGGCAACGACATTCATCCACAAGCGTGGCTCCATCAATTCTCTCATTGTTTTCCTCCCAACTGGTCATTAGAGCACAGATTAGAATTTTTGTGTGGCTACTTGGAGGATGAACCAGCTGTAAGAATGCGATCGGTCATTCACGATTGCCACTGTGAAGGAGAATTTTATCATGCCTTCCTCTCAGCATATTGGTCTCAAGCTACACAAGACCGAGTAAAACATAGCATCATGATGAAACACTTTGAACGATCTGAATTTTCCAGTCTCGTCAAATATTTTGAAGACATGTTACATAAGAATCAATATCTTTCAAACCCATACAGCCCCTCAGAACTCATCCGTATTTGCTTCATCAAATTGCCTGAACATTTACGACATATTATTTTGGCAGGGCGTTGCAAAGACGACGTTGAAGCTTTTCAGGGACTCTTACAAGAATTAGAAATTGACACAGACAGTCGCGGGATGCGAAAACAGGAAAACAATCACTACAGGTCACATCCGTCGCAATTCCGCGATGAAAGAAACAATAACTGGACACGACAAGGCCATTCTCACAACACAAATCGTGACCAAAACAGACACCACCCTTATGACAACCACTAGCAGAGTAATAGTTACAGAGAAAGATCGCATTTCCATAGTAATGAATATCACAGACACAATCAGAGAAACAGACAATACGGGAACCAAAATAATTATTATCAAGGGAGACAGAATAACTTCAGACGCAACGGTCCAGCGCGCAGTTACGATTCAGGGAGAAATTCTCCACCACGTGACCGACAAGAAATTAATTACAGAAATTACCGACATGACGACAGACGATATGATCGTAACGACAGACCTGAATTGCATCAGAACTGGTGGGATTCAAACAGAGCAGGGCCCTCTCGACAAGGTGAATTGGTAGAAGTTAGGTCTCCTAATCCCAATAACGACGCGCGCCAACAAAGAAACAGACAATGACTCGCACCGCAGGCAGCCGCGTGCGTCGGCTGGCTCAGAGAAAAATAACATAAGTTAACCTTGAGCAGAATTCCAGTGTTCCTTACCGACGTAATCACATGATACCTGCTTTTCAGTTGACAGTCTGCGTACTAGGAAGAGTAAAGGTTTACACCACATTTCACATGTAAAACCGTTTATTGAAATATAATCTGCTTTTTAACTTTGTCTTTGCCATAAAGCTGTTCACATCACGTCACTAGTATACTTTGTCAGACTTAGAATCTGTTAACATGCAACAATGTTTTGAAGTTAACTATCCAGTCTAGAACCTAGGCAACATTTTTAAACAGAAATTACGAATGCATTGTTGTAGTGAAGAGACGACACAGTGTTGTTATTTGTACATTTTTGCTTGTTAGTTGCACGATTACGTAACGACTATAAGGCTCACATGCTTAGAACATTTACCAGTACTGTTAATGAGATTTTAATGCAACATTTTGGTTTAGTTGAAAAGACATTCTTTATTTGAAGTACTTTCTGTGAGATTAAAGATGACTTAGCATTTGGTTTCTTTGATAGCTACACGATAATATCACGACGCTACTAATGTGTCACACAATTTGTATTGTGCTTTTGCGGTGTATCTGTTTTATATCTGCACAGTTTTTCTGAATTCTTCTGGAAAGGAAAACATGTTTTAGTAGTAACTTTGTGGTATAGCTACAATGAGACAGCCTTTTCTGTAGCACAACAATAGGTTACAGTACAGTACTTACTTCATCACGGTAAAAAGCGTAGTAACTACGATATCTATATGCAAAGCATTTCACTTTAGTTTATCATGAGGTAAGTACATTGACTTCTGCAGAACTTAGCTTTCGGAGGACGATAACTACGACACTTCCACACACATTATCTTACAACAATACACACAGTTTAGCGCTACAGTACACGTATTTGAGTGATTAATTTTGTACTTAAACATTTATTTTTAAAGATATTTGAATTACAATGATACAAAGGTTTTCCATGATACATTTCATTCCATTGCTGTAATCTGCAAGACCTGAGGATATAATTACACTAATCCTCAGGGTTTGCTGTCTCAACACCGTCAACATTTGTCTTCAAATAACAGCCATGGTTTCCAACCTTGTCATCATATGACAAAATTGCATACATCAGTATGGCAGGAAGCTGGTTTGAACCGCCGTCTTCCCGAATGACACCACATGAGCGTCGTGTATGAAACCAGAGGTAGGCAGAGAGCGAGTCAGGTCATCCCTGACCTGATTCACGAACACATTCTCTAAGGTATGACTTTTATGCTGGATGGCGCTCTAGCCCATATTGTTACACATGAGGAATTTCTCTTGCAGACATCGTTTATCGTTTGGTGAGGATCGCATGTTGAGCCATCACGTCCGTCATTTTTGGCCTCTGAGGTCTCCAGACATCAGTCCATGTCGTTATTAGACGTGGGGTTAACTGCAGTCGCAAGTGTACCGTGATCGTTGGACCTCATTAGGTATGCTAAAAGACGACATCCGATGGTAATTTCTCACCTTACCTACTGATATGGTGTTTAGTGCTGATTACAACATTTTCCCGCGACCGCAGGTACTGTTGATGAATGACGGTCGACATGTTGAGCACTTGTTATAAAGTACATCGTCTTTGCTAAAAAGTAGTTATTCTAATTATTGCTGATGTATCATATGGTTGGAAATTTTGTGCACTTTTGTGTTTCAATAAAACTATCGCGACCTCCTTATAGTTCCTTTTTCGTTGACATTGTGAGGGGTCAACTTGTACGTGGAGCCAGATTTTGTAATATATTTCATGAAAAATCAAATCAAATGGTTATCACATGCTGAAGAGATTGTACCTTTGACACCACTGAACCAAAGACATTGCCTGAGTGGCAGAATCGATTGTAAGTAGAGGCACGCGTAGTGCTGTAGCAGTTGCCATTGCACTCTCTTAAAGTAGGATGTAAGACTTAAAGCTAGTGGCTAGCTGTGAGAATATAACTGTTGGCCTATGGACGTAGCATAATACAGTTTTGTAAGGTAATGAAGTTTTGTATGTTTAGTTTTAAGTATGTAGCAACGAAATGTGGCTTTTACTATTTTTACAGTAATGACCGTTGCATGAAGGAACCAAATATTTGCCATGAGATTTAATTTATAGGTTGATTAGGTATGCCCGATTTTTAATATTTAGCGTGTTTTGTAATTCTGATACAGACAAGTTAAATTTTGGAATCTATTTTGTTAAACGATGTTAGGCTTCTTGTCATGTAACAATTGAAGGGTCTTTAATTACGTCAGTAGGTGAAAATTGTAGAACGGTTGAGAAGTTCACTTATTCTGAAGTTAATTTAAAATGTTTCATATATTTTTTGACGGAGAAACTATTTTTAATACAATTTTCAAACTCATCCTCTTCCACATCATGTTTATTTAAATCCAATGAATATTTCTAAAAGAAATGATTTTTCAATCAGAGCCAAAAAAAATATTAATGTGCCAGTATCAGAAAAGTGTTAATGTTTGTAACAGTTTAAATGGGGACAGCACTACACAGCGCCGAGCTAATTTCCTGTATTTTCGTCGAACATTTGCAATGTTATTCATTTATCAACTAATCTACTGACATTATTTATTATATTATATTAATCAAAACCTTTGCTGATTTTATCAGCAGAAACTCTCCTATGTTTCTCATGAGGCAAGAAAACGTGCACTAATTCCGTAGTCTTGGAATATGACGATATGCTGGAGCAGCGTGCATATTGCAGTGTCACCATTCACGCAAGAACAATTAATTAAGTGGCTGGCTCGTTTCTCCGCAGTTGGAGCTCAATGACGCTACAGCTAATCTAGCTGAATGTCAGCCGCAGTGAATACAGTGTTCACACAAATTTCTCATCTGTGTCATACAGAGAGTTATGCGCCCCATTCTGCACTTGACGGCAATTCAGAGGAGAGTGACCACGGAAAATTTTGGTCTTTTCTTTCTCGTAGCGAAGCTGTCCCCCACCTGAGCCCTTTCGTACTCCATGTCATCGCTTTTTCCGACCAATAGGACTGCCAATCGCAAAGGCCCTACCATTAAACTGCATCGAAATCTCTGCATTTTACGCCTTCCTAGTTCGTTTCTGACAATTGGACATTTTGTACCCACTCCAGACGCGTAAAAGTTACATGCTTACCGCATAAGCTTACCACACGCTGTTCACATGATCAGCTGCATCACTGGTTTGTTCGTATCCATTTGGAAACTCCAAAACGCAGTTTTCTAAAGCTGCTTTCCATCTCACTCCAGTGGCCCCCTACTTGCTCTCCTGCATGAGTCACCTGGCGCCTGTTCGTTGACTCGCCGCAGGACGCCCCCAAAGAGCTTTCTGTTGTACTGCCACAGTGCACATTTCATACCTGCTCTTACCTGCTTCCAAACAAAACGTTTCCTCTAGCTGCTTGTGTCACCTCTTGCTCATTGACGTGCAGTGTATAGGATTGGCGTGTTAATACCGTCAATTGAATGTCATCCCTTTGCGTTACATACTTATAGGCAAATCTGCTCATTTTCACCTAAGTAAGTTAGGTGTTATATTTACCTTTCCATTATGACGTATAAAAACTCCCATGTAAGGTTCGAAGTTGACTTTCATTTCATATGACACCTTAAAAGCTCTTCAATCGAGGCAATGGCTGAGTAACATCGTTACATCAGATAGAAATCCACTACAATCGTTACATCGCATTATTCGAAAATATACAGGAACTGCACAAGTCCCATCAATTCTTGAGGGACATACTTCCAAGAAAATAATTTACTGATAAATTACGGTAGCAATTTTTGACTTACAGATGATAACAGGGGAACGAATGACAAAATACTGGTGTTTGATAGTGAAAAAGGAAAAGCGTGTTTATCAAACTGCGAATCGTTTTTTGTGGATGGAACGTTCAAGAGTTTGATCAATGAGTTTGAACATTTGTTTATACTCCACGCCGACCTTAGTAGTTCTTGTGAGGAACAAACATCATTCCAGTTGTTTAAGCTTTGCTGCCAAATAAAAAGCGAACAACATATTCTCGTTTTTAAAACTATTAAAAGTAATGTGCCTGGATGAACCCTGCATCTCTGATGATGCAATTCAAAACTGCCATCGTCCAAGCAGCTGACACTCTGTTTCCTGCAACAGGGATTGCTGGTTGTAACTACAATTTTAACCAGTGCTTGTGGAAACAAGTTCAGTGTTACGGCTGCGTTCCAGTCTAGTACATCATCACTTGGAAATGTTAGATGATAATTGGCTATGTATTCAAGAGAGCACACCTGAAAACCGTAAGCTTAAGGATTTTTATGACCATTTTCTGTACCAATGCTCATAACGAAAACATGTCAAGAGAGATGTGGAATTGCAGTGGAAGACGCCATTGCGCTAATAACGTCTCAGAAGGATGGAACGGAAGAATAAGTGCTATAATACAAAAAGTTCACTGGAATGTTAACTTATTAGTGAAAAAGCTTCAAGAAGCTGCGGAATACTACGGCCACGAGTCTGACTGATTAATTTTAAAATTTAATGGAAAAAAGGAAAAAAAGTCAGCAATGAAAACTGACGAAATGACTGCGAAGGCTTAAAAGAAACATCAAACTCATGAGAACTTAAAATCATTTCTGACTTTTGTGGCCTAAGTACGGAAGTTACAATGACGAAGAAAACGTTGGAATCATTGAAAATTTTGTAAATTTTGAGGAGCAGTTCAATGTAATCATTGAAAAATTTGTAAATTTTGAGAAGCAGTTCAATGTAATTATTGTAAAAATCATGAATAAATTTAATGGGTGAAGAAAAGGGACTATATCCTTGTGGTGTTTCCTGGAAACAACACGGAGTCCGCTAAATGTCTCTTTAAATTTGAAAATACACTCTAATGAAAACTGACAAGACTACTTCTAACACCAAGCCTTTCTAGGGTATATAGGAGCAGAAACAAAATCTGTATGGGAAGATGCCGGATGCAAACCCTTGTTGGCGGAAACTCAGGCAAATGACATGCAATTAAATTCATATTTTCTACATCCGTTAGGAGACAGCGAACCCGCATGAAACTGGTAAAGACAAAATAAATTATCATAAAAAATGACTGATAGCAGTTCTGCAACCTTTCAAAATACATTAAAACTAATTTCTAGGAACACATGTTGTAGACTACTGCGGGCCTGTTTTTGGAAGGGAATAGGTGAGCAAGAGATCTCACGCTCGCTCTCCGCATGGGTTGTGAGCGCTGGAGGTAAAATGAGACAGACAGACGGTTGTTACGAGACGCGGTACGGACGACAGGTAGCGCAGGAAAAGACTCTACCTAAAAAATTAATTTTTCTTCTACTTAGCCAATAGCGACGACTAAATTTTAAAATCGTATATATTACGGAAAGAAGAAGCAATGCCCAAGTTTTGAAGTCCGTAACCTCCTCGGTTGTTCTAGGATTTTTTCTAGTTTTGAAATTTTAATATGATTGTAATGGTAGTCTTGAAAACCAACGTTTAACTCTCGCACCACAATTTTATGATGCCACATTTTGTAGGTACATGCAGGAGACATAGTGCATCAAATTTCAGCCTTAAATTTTCTTTAATTACCGGTAAATAAATGCTATGATAAAACAAACGAATTACACTTTCGATAATATGAAAACACATCAAGACTACTTCCTACACCATTTTCACTCAGATTGGTTAATATTCCTCATAAAAATTTGGCACTGATCTAGAAAACAAACTTATACTGAAATAGATTTTAAGATTTTATCGCCTCTGTGGCCGAGCGGTCCTAGGCGCTTCAGTGGGGAACCGCGCTTGTGCCAAGGTCGCAGGTTCGAATCCTGCCTCTGGCATGGATGTGTGTGATGTCCTCAGGTTATATTGTATTGTATGTTAACCGGGGACCTAGAAACGACGGAGAGGCTCCGTCCCCGCCGCAGCCGCAGTGGTCCACAACCCCACGACGACTACCGCAGTCCACTTCACCCCTCCGCCGCCCCACACCGACCCCAGGGTTATTGTGCGGTTCGGCCCCCGGTGGACCCCCCCCCCCTCCCCCAGGGAACGTCTCAAACCAGACTAGTGTAACCCCTATGTTTGCGTGGTAGAGTAATGGTGGTGTACGCGTACGTGGAGAACTTGTTTGCGCAGCAATTGCCGAGATAGTGTAACTGAGGAAGAATAAGGGGAACGAGGCAGATGGAAAACCGCCTAAAAACCATCCACAGACTGGCCAGTTCACCGGACCTCGACTCAAATCCGCCGGGCAGATTCGTGCCGGGAACCAGGCGCTCCTTCCCGCCCGGAAAGACGTGCGTTAGACCGCTCGGCCAACCGGGCGGGCTCTCCTTAGGTTAGTTAGGTTTAAGTAGTTCTAACTGTAGGGGACTGATGACCTCAGATGCTAAGTCCCATAGTGCTTAGAGCCATTTGAACCATATTCTTGTATGGTTGTCTCTAGTAGCCCCTCATGCCTCAGTAGATAACCAATATTGTGAAACACTTGAAGCAGGGAACTATTTTTAGCATTTCTTCAACTGATTCTCGTCTTTCTTTATGTTATGACGTATTGTAACTAAATTTGAATACGAGGATACTGCTTGAAAGTACGTTTAGACATGCGCGCTCCCACGCATGATTTCACTGTCTATTCTAAGACTAATACTTTGCCGCCAGACTCTCAGAACAAGACAGCTCCACATAAGCCGCTCTTCGACGTAGCGTGACTTTCCCAAAAGCCAAAGAAGGTGGACAGTGTGGCTTCACTGAACTGTTCCTTTATATTGAAACGGTTTTGTTGTCTGAAGACTGACTGATGGCAGAGGGACGCCGAAAGGCTCACAGTACCGAAAGCGCTCGACTCAACGCTGGCGGGCTTTCCCGTTACAAACAAGTTGGCTAGTTTTTGGACTACAGCTCGCTTGACGTCTCAAGAATTCTGAGAAACACATGAAAAAATTCTTAGCATTTTTCACGAGGAATTCCAGCATATAAGCACGGAACGTCATGTAAGTCACTAGGGAACCAGCAGAAATGGTGGGAAAAGCTGTGACGCGAGGCAGTGTGAGAGTGACGCAGGAGTTCCTACGTGACGTGCAAGCTACTGCCCAGGCACTCCGACATGTTCGGAAATTTCGTTACCTCACACGTGGATCCTTTTGTACATAAGTTTATCAGCCATGCCGAGGCGAAATGGAATATTTTGTCGAAAAACGCCCAGCACCAAATGGTTTCGCTTAAGCTGCGCGTGGATATAGTGAGACTTGAAAACAATTTTTTAAGATTTTATCAAAAAATGAATAATGCTAGAAGGCACATATCATTAAAACTCACTGGCACCATAACATTTTTCCTTCCTGCATATATCTGGCTTCTTGTAATTTCAAGATTATTGCAGCTTTCTTCTTGAATTTTCTGAATAAAAATCTAGTCACAGACCTTTGAAGACGTGCAGTGGAAGTTCAACCAATGCCTATCTCCTTGGATCTTATTGATTGTAGTGACGCAGGACTTCAGTGTATATCTTAAATTTATTTTTACTCAGTCAACAGGAAAAGTAATTGATTTCTGACGACTGGCTGGCAATTGTTTCGCTTCAGATTCCTGGGAAGTATTGCAATTTGTTTGTCCCAATTTGTGTTTATGCCAAGGTCGGAGTAAAGACGGTTCTATTTGATGGTGATGGAAATCAAAAATTAATTTTGTCATCTTTCAGTGTGCTAAACCCCCTTACACAGCTCATATTTCAATCATTTCTTACAGTACTTGTAATTCGAGTACAGCCAAATTGTTTTTTGATCTAAGAGTAAACACCCCAAAGATGTGAAATAGCCACTATTTTCTCTTTTTAATTTAAATTTTCCCCTTAAAATGGGGAGTATTCATTTTTACAGGTATGAAAAGTGACATAATGTTTGGGTTTAGGAAGTTCAAAGCAGTCAGACACATCACATCGACGTGTCAGTGCACGATGCCTAGTCTATATGTTGATTTGTGTGATTGTGATTCGATACGCTTAGTCTTTTATTAATGTGCTTCAAAACTTTGAGCACAACGAAAAAATTTAATTTACAACATCATTGCAATGGATTCCACACAGAAGATTAAAGACACTTGGAAGGAGAACAGCGAGAATGCGAAGCTCAAAAATTGAACAGAAAAAGAAGAAAAACGCTTCTAAGCGATACGACTGAGGAAATATTCATCATGTGAGATGTTAAGAGAAAAAAAACGCCTCAGTAATTTTCCCAACATTTTTACTCTGAATTTTTTTTGTTTTGAGCAGTAACACTCAATGAGCGATGTGACGACGTTTGCGTGATTAGTTTCATAGCAAACTTAGTCGCGTAGACTTCTCTTAGCTCAGCGTAAATTTTCACGACTTTACACGTCTGCAGCTGCGCTTATGTCGATGTTTCGCCCTACATGTAAATGCTACTTTTTTTTACGCAATGAAGAGCTCACTGGGAGACTTCAGCTCAAGAGCTTATCTTCGAGTCAGCGTTGCTCGAAAAGTGGTACCAGTCATTGGCCCTTTAGTGAGAAGCAAAATACGTAATATTCATTGACATTCTGTGTTTTTATGTTAAACGTTTAACTAAAACGGTAACGAAATATAAATTTATCAGTTTAAAGCCGCATTCATCATAAGACTGCTAACAATCGTAAAAAATACCGTTTTTCTTACTTAACTGTCCCCCATTCTTTGCATCATCAAAATATTAAAAGAGATGTTGGATTTAATTGTCAGATCTCATTACGTTGAATATCATTGTCAGTTCTCATTATGTTGAATTCCATTGTCAGTTGTCATTAATACAACAGTCTTAAAGATAAATTTTCCACGAAACGCGTCAATGAGCAACCCTAAAGCGATACGTGGTTACTCACTGCTATGCTGTGTTGAACTCCTAGACTTCTTGATGTGCCTGTACCTGTGAAAAGGCAGTGAGCCCAGCAAGAGCCCAGTCTCCGTGAAAATGTCATTCCATGCAAGTGTTCAGTCCATGCAAGTGTATCAACCCCACGGAAACGCGCAGCTCTTCGTTGCATCTTCTCTATCTTTCTACCGGTTCTAACTGTTAAGGATTCCAGATCGATGTACAATGCAAAAGAAAAGGTCAAAAAAGCGCCTTGTATGCCACTTGCTTCGTGGATGAGTCACATTTCCTTAACTTTCTTCCTATGAATCTCAATTAGGCGTCTGATTTTCCTACTAAATGTTTTAAGTGGTCATTCCACTTAAGGCGGCTCTGTATAGTTAGTCCTCGATATTTTACCCTATGTATTGTGTCCAGTAATTTGTCGTCAATAATGTAGTTTTACAGTAGTGGATTTCTTTTCCTAGGTATGTGTAGTATGCTGCACATATTTACGTTCAGGGTCAACTGCCAGAGAATAAACTATTCATCACTGCTCTGCAGTTAAATCTTCAAATCAGTGCTGTCTTCTGACTCTGCTGCTCTATTATAGACAAACGTGGTCCGTTACTCGATACGCTCATATTCTTTCGACTAACCGGCATTGCTGGACAGTGTCAAATGCCTTCCTTTCGTCGAAGAAAACGGCATCAACCCGAGCGTCGTTGTCTACAGCGCTATGGATCTCGTAACTGGAAGGAGTTTTGCAACATCTCTGTTTGTGTAATTTTTATAGAGCAGATTTTGTTTCTCCAAAAACGTCATAATGCATGAGCTTAAAATATGTTCCCTAATTTTATAACAGACAACAACGACATACGCGTATTATACCTGGGCTATTATACAATCGCTAGTTACCATTTCTTGCTCCACCAACCTACGATAAACCGCTGCTAGTAACGGAGTGAGTTCTTCACATAATGTTTGTAGAAACTTGAAGATATCTCATCTCCTCCTCATGCCTTTCCACTATTCCGCGATTAGTTATCTAAATATCTGCCATTTCAAAGTTCGTGCGCTGATTGAAAGGAGAGACCATATTACGATCTTCCGCAATGAAACTATTTCGGAAAAACAAAGTAAGTATTTCGACTTTCATTCCGTCATTATCGGTTTCGGTGCCAGTATGGTCACTGAAGGACTCAGTAGATGACACCGCACCGCGTACTGATTTTACGTACGATTAAAAGCTGTTAGGGTTTTTACTCACGTCTTCTGACAAAATTTAATTTTCCTAGTCTGTGAGCGCTTCTCTCATTGCTGTCGGTTCGCTCATTTTCGCTTCAGTGCTGATGGAAGTGCAAGTGTTACGGAGCACACAGCTGAGCGTACATTGTTGAACACGGGTTCCCTCAACAATCGGCACCTGCGTGATCCCATGTTGCCCCAATGACATGATCAGCTGTGATTGCAGTAGACACGGGATCGTGTATGCGAACATGCGCCACGCGACGGACGTAGGCTGGCGACGAAAGTATTATGCTGTTGGGGACATTCAATTGCTGTTCGGTGGCGCGTGTGGTAGTAATCGAAGATACCCCCACAACTGTGGAGTCCGTGAACCTTACTGCCGATCATTGTCATCTCTTCGTGCCGATGGCATCTTCCAACAGAAAAGCAGCCCGTCTCATAAGGCCAGAATTGTGCTACAGTAGGTTGAGGAAGGCGTCAGTGAAGTCATTTGTCAAATTCGGAAGATCAGAATCCGATGCAAAAATACCTGGACATTACTGGGCGCCACCCAAGCGCCCAGAAACCACCGGTCTGAATTTACCGAATTCGTGAATTACGGGTACTTGACCAGTGCGCTGACTTTAGTGCCACAACAGACCATTCTAAAGCTACGAGGGACATGTCGATTCTATGTGACGAAGGACGCAGCTGTATACCACTCAAAACTGGCCCAACATTACATTCAGCATGGAGCCATACCGATTTGGCTCGTCAGTGTGTATGATATGATTGCAGTTAACTTATATGAAAGGTGCAACGCGTATAAGAGCAGATATTTCTGTTAGTGACTGAGGCCGGTGTAGTGAACAACGTTACATCTGTGGTTTCAAACAACTACTTGTACAACCATAGAATTAAGGCTTTCACGGCTGGTGTTGTCATCACATAACACTTCCGGGCTGAGATGCCGTGGTCCGTACATAAGACTCTCCCACCTTACCTCGCTGCTGAAACCTCATGTTCATGGAACTGACAATCATGCTAAAAATTCACATCACTTCATCGATATTATTACGGAAATTAGTATGCGCCCTAATGATATCCTGGTCAGTTTTGATGTGGTGTCGTTGTTTACCATGATTCCGGTGAATGAAGCGATCGCATGTATAGCGGACATTGTTCCCAGTGATATTTTGGCATTATTCAGACATTGCCTTACAACAACTTATTTTCAATATAATAATGTTTTCTATGAATAGATTGACGGGGTGGCTATGGGAAGTCCTCCTAGTTTAACTGCGGCTAATTTGTTCACGGAGAACTTTGAACTAGGGCGCTTCGAACAGCTATAAAAAGACCAGCCAGATGGTATCGTTATGTAGACGATACATTTGTTATATGGACCCATGCGGAAGAGGAACTGGATGCCTTCCTGTTACATCTAAATAGTATTAATCCAAGAATTCAATTCACTATGGAAAAGGAAATCGATGGTCATCTGAACTTCTTAGATGTGACTGTAATCAAACGAGAGGACGGATCATCGGGTCATAAGGTTTTCACAACAGATACACACACTGATCGTTGTCTGCAGAAAGATTCTAACCACCACCCAAGACATAAAAGAGGGGTGATTAAAACATTAATAGACAGGGCGCGCAAAATATGTGAAACAGCTCGCTTAGATGATGAGATTGAACACCGTAGAGCGACCTTCAAGAAGAATGGGTATTCGAGCAGAGAGATAGATCGTGCTCTACACCCTAGACTGACAACCAGGACGGACGAGGATCGACGCCAACCCGAGGGGAAAGTGTTCTTAACGTTCATCAGTAAGGTCACTGACCGCATTAAAAATTTTTTAAGCAGGTACGATGTGGAAACTATTTTCAGACCCAACACGAAAATAAAAGAATGTTTAAGATCTGCAAAAGATAAGCGACATCCTCTGGCTACACCAGGTGTCTATAAAATTCCGTGCAGTTGTGGAAAGGTCTACATAGGCACAACAAAAAGAAGCGTCAACACCCGTCTGGGTGAACATAAAAGGAACTGCCGCCTCGAACATATTGATAAATCGGCTGTAGCGGGACATGTGTTTCAAGAAGCTGATCATGAAATAAAGTTTAATGAGACGACCGTCATAGCAAAGACGTCGCATTATTATGCGCGAATGTACAGGTAGGCCATTGAGGTTGCCAAAGATTGCAATAATTTTAATAGAAAAGATGAAGACATCAAGCTGGATAGGATATGGATGTCGACATTGCACCGACAGCGTGACAATCGATTAATTTCAATTCAGAAAGTTGGCAATATCAAAGATCATAGCACAGCTGACGTCACGTGATTGATAGCGGTGCCCTCTGGATGACTCGCGCTCTCGTCGCAGTTCGCCGATTGTCCTCGGAGGATGCCTTCCGCAGTCGAAGGCGAAAAGGCAGGGGAGAGCCTTATGTATGGACCACGGCATCTCAACCCGGAATTATTAAGTGATAACTTGTACATTCTCTGGAACAGCTCACTCTCCCCTCCAAGAAGATGGAATGAATAGATTAAAGAAAGAAAAAGTGAGGAAGAAACAATGTCTTCCGTGCCGTATATTTCCGTTGATGGGTTTCAGCGGTGCCAAAGACAAATGAAAATTGTTTAGTTTTACGTAGGTGGCGCGCGGGACCGGGGAGGGGGGGGGGGCTGGAGAGGTGACGAGGACCTAGAGGGTGAACTCGTCGCGTAGGTACCAAAATTCTCATGCTCTATATTCAGTAACTGGGACGAAAGAACCTAATTATAGTTTACTGTCTACTACAGAAACGCTTCAACCGCTTAAGTCGTCACTCGCAGTCATCACTACGCTTAGAATACCTGTCTGTTTCCAATCTGCGGATTGCCACTCTGGAATATTTCCTACGAAAATTTTGATTAAATAACGTATAGAACAATTAGTGATTCCCATCATACAGGTGCAATTTTTAACGTTAAGCAATTTAGCCCCTTAAACTTGAAAGGGTACTTCCTTAACAACAGATTATTGCCATTTTTTCCTTCTTATTGCTAATTACTATTTTTCTTCTCGTCAGTTTTTCCCTGCTTAGGTATTGTCGACATTAATTTGACATTTCATATCTGTTAATATTGCAAGTTATTCTGATATTCAAAATTGTAACTGGATTATAACACGACTCCAAAGCTTGGGATTGTTAGCACTCCAGTGACCAACGAACAGTTGTCCCCTACAGAAATAAGCGCCCAGTAGATACTTTTCGATTGCAACAGCATTGTTCGTTAATTGAAAAATGATTACTTTCTGTCATATTTCTTTGAGGTTCTCTATCAGAAATTGGTGTGAGAAAACAATAGAAAAAGTGTGAAATAGTGGTATGCACTCTACTCGCCATTAAAATTGCTAGACCAAGAAGAAATGCAGATGATAAACGAATATTCACTGGACAAATATATTATACTAGAACTGAGATGTGAGGCAATTTGGGTGCATAGTTCCTGAGAAATCAGTACCCAGAACAACCACCTCTGGCCGTAATAACGGCCTTGATACGCCTGGGCACTGAGTCAAACAGAGCTTGCATGCCGTGTACAGATACAGCTGCCCATGCAGCTTCAACACGATACCACAGTTTATCAAGAGTGGTCACTGGCGTATTGACACGAGCCAGTTGCTCGACCTCCATTGACCAGACGTTTTCAATTGGTTAGAGGTCTGGAAAATGTGCTGACCAGGGCAGCAGTCGAACATTTTCTGTATCCAGAAAGGCCCGTACAGGATCTGCAACATGCGGTCGTGCATTATGCTGCTGAAATGTAGGGATTCGCATGGATCGAATGAAGGGTAGAGCCACGGGTCGTAACACATCTGAAATGTAACGTCCACTGTTCAAAGTCCAGTCAATGCGAACAAGAGGTGACCGAGACGTGTAACCAGTGGCACCCCATACCATCACGCCAGGTGATACGCCAGTATGGCGATGATGAACACACGCTTCCAATGTGCGTTCACCGCGATGTCGCCAAACACGGATGCGACCATCATGATGCTGTAAACAGAACCGGTATACATCCGAAAAAATGACGTTTTGCCATTCGTACACCAGGTTCGTCGTTGAGTACACCATCGCAGGCGCTGCTGTCTGTGATGCAGCGTCAAGGATAACCGCAGTCATGGTCTCAGAGCTGATAGTCCATACTGCTGCGAACGTCGTCGAACTGTTCATGCGGATAGTTGTTATCTTGCAAACGTCCACATCTGTTGACTCAGGGATCGACACGTGGCTGCACGATCCGTTACAGCCATGCGGATAAGATGCCTGTCAGCTCGACTGCTAGTGATACGAGGACGTTGGGTTCCAGCACGTCGTTCCGTCTTACCCTCCTGAACCCACCGATTCCATATTCTGCTAACAGTCATTGGATCTCGACCAACGCAAGCAGCAATGTCGCGATACAATAAACCGCAATCGTGATAGGCTACAATCCGACCTTTATCAAAGTCGGAAACGTAATGATACGTATTTCTCCTCCTTACATGAGGCATCACAACGTTTCACCAGGCAACGTTGTAGGTGTCACCACCGGCGCCAATCTTGTGTGAATGCTTTGAAATGCTAATCAATTACATATCACAGCATCTTCTTGCTGTCGGTTAAATTTCGCGTCTTTAGCACGTCATCTTCGTGGTGTAGCAGTTTTAATGGCCAGTAGTATAGATCACGTCCCGTGCTCTTAAAGAAGCGAAGCGAAAGTAAACACCACCGTACAAATCGTGTTTCCCAATTTTCCCAGCGATTCCTTGCCTACCTCCCTGACTGCAAGCCAGCGATAGGGGCGTACCTCTGTGGGGAGCGATGGCAGCAATTTTGGATGCTCCGGCGGGCGCGCTGTCTGTTATTTGGCTGGCCGGCCGCTCGCTCGCCGCCTCGGCAGGTAGGTAGCTGTCCAGCTCGCAGTGTCATTATGTGCTAACCACAGGCCAGGAACAAAGGTCAGATGGCACCGCGCCGCTGCCCGCAGGCCTCACTTCCCGGAACCGGACAGCAAACAACAAACACCACTTGTGACCTGATTCCACACTGCGCCGGCGCCCGCGAGCACAAAGGAAAGCTGCTAATTTGCGCTGGGTCTGCGTGATTATGCTTTCCCGAAAACGCGGGCGACGGAGCTAGATAGCCCCTGCCTCTTTGCTGTGTTTCATAAGCCTACTGTTTGTGCTGCGAGGTTGTACACAATTAGACACCAGACTTGCAAAGCTACAGTTTCGTAACTTCTGTGAGGGTAAACTTTCACCCATCTGAAATGGTTTCTCTCCTCGTATTATGGTATATAGCGGACTCTACACCGATTAACTAGACACAGAGGAAAAAAGATAATGAACGACACGCCACGAAACAACTATCCGATTGAGCCGGATATCGGTAGGTGGATGTACATGTACGGTCACAATTTCAGAAAACTGGATGATTCATTTAAGAGAAAAAGCTTTGGCATGTCAAGTGTTGGTTCGCCTCTAGCCCTTATACAAGCAATTATTCGGCTTGGCATAAAGTTGTCAGATATGCTCCTGGGGGATATAGTGCAAATTATGTCAAATTCGCGTGTTAGTCAAAATCCCGAGATGTATGTATGTATTAAACTGGGGATCTAGAAACGACGGAGAGGCTTTGTCCTGTCGTAGCCCTCAGTGGTTCACAACCCAACAACAGGCCGCAGCAGTGCAACCACTCCACCGCTGCCCCACAGCGAACCCAGGGTTATTGTGCGGGTGCGCCCCCAGTGGACCCCCCACAACCTCCTCCCCCCCTCCCCCCCTCGGGAACGTCTCATACCAAATGAGTGTCAACCCAAATGTTTGCTTAGCAGAATATTTATGGTGTACGCGTACGCAGAAACGGTGTTTGCGCAGCAATCAGAAATGGTTCAAATGGCTCTGAGCACTATGGGACGTAACATCTGAGGTCATCAGTCCCCTAGAACTTAGAACTTCTTAAACCTAACTAACCTAAGAACATCACACACATCTATGCCCGAGGCAGGATTCGAACCTGCGATCGTAGCAGTCTCGCGGTTCCGGACTGAAGCGCCTAGAACTGCTCGGTCACCGTGGCCGGCGCGCAGCAATCGCCGACACACTGTAACTGAGGCGGAATAAGCCTGCATTCGCCCAGGTAGAAGGAAAACCGCCTTAAAAACCATCCACAGGTTGGCCGACACATCAGACCTCGACACTAATCCGCCGGGTGGATTCATGTTGGGGACCGGCACGCCTTCCCGTTCGGGAAGCAGCGCGTTAGACCGGGCCTGGGGCCTGCGTGATAGTTGTGAGATAGTTGGGGAGCCCTGCCCATAATGCTCATTGGAGAAAGATCCATCGATCTTACTGGCCAAGGCAGGGTTTGGCAGACTTGAAGACGCGCGGTAGGAACTCTCGGCATGTGCGAGTGGATATTATCTTGCTGAAATGTAAACGAAACGAATCGTTGAGCTGTAAGAGGGCCCTGCTATGAAATGACCGTAACTTCTAATAGTCGGGCCATAATGCAGGCTGTGGGCGAGCGGTTCTAGGCACTTCAGTCCGAAACCACGCTGCTACTACGGTCGCAGGTTCGAATCCTGCCTCGGGCATAGATATCCTTGATGTCCTTAGGTTTAAGTCTAGGGGACTGATGACTTCAGATGTTAAGTCCCATAGTGATAAGAGCCATAATGCGGGTGGCAGACAGCTTGGCATCCACCCGCTATCCGAGACGACTCCAGACACTTCTCCGATCTGGACTGCCATTGGCTGGAGTAGAATTGTCTTCACTCAGGAGGTCTGCTTCGAATTGAGCCCCAGTGACCAGAAAAGATGTGTCTGGTGATGTTCCAGACAGTGGCTGACTGCAACCCACCACACAGCCAACAACCAGAAGGCGGGATGATGTAGAGAGCCATCTCGTAGCAGAGCCTCTTTGGTTGTCACCCGCGGCACCCCTCCAAAGCGGTACATCAACGGTATTCTCTGTCCCGTTTTGTTGCCCTTCATAGTAAGCCATCCTGGGCTTATATTTCAGCAAGATGATGCCCGCTGCACAGTGCGAGAGTTTCTACCGCTTGCCCTCTTGGTTTCCAGACCCTACCTTGGCCAGTAAAGTCGCCAGATCTCTCTCCAACTAAGAAAATTTGGAGGCTTATGGGCAAGGTCTTCCAATCAGTTTGTGGTTTTGACAATCTAACTGCAGTGATGAACTGTGCAGCTGGTCCCGGCGGGGGTTCGAGTCCTCCCTCGGGCATGGGTGTGTGTGTTTGTCCCGGATAATTTAGGTTAAGTTGTGTGTAAGCTTAGGGACTGATGACCTTAGCAGTTAAGTCCCATAAGATTTCACACACATTTTTTTTTACAATCTACCGCGCTAATTCGACAGAGTTTGGCATGATATCCCTGTGGAGGACATCCAACAACTCTGCCAATCAATGCCAAACCAAGTAACAGCCTATATAAGGATAGAAGTGAACCAACGCGTTATTGAGTTACGTAGTTTGTGGAATTCTTTCTGTTGACTAAATAATCCAATTATTCTGAAATTGTATATGCATTAATTGTATATGCACATCACACCCACCGATTTCGTCCTACTCGGATAACTTCTTCCTGGTGCGTCGTTTTTTTGAGTTAGAGTGTAAAAAGTCGATGATTAAAAACGGAAATACTACCGCATCATTTACAGGTTTGTAGTTAATACTAATGTCATCAGTACCTAGAATAAACGCTGTATGGCTTACGAACTCCACTAAACTTTTTGCAGTCACCTTCTACAGTAATGGCTTTTTAGTACAGTACTGCTTCTGTCCATTTCAGATCATGTGGGGAAAAAGTTTCCTCATTCAACAAGGCACGTTACAGGTAGCTAATTTTTGAAATTCCATGGGTGCCATATTGCCTCAGTCATTTTAGGCTGTTCAAAAAAAGGTTCAAATGTGTGTGAAATATTATTGGATTTAACTGCTAAGGTCATCAGTCCCTAAGCTTACACACTACTTAGTCTAAATTTTCCTAAGGACAATCACACTCACCCATGCCCGAGGGAGGAGTCGAACCTCAGCTGCGACCAGCAAGCACAGTCCATGACTGCAGCGCCTAAGACCGCTCGGCTAGTTTTAGGCTGTTTTAGGCTGTCGCTTAGTTGTAATATACCGGTATTATATGCAGAATGGACTTAATAATATTGAAGTTATAACAAAACGTATGTTAAAATTAATTCCTAATAAAAAATATGCAGTGTATCACACAACGAATTACTGTTATACTCGTCTGGATCAGAATCGAAGCAGACCACCAGATAACACCGAGCGAGGTGGAGCTGTGATCAAACGCTAGACCGGCCAGCCAGGTTTATATTTTCCGCAGACTTACTAAATCGCTCATCGCAAACACCGACATGTTTCATTTCAAGAGAAGTCAGTCCTCTTCCTGTCACATCCCTCTCCAGTACGAGCTTAGGGTAGCTCTTGAGGACGTTATTGCCTCATAAAGACCCTTCCTTCCTCCGATGGTAAATATTACTTTATTAGGCAGTGTGGTATTACGTTGAAAAATTTGTCCCGTGGATATATTTAGGAGCGACTGCAAGCATGTTGTGGACGTTGGTGAGACCTGGCAGCATGATGCATGATATCAAGGACTTCAGTCTGAAAGGTAGACCAGGGTAGATCCAGAAAATAAAGACGATAGTTGCCAACCGTAAGGTGTAATGAGTATAATATATTTGAATAGGAGGATCTTTGATGGTTAAGAGAGTCGGGCGCACGCAGTAAAAAACTAGTTAGTCGCAGCTAGGTGCCCGGAGGAAGCAGAAGTGTGGTGACAGCTTTAAGGTAGGATTCGTACTATGCAGTTTTCAGGTTGTACACTGAGCAAACTTTAGCACGTTAATGGGAGAAGCTATAAAATGATTTCAAAATGGTTTTTGTTAGATAATGTTCAGAGTTAGGATTTGTATGTCCAAGTTTTGAAGCAGTAAGCGTTCTGTAAAATATTTTGTAAGAGTGATTCGTGCTACAAAAATGTTGGAAATGGTAGTTTTTGTATATGACTTAAATTTTTAACAATATATATATTGAGATCAACTTTATGTTTAAATATAACAGCCTGAATCATAATCCTCAACCTTTGATTGTACTGAATATGAAAATCAGTAGTAAAGTAAAGTTACCCACGAAATGGAAGAACGTATAGAAAATGAGACCTCTTTGCAATACATATGTGTAGTTCATGGTTTGAAATCGATGTTGGTATAACTAAAGTTATCAGAGCAAAGTTACTTCAAATAACTAATTTTGTAGCATTGCAAAACTGGCATTATTCAAGTCAAGATATAATTTCATTAAGTAAACATCAGGGCCAAAAGTTAATTTTTCAGTACCATCTTAATACAATTGCACAAATAGCATTATTCTCTTAAACGTGATTGCTCAGTCAAATACATGTTTCATTACTGGCAAAATGGAGGAGTGCACGAAACAAGTTCACAGACGCAGTCAGATGCAGGTTTGATGAATAATTATTTTGGAACAATTTTATCTTTGATACTTTCACTAATTAAAAAGGAAACAATTTTTGTTAGATACTTTCACTTTTAAAGATAATTTTGGACAAGATACTAAGTTCAACAATTCAAACGTTTCAGTAGATAGAATGAGATTTTCACTCTGCAGCGGAGTGTGCTCTGATGTGAAACTTCTTGGCCTTTGCCTTTCGCTGGCAAGTGCTCTACCATCTTTTTTTTTAAAATCTCATTTTGTTCGTTGTTGATCGATTAACTCAGTTTTTTTATTACAGAGGGCAGCTGACCCTCTGACCGAACACGCTGAGATACCGTGCCGGTTAGCCATCTGAGCTACCAAAGCATGACTCGCGCCCGGTACTCACAGCTGTACTTTTGCCAGTATCTCGTCTCCTACCTTCCAAACTTTACAGAAGCTTCCTGCGCAGGAGGAGCATGTGAATAGAGCGCTGGAAAGAAAAGCCGTATTCATATCGATGGCAAGCTCATGGCACTGCAAGAATACATCCAGTGAAACCATCCTTACTTCCTAAGGCTATAATGGCCAACGACTTTCCTAAACAAATTGGAAACTCAAAACCTAGAGATCTGCTCTGAGTGTGGTAAAACCACCATAGAACATATATATGGAATTTTTTTCTTTGGGTTTTGGCGACCAATTAAAAATTAGAAGTCTTTCATGCTGTGCTGAAGTGAAGAAAAAATTTTACATCTTGTAACTTGTTTTTACATGTGAGGGTCACTCCAAAAGAAATGCACACTATTTTGTAAAACTAAAGTTTTCATTCTGCAGGTGTGAAAGTTTTACATTGTGTAGGTACATCCTTCCCGCTTGTTTTCAAATTTAACTCAACCTGTTCCCGTGAGTGGCACCGTCACAGCATGTCTTCAAGATGGCTGCTACACTTGACGTTCAAGCAACATGCTGTCATAGAATTCCTGTGCTGTGAAAACGAGACAGTGGGAGAGATCGACAAGAGGTTGAAAAGGGTCTATGGAGAGGCTGCTGTCGATCGCAGTACAGTTAGTCGGTGGGCAAGCAGGTTACGTGATGAGAGCGGGCACAACAATATTCAGGATTGTCCTCGCAGTGGCAGGCCTCGTACTGCACACACTCCAGACAATGTGCAGAGAGTTAACAAATTGGTGACTGCTGACAGACGCATCACAGTGAACGAATTGTCACACTACGTTGGGATAGGAGAAGGAAGTTTTGCAGAATACTGAAAGCGTTGGCGTTAAAAAAGGTTTGTGCCAGGTGGGTTCCCAGGAAGTTGACAGTGGCTCACAAAAAAACAAGATAAACGGTATGCAGCGAACTTATGGAATAGTACTAGAATGGTGGAGATGAATTTCTTGGAAGAGCTGTGACAGGTGATGAAAAATGGATCCATCATTTTTCACCAGAGACGAAGAGGCAGTCAATCGAGTGGCATCATGCAAATTTACCCAAGAAAAAAATATTCAAAACCACACCTTCTGCAAGAAAAGTTATGGCTACAGTGTTTTTCGATTCCGAAGGACTTTTGCATGTGGACATCATGCCAAGTGGAACCACCATAAATTCTGATGCATATGCGGTGACACTGAAGAAACTTCAAGCTCAACTGAGTCGTGTTCGATCACATTGGAAAAAGCGGGATGTTTTGCTGTTGCACGACAATGCATGGCCACATGTCAGTCAAAAAACCATGGAAGCGATCTCAAAACTCGGATGGACAACACTGAAACACTCGCCTTACAGTCCTGACCTGGCTCCATGTGACTATCATCTCTTTGGGAAACTGAAAGACTCTCTTCGTGGAACAAGGTTTGAAGATGACGACTGCCTTGTGCACGCTGTCAAACAGTGGCTCCAACAGGTTGGTCCAGAATTTTACTGTGTGGGTATACAGGCGCTGGATCCAAGATGGCGTAAGGCAGTTGAGAGGGATGGAAATTATGTGAAGAAATGAAAATATTGTTCCTAAAGGATGTATCTGCACACTGTAAAACTTTCAGACATGTAGAATAAAAGATTTATTTAAGAAAAGAATAGTGTGCATTTCTTCTGGAGTGACCCTCGTATATGCAATTCCAGTCACATGAACGAGTTCACCTGTCATCCATACATGTACAAAGAAACTTTGCATAGTAATTCGGAATAACACCGGCACTGCAATATCGTATTTATACGCCGACACTGGGCAAACGACTTTCAAGAAAAACGTCTCATCTGTACGAGAATATACATATTGGATGTACGAGTACAGGTCGTAGACGCATGGTTGACGACACACGCAAAGTTTGTGTCTCGCCCCGAGTCGTGTAAGGATAGCAAAATGTAAGGCGACACGGTAGCTCAGTTTGTTTAGTCAGACAACTGGGTGATCTCTGTAGTAAAGAATTGAGTGAAGGGGTCAACAAAGAACTTCAGATAAACGCGAAATCCCGTTTGAGTCCCGGTCCTGTGCAAATTTTCATTTTCGGCATTCCATTCTACAGCTGATGATTGTCCATATTCGCAATTGCGAACACATTTGATGTGTTTCGTAACGGCTGTAGTCACCGCAGTGCCTGTTCCTTTGGACAAACATGCATCTCCAAAGTAACTTAGCATCGTAATTCGAAATAACACATCCACTGCAATATGGTGTTGCTGCAGGATGTTTGCTTTCAGACTTTTCACGCCGATGGAACATAAAACGTGATTAATTTTGAAAAGGTCAGCTGTCGCCACTCAGTGAACATCCAGCTGCGGTACTGGCGTGCTGATCCGACCCACGTCGCCGATGAACAGCAGTCAGCATGGTTGCACGAATCAGTTACCTGCTGCCGAGGCCAAAACACAGCACTGATGAGAAAGTGTCGGTAGCCACTTGGTTTACCTGGGCGGTCAGTTGGTCAGCAGTTGCACATCTATTTGCCCCTACATTTCTCCGCAGATGTTGTTCACTTCTGTCATCTACGCTTGTGGTGAGTTACCTCGGCGCCCATTTTGGGTGTTTTTTTGTCATACACGGTACATGTTGATAAGCCAAAATATTATGACCATTGCACACCACGACATTGGCTGCCGCCTGCTGTGTAACACCCCACCGGTCACTTAGCTGGTTTTGGCCTGTGTTCACCCCAACTAATTGACTAACAGATCAACAGAGAGTGCAAAACTGCCGCAATATCGGATAAAGCAAAAAAGTAATATGGTCCTGTTATTCCTCATTGAACTGCGGTGGCATTGTTGACATTAATTTACTCAGAATTGATCACTTTTAATTAAAAAGGGGTGCACATTGATGTCATATTCAGCTATTGAACACCAGATGCAAATGTTGAACATAAAATTAATTAAGAAAGTAACTTGGGATTTCAACAACTTGATTGAAAACAGATGCAGTCGATTAGCACAAATTTATTTTAACTCCCGACCTTCAATCATCACATTACAAGACTCTCCTATCAGGCAGTGGTAATAAACTGCGCTTGCGTGGAGTAAAGCGCGATAACTCAAAAGTAATTGCTATCGACTGACCCAGGGGTAATGCAAAGTGCGAGAAGAATTCTACAATACACGGCCCTTGAAACCCTCATGGAAACTTTGCCGACATGATCCAACGAGTTAATCAGAGGCCAGAGCGAGTGCAATATCACCGAACACAGCGTGGCGGAGCGGCATCGTTGTGTGGACGTCGGCCGACATTGTGGTGCTGCAAGGTTGAGCTAATCTATTCACTCCTAGCTATCTTGCTCAGTACATAGCTGAACCAAAACTTTCTACCTCCCAGTTCAATCGTTCCAGTTGCTAAGTCATAAACTGCAGAGATCCTCACTCTTTCTCAGGCAAGCTGAGTAAAGAACGCCACGTCCGCACTCTAGGCAAGCTGGGAACAGAAGATGTCTACGGAGACTTCTAACAGTTCGCTCTTCACCTCAGTTTCTCCTCCAGTAAAATCACTTATGCCAATTGCAGCGCAGGTCGTGTCAGTTATGTGTCGATTCCCAGCGCCGACCAATGCCTGCTCTGGCAAGTGAATATATTCCCACAGTATTTCCCCTCCTCTCAACGTCTGTTATTTAGCTTCTCCCAGGCCACCCATCAAGGTTAACATCTGCACAAACACCAATTTTTCCAGAATTCTGACTCCCAGGAGAGTACTTCAAAGTCCTCAGTCTTACGTTCCCATCAGAGGCCGGCGTATTTCATTCTGTCGCTCTTCACCTGATTTACTTCATACTCTGTGGACCGTGAATTCAGTGTGAAGTTACTATAGTCAAGAACATACATATTTTGACCTCTGTTGACCGCTCCACCGTAACTTTGCGCGGCTTTCTCGCATGTTTCCTTGAAAATGGGACGACAGACATTTATCAACAGGCGTACAAGTTCTCAGTCTGATTCCTGGTACACCAGCATGGGGTCAGGGTCAACCACCCATGCTGTCACTCATCTTAAGGCGGCTGGAGGCTGTGCCGCGTTACCGCTTTCTCAAAGCTTGAGCCGCCCTAAGCTGCCTATTGTCGCTTCCCTTCGCCGTTCCCCAGCCGGCCATGGTCAAATCTAAATACTTCTCTGGGGTAAACTAGCGTCCAGTAAATCGACTCGTTTCCACAAAGTTTTCATGTCGTGTGAATTACTTTGAAACCATCACTTGACATTAATTATTCCAATATGTCCATACTATACCATCTACAAGATCCATTGTGCCTTGTCAACAATTCGTTCAGCCCTACTGTTCGCTCAAAGTGAGTTAGGTGATCTTTAATGACTTCATGTAAGAGGCTTCCAGGGTTCGATTCCCGGCGGGGACAGTGATTTTCTCTGCCTCGTGATGACTGGGTGTTATGTGATGTCCTTAGGTTAGTTAGGTTTAAGTAGTTCTAAGTTCTAGGGGTACTGATGACCATAGATGTTGAGTCTCAGTGCTCAGAGCCATTTGAACCATGTAAGAGGCATAGTTCTTGCCATCTTACAGCTGACGTTGCGGGCACTTGACGTGGCAACAGAAGTATTAAAGCGAAGATATGGGCTGGAAATGGGGAAATCCATTGACATAAGCCACTTTGATGAGGAGAGATTATTATTATGCAGAGACAATGAACGAGTATCTCGAAAACGGGGAAGCTTGTCGAATGTTTACGTGCTACTGTCTTGAGCATCTACAGAAAGAGGTGGGACACAACCATTAAGTGCTAAATGGTTGGACGTCCACGACTCTTCACAGAACTTGGATTGCAGAGGCTTGTTTGCTCTGTAAACTAGGGTAGATGGTGATCTATGGCATCTCTGTTGAAAACTCACAGTGCTGTTGCACGCACAAGTGTTTTGAGCCCACCGTTCATCATAAATTGTTAAACACCCCTACGTGTTCACATGTTGACCCAATGACACCGTCAGTTACGATTGCAGAGGGCAAAGGACCATTGGGACTCGACAGTCGATCAGTAGAAACATGTGAACTCTTCGGGTGAATCACATTTTTGCTACACTAGGTTGACGGTCGTCTCCACAAACGCTGTCATAGAGGTGAACGTCAGTTCGAAGTGTGCAGCGCGACACGGACCCAGGCTGGTGGGTACAACACCTTCCATGAAAACCCTGACACGATAAGCAAATCCAGTAGTATGTCACATAGCTCCGAATAAATCGTGACATTGAATTAACCAAAGTAATACGAGTAACGAGTGAGCAAATGGAATACCACAGACTAACACAAGAATGCCTAAATGCATGTCATACCTTCAAAAAAAAATTTCTGAAGTTATACATCGTCGAAAACAGTAGCTGCAGCGATAGATAGTAACGAAGTTTTCAATAGAGACATTCTAGCAGAGACAATAGCATAAATAAGTTATGAATTTTAAAAATTGTTAGAATTAACTTTTCTCTCCAATGCAAGCTCGCAGGTGGCGGATACATCGTTGACAAGTTGGTTCTGACCCAACAAGTAAGTGAATGGTTTGTCAAGTCGTGTGAACAAGAAGTTTATGAAACGCGTGAGATCGTATGAGCGCATGTTGACGCGAAGTAGGGCGTGTGAATTGCTTTACAGAAAATATAGGATTCGGAAAGATTAGCAATGGCAGATCGAGACCTTGACCGAATTGAGGTAGAGACCCAGCATGAAAATGAAAAGAGAATAGAGGACAGGAAAACAGGCTATGCAATATCGCGAGAAATAGGACAGATAACGCACCATAACGAGGATAATGTACGCCAAGGCACAGAAAACCTAGGTCAGCATACGACAGAGGAGCAGGAAAGTAGAGAGACAGTCGATGAGGATTCTAACTTGCGTGTTGAATACGTAGAACCCATAGTACAAGTAATCAGAGCTCCCTCACCACAGAGTACAAGGAATGCGAGCAGAAACGTGTCACAGCAGAGTTCAATGCAATCGGTTGCGAACCAACACTTTTGCGAAAACACAGATCGTAGGACGTCGGAAGAAAACGCAGTAGGACCCACCAATCTGGCAGAATTATTACAACAAATTACGGAAAGCATGACAAGGCAGAATAAAGAAATTGCGAACCAAATTCAAATTCAGAATGCAGAAACCACGAGACAAATGCGTGAGATTAAAGAACAAAACAAAAAATTCAGTTACACCAAAGTTATATTGAAGACGAGGCAAAAGAATCTCGAGAAATAATAGGACACTTAATAACAGATCACAATTAATTGAGAACAGATATTGACAAGGTACAAGCGGACGCACAAACATTGCGTCATGACATTTAGGACGAAATCAAAACATTACGTAACAACACCCACGGAGAAGTCAGGAAACTAGAGAAACAGATAAACGAAATTACTAGACAAGCAGCAGGTACAGCGCGTGAAATTGTTGAAAACAGTGTGTTACACAAACGTATCACAAAAGCAGCGCTGAAAAGATATGATAACCGCATAGTCAAAATAGAAGCGCAATTGAAGCGACAATTTCAGAAATTGCGAACAGAGTTGTTGCAAACCATTGAAGAGCGTAGTGAACAGGATCGAACAAGCACAGAGTCTGCAACCACATCCGTATCTGTAACAGCACCGGAAAAACAAGCAATTAACGAAGATATTACGCATTTGCGATTCCAATCACAGGCGGAAAGTAACATTCGTGAAATCAGACAGCCTGCACAGCAACAAACACGTTTCGAAATTCTTGATGAACAAACGTCATCACAAACACATGCGGAACCACAAATGTGTGTTTCAAGACAGTCTGGATCGTGCAATGAAGCAACAAGGTTAGCCAGACAAGATATCGAACCAATACGTGACAATGAAAAGCCAGGTAGCGAAGAGTACAGTGCAATGCATTCAGCTACACGTTCACAACCGATGGAAGAAAATTATTGCGTACCACTCCAACGATACTACGCAAAGGTAGGCGAAAGTTACAGTGAACAATATCCAATGGATCTACCACAACCGGGAAGAACGACGGGAGAAATGATCAGAAACAAAAGTGGCGAAGAATCGCGAATTTCATATGGAACTATGACGAAGTACGACAACTATCATTTCCTCACAACAGAAGATTTCATCACTTTCGAGAAGGAAACTCATCACATCCACGAACTTTTATTGATCAATTCCGAGTAGGATTACCAGAACACTGGATGCTAGCACACAAATTAGACTTTATATGTGCCCACATGTAAGGAACAGTCGCAGAAACCATGCAGAATGTTGCAGCGATACGCCGATCGTACGAAGATTTCAGAGAGAAGTTTCTCTCACGATATTGGTCCAGCGAAGCACAGAACAGAGAGAAGTACGAATTATTACACAACCCATATTTTGAAAATTCAGGAGAGAAGACATTTTTCGAATTAATGGCAAAGAAAAATCAATGCTTAGATGTACTATACAGTGACGGAGAGTTGATTAAATTATGCGTGATGAAGCTACCATTGAAATACCAGCAATCATTGGTAGGTCGCGGAGGCAATGACGTCGAAGCATTTAAAGGTATTATAAGGGAACTAGAGTTCATATTTTCGGAAGATGACGGAAGAAAAAGAGCACGTGAAAAGGAAAGCAAACCACGTGATAACTTCGCACCAAGAAACGACAATAGATTTCAACAAAGAATATGGCAATAACTATAATTCACCCAGGAAATGCAACAACTTTTTTTTTTTTTTTTTTTTTTTTTTTTTTTTTTTTTTTTTCATCGGTCTACTGACTGGTTTGATGCGGCCCGCCACGAATTAATTTCCTGTGCTAACCTCTTCATCTCAGAGTAGCACTAGCAACATACGTCCTCAATTATTTGCTTGACGTATTCCAATCTCTGTCTTCCTCTACACTTTTTGCCCTCTACAGCTCCCTCTAGTACCATGGAAGTCATTCCCTCATGTCTTAGCAGATGTCCTATCATCCTGCCCCTTCTCCGTATCAGTGTTTTCCACATATTCCTTTCCTCTCCGATTCTGCGTAAAACCTCCAAATCCCTTACCTAATCAGTCCACCTAATTTTCAACATTCGTCTATAGCACCACATCTCAAATGTTTCGATTCTCTTCTGTTCCGGTTTTCCCACAGTCCATGTTTCACTATGATACAATGCTGTACTCCAGACGTACAACCTCAGAAATTTCTTCCTTAAATTGAGGCCGGTATTTGATATTAGTAGACTTCTCTTGGCCAGAAATGCCTTTTCTGCCATAGCGAGTCTGCGTTTGATGTCCTCCTTGCTCCGTCCGTCATTGGTTATTTTACTGCCTAGGTAGCAGAATTCCTTAACTTCATCGACTTCATGACCATCAATCCTGATGTTAACTTTCTCGCTCTTCTCATTTCTGCTACTTCTCATTACCTTCGTCTTTCTCCGATTTACTCTCAAACCATACTGTGTACTCATTAGACTGTTCATTCCGTTCAGCAGGTCATTTAATTCTTCTTCACTTTCACTCAGGATAGCAATGTCATTAGCGAATCGTATCATTGATATCCTTTCACCTAGTATTTTAATTCCACTCCTGAACCTTTCTTTTATTTCCATCATTGCTTCCTCGATGTACAGATTGAAGAGTAGGGCCGAAAGGCTACAGCCTTGTCTTACACCCTTCTTAATACGAGCACTTCGTTCTTGATCGTCCACTCTTATTATTCCCTCTTGGTTGTTGTACATATTGTATATGACCCGTCTCTCCCTATAGCCTACCCCTACTTTTTTCAGAATCTCGAACAGCTTGCACCGTTTTATATTGTCAAACGCTTTTTCCAGGTCGACAAATCCTATGAACGTGTCTTGATTTTCCTTTAGCCTTGCTTCCATTATTAGCCGTAACGTCAGAATTGCCTCTCTCGTGCCTTTACTTTTCCTAAAGCCAAACTGATCGTCACCTAGCGCATTCTGATTTTCTTTTCCATTCTTCTGTATATTATTCTTGTAAGCAGGTTCGATGCATGAGCTGTTAAGCTGATTGTGCGTTAATTCTAGCACTTGTTAGCTCTTGCCGTCTTCGGAATTGTGTGGATGATGCTTTTCCGAAAGTCAGATGGTATGTCGCCAGACTCATATATTCTACACACCAACGTGAATAGTCGTTTTGTTGCCACTTCCCTTAATGATTTTAGAAATTCTGATGGAATGTTATCTATCCCTTCTGCCTTATTTGACCGTAAGTCCTCCAAAGCTCTTTTAAATTCCGATTCTAATACTGGATCCCCTATCTCTTCTAAATCGACTCCTGTTTCTTCTTCTATCACATCAGAGAAATCTTCACCCTCATGGAGGCTTTCAATGTATTCTTTCCATCTATCTGCTCTCTCCTCTGCATTTAACAGTGGAATTCCCGTTGCACTCTTAATGTTACCACCGTTGCTTTTAATGTCACCAAAGGTTGTTTCGACTTTCCTGTATGCTGAGTCTGTCCTTCCGACAATCATATCTTTTTCAGTGTTAGCCATTTCATCTTAGCTTCCCTGCACTTCCTATTTATTTCATTCTTCAGCGACTTGTATTTCTGTATTCCTGATTTTCCCGAAACATGTTTGTACTTCCTCCTTTCATCAATCAACTGAAGTATTTCTTCTGTTATCCATGGTTTCTTTGCAGCTACCTTCTTTGTACCTCTGTTTTCCTTCCCAGCTTCTGTGATGGCCCTTTTTAGAGATGTCCATTCCTCTTCAACTGTGCTGACTACTGCGCTATTCCTTACTGCTGTATCTATAGCGTTAGAGAACTTCAAACGTATCTCGTCATTCCTTAGAACTTCCGTATCCCACTGCTTTGCGTATTGATTCTTCCTGACTAATGTCTTGAACTTCAGCCTACTCTTCATCACTACTATATTGTGATCTGAGTCTATATCTGCTCCTGGGTACGCCTTACAATCCAGTATCTCATTTCGGAATCTCTGTCTGACCATGATGTAATCTAATTGAGATCTTCCCGTATCTCCCGGCCTTCTCCAAGTATACCTCCTTCTCTTGTGATTCTTGAACAGGGTATTCGCTATTACTAGCTGTAACTTGTTACAGAATCAAGGGAAATTCCTAAAAAGACTCATGTATGATTCAGTGGAGGATTCGTTGATGCAAGAAGAAGAAGAACAGAACCAACCCTTTCAGATTGAACCAATTGTGAAGGCCATGGTAAAGCATATCCCAGTCAATATTGTAATTGATAGCGGAAGTGAACTGACTGCGATCTCAGAAAATTTATCCATGCAGTGTAATGCCCATGAGGAATTACCAGTTCTGAAAACACGTAAGATTAAAGTAAGAGGCCATATTAGAAACAATGCTGCGGAAGTTACGAGACAAACAAGGTTAACTCTTTCGTGCCAAGGTCAAAAGATCGAAGCCAACTTCGTGATTATACATAAACTAACTGTAGATTTGATTATAGGTGCAGATTTCTTAATTGAGAGACGAGCGATAATAGATATGGGGAAAGGTAGCGTAACATTCGGGAATGTCACACTTGTCTTTGAGCAAAAGCTGAAATTAGAAGAAATACCAGTTATAAACAAACAATTAAGAATGACGCGAGATAAAGAGGATGAAGAATTAGAATGGTATGCACAAAAGGGGGAATCGCCTCAACACATGTTAGAAGTCCATAAAGAAATCGACGAAAAATTGCAAGAAGTTCAAGGTATTTCGGAACACAGTAAAAGAGAATTAGAAGGTATTTTACGAGATAAAGCAGAGATATTTTTACCTAAGACTGGCAGTATTAAACACTTTCAGTACAAGTTTGAAGTAAAACAGCACAAACCATTTAGAGTGCCACCCTATACAATCCCATTAAGCTACAGGAATAAAGTATTTCAAGAAATATCTAAAATGTTAGATGACGATATTATTGAACCAGCTACCTCCACATTTAACAGCCCGCTCCATATTGTAAAAAAACGAGATGGGAGCATCGGGTTAGTGCTTGATTCCAGACAGATCAACACAATCATAATCACTGAGACAGATCGCCCAGGAAAATTAGAGGAATTGATACAAAACTTCCACGGTGCGAAGATATTTTCATCAACTGATTTACGGAGTAGTTTCTGGCAAATAGAATTGGCCCCAGAATGTAGAAAATTTACAGCATTTATCCTATTCGGTAGATGTTACCAGTTTAAACGATTGCCATTTGGTTTAAACATATCATCAGCAGCGTTTATTAGGGGATTTAATACTCTATTCAGTCCTGAAATTTTACAAGAAATTACTTGTTATGTTGATCATGTGATTATAGCAGAACCCTCTTGCGAACATCACAACGACACATTAAATCAGTTTTTACATATCACGAAAGAGCATGGGGTCACAGTAAATATAACAAAATCCAATTTTGGAAGGCGAGGGGTCAAATTTCTAGGACACATAATTTCTGAGAAAGGGGTAATGCCCGAACCAGAAAAACTAACGGCAATCAAAGAATTCTGTACTCCATATAATAAGAAAACTCTCAGAGGATTTCTAGGTCTCACCGGATTCTATAAAAAATTTATTTGGATCGACTCTCTCGCAACACCACGCCTATGTGCATTGACTGGAAAAACACGCCATGGGTATGGGGTCCACAAGCCAATGAAGAATTTTTAAAAGTGAAAATCGAACTAACAACAGCAACGATTTTAGCACATCCTGATTTAACACAAAATTTTTGTACGGTCACTGATAGCGCGAAAGCAGGTTTAGTTGTTTTATTCCAAGAATACGAACAGGCAGGGCTAAGATCATATAGGACAACTGCCTTTGCCAGTCGGGTACTCACAAAAACCGAGAAAAACTATTCAGTCACGGAGCTGGAAGCATTGGCCATTGTATGGGGCTTCCAACGTTTTCGATACTTCCTATTCGGAAGAAAAACAAAAGTATATACTGACCACAAAGCATTATAATTTCTGTTATCCGCCAAACTAACTCATGGTAGGTTAGCCAGATGGATGTTAATACTACAAGAATTTGACTTCACTATTACACACATACCAGGAACAGCGAATGTATTAGCAGATGCTTTATCACGAAGTTCACATGGTGCATCCAATAACATAGGTCTGGAAGCAGCAGAAGACCAGTTTACAATGTACTATATGAAACAAGTACCTTTCGAAAACTACATTACGACAGCATTGAAAAACATAGACAAAGAACAGGACAAGGATCCCGAAATACTATTTTATTATTTCATGCTGTTAATCTACACTTTATCCCTTTACCTTAATCTATGGTACTATTGGCGTTATTATTGAAACTACTCTCTTTTTCCCACCTTCTTCTCTCTTCATTCTTGTTTCTCCTGACGATCTTATCTGCAACATAATCTTGAAATATTGTGCTGATTACTTACCAGCAATAAACTTAATCTTCAAACTTTTTGATATGGCTCACATTGTAAGGTGTCAGGCAAATCCAACACCTTCCATGACAACCCTGACATGATAAGCAAATCCAGTAGTATGTCACATAGCTCCGAATAAATAGTGACATTAAATTAACCAAAGTAATACGAGTAACGAGTGAGCAAATGGAATACCACAAGAATGCCTAAATGCATGTCGTACCTTCCCACTTTGAGACCGACCCAGTTCTGAGGAGAGAAACGAGAACAGAAGCCGAGAGCAGAACCGTGTTAAGCTAGAAGGCCCTACGATAAGGGACGGACTGGACACCCACGTCGGCAGCCTACCGCTAAGACTACCACCCGCACGTTTTAGTGTGAGACTTTTTTGCGTCTATGTTACGTCAAGGACCACCCCCTAGCCCATGTTAAAAGCTAGAGCCCTCCAGAAAAACAGTATAGATCTTACGATAACGCTAAAAGGACCACACGAGCTGCAGGTTTTAGCGTGAGACTTTTTCGTGTCTCTGTTACGTTGCAAACTTTAAAAACATTGCGCCACCGCGAAAACTATAACGTTTCTCATTGGATAGACAGAATTTTTGTAGCCGGAGCTTAAGGTTAACATTGAGACCCTGACTGGTCAGATGAAAACACAGCCAGATAGTTTTTTTTTAAACCAACTTCAGTAAATTGTAGTAAGGAGAAGTTAGGGGAGAGTTCCATCCGAGATGGCGAGGTAAGCTGAGCTGTGCTGACCGCCACTGCCCTGACGCTGCCTAAACACCGACAAGGTAATGAACGCACGCGATGCCGCATTTTTGAGCGCATAAGGCTTGACTCATAACTGCAGAAGTCTCATCTGTTACACCCCATTTTTGCGTAATACTAGTGTCGATCGTTAATTAAAACTCATGGTGTTCACATTTGCCACTTGAAGAACAGATCTGAAACGCGATGATTTTTCTTTTATATAGTTATTGAGAAGCAACATCAGCCACTGCAATTTACGACAAGTTAGATAAGTAATTAAAGATAATTGAGGGTCACTGTAGACCATTTTCATAGTTTTCTCTTTTGTGAAACTTAAATTAAACCTAGATTATAGATGTGATACGGCATAGGTCATCCTTCGATCCATTGTAGAACTTGGAAACCCATTCAGGGAATATTCGTTCACATTTTTGTTGAATGCAGTTGGTTTTTACCATCCTGTATTAAAACATTTCCTTTTATCAATAGTGCAATTTATAAACGATGTTTTGAGAGTAGAATAAAATTTCCAATGGTAAACTTAACTGCTTTTTCGACGTTATTTTACCAGCTAACTAAAAATAGGAAAGCGTTGAACCCCTTCCACTAAATTTAGTTAGTATTAAGATTCTTTTACAGGGAGTGCAGTGGAGCTGACGCTGAGATCATTAAGTATTTGGTTATATCATCGCTAGTCTCACTGAACTCTTCTGCATTCTACATGTCATGTGTGGTCTGGCGTCTCCTTACCAGCAACAGGTCCCAGGTTCAAACCCTCAGAGCGTCGTTGCGCGAAAGTGGTAGGGAGACACGATACAGAACAAACAGACACCACCATGAATGTTAGAAGGGGTTGCATGGGACATGTGGTAGTAATCGAAGACACGCTGACAGCTGTAGACCACATGCATCCTTTCATGCTTGAAGTCTTCCCTGGCGGCTATCTTTCAGCAGTATAACTGGCCGCGTCTCAGAACCAGGATCGGGCTATAGTGCTTTGAGTAGCGTTGTAGTGAACTCACGTTGAAGTCTCGGCGATCAAATTCGCCTGATGTTCACCCTGTGAATGCCATCTGGGAATCTAACGGGCACCATCTACGCGTACGCAGATCAGTCCCCCTTTATTTACACGTATTACATGACCTGTGCGCAGGCATCTAATGCCACATACCTCAGCAAACCTACCAAAAACCTGTTGGATCCCTGATTAATGATATATTTCGTTCTAAAGACGAACAATCAAACTATTAATAAGCAGCTGGCCATAATGTCTTGGCTCATCAGTGTACTTTAACCATGAAAGCATGTAAATAGTCAATTCACTTATCCATTTTGGAAATGCTTGCATCCCTTTGCTTCAAAGCCAGTCTCCAAGCCCTCTAGTGTATCAGTTAAATCGCTCCGTTTCCTCATTACGACTACGAATGCCGGGCACACTTTATAAGACCTCCACTGCTAGAGCTGCCATTTGCCTTCTGTGAATGGTTATTGCGCACTAACGGCGAAAATAGGCGGTAGTCGCATTAACGTGACTGGATCGAGTATTTTATTGTACTTCAGCCTTGGATACATTCCTTTTAGCAGAACTAGATTTGAAAGTGTTCTTTATGTGATACACATCAAAAATTAATAATGCAGTCATCCAAACGGCGACTTTTTGATGTGATGAATACTTATCTTGTGACGGGACGAAAGATTTCGGGTGTCGTCACGGATTGTTTATCGTTTCAACATACATTACTGGCCATTAAAATTGCTACACCAAGAAGAAAAGCAGGTGATAAAAGGGTATTCATTGGACAAATATATTATACTTGAACTGACATGTGATTAAATTTTCACTCAATTTGGGTGCATAGATCCTGAGAAATCAGTACCCAAAACAACCACCTCTGGCCGTAATAGCGGCCTTGATACGCCTGGACATTGAGTCAAACATAGCTTCAATAGCGTGGACAGGTACAGCTTCAACACGATACCACAATTCATCAAGAGTACTGGCTGGCGTCCTGTGACGAGCCAGTTGCTCGGCCACCGTTGACCAGACGTTTTCAGTTGGTGAGAGATCTGGAGAATGTGCTGGCCAGGGCAGCAGCCGAACATTTTCTGTATCCAGAAAGGCCCGTACAGAACCTGCAACATGCGGTCGTGCATTATCCTGCTGAAATGTAGGGTTTCGCAGGGATCGAATGAAGGGTAGAGCCACAGGTCGTAACACATCTGAAATGTAGCGTCCACTGTTCAAAGTCCAGTCAATGCGAACAAGAGATGACCGAGACGTGTAACCAGTGGCAACCCACACCATCACACCGGGTGATGCGCCAGTGTGGCGATGATGAACACACGCTTCCAATGTGCGTTCACCGCGATGTCGCCAAACACGGATGCGACCATCATGATGCTGTAAGCAGAACCTGGATTCATCCAAAAAAATGACGTTTTGCCATTCGTGCACCTAGGTTCGACTTTGAGTACACCATCGCAGGCGCTCCTGTCTGTGATGGAACGTCAATGGTAACCGCAGCCATGGACTCCGAGCTGATAGTCCATACTGCTGCAAACGTCGTCGAACTGTTCGTGCAGATGGTTGTCGTCTTGCAAACGTCCCCATCTGTTGACTCAGGAATCGAGACGTGGTTGCACGATCCGTTACTGCCATGCGGATAAGATGCCTGTCATCTCGACTGCTAGTGATACGAGGCCGTTGGGATCCACCATGGCGTTCCGTATTACCCTCATGAACCCACCGATTCCATATTCTGCTAACAGTCATTGGATCTCGACCAACGCGAGCAGCCATGTCGCGATACTATAAACCGCAATCGCGATAGGCTACAATCCGAACTTTATCAAAGTCGGAAACGTGATGGTACTCATTTCTCCCCCTGACACGAGGCATCACAACAACGTTTGACCAGGCAACGCCGGTCAACTGCTGTTTGTGTATGAGAAATCGGTTGTAAACTTTCCTGATGTCACCACGTTGTAGGTGTCGCCACCGGCGCCAACCTTGTGGGAATGCTCTGGAAAGCTAACCATTTGCATGTCACTGCATCTTCTTCCTGTCTATTAAATTTCGCGTCTGTAACACGCCATCCTCGTGGTGCAGCAATTTTAATGGCCTGTAGTATATATTGAAGAATTATTCCCCAAAATACTATGCGCGAACTCCAAAAGATAACGATTCTGTGAAGGGTTAAGGCCGAGCAATAGTCTCATTCGGAGATACGCTCTAAAAACAATATCCAGCTGATGCGAAATTGTCAACATGGCTTCAAATTTGGCTGTATGTCTATTCGATGTAGGTCGTACCGCATTGATGCACGAGGAAAATTCCCGTCAAATCAAAATGGGCGATGAAATGCGCCGATTCAGCGGCGATGCGCCTCCGCGACAAAAAGGGCTTTGAGGGCGAAAATAAGAGCTTATCAGGTCAAAGTAGCAGAAAATGGTCATCCCATACCCGGCACGATAATTGTTATCGACCAGGCATCGATGGCATTCTGTAAGTTTCGAGCACTGCTAATTTTTTTTATATGATAAATACTTGGCAAATTTAAAACGCATTTTTCTCAAAACCATGCTTTTCACCGTGGTTGTCGTTGTCCATGCTACAATTTTCATCCGATTTTAATAATTTCAAGTCTCCCTTGAAGCAAACTGAGTTGTCTTCAGTTAATGGTAGGCGATATTTTTAATGTTTATAATCAGTATTTATTTTCGATCAAAAAGGAGGATTCAAAAATGGCCATTTTGTAAACACCTATAATATCTCTAAAATAATTTTGTTTTGCAAATCCCTAAAAAATGGTTCAAATGGCTCTGAGCTCTATGGAAATTAAGTGCTGAGGTCATCAGTCCCCTAGAACTTAGAACTAGTTAAACCTAACTAAACTAATTACATCACACACATCCATGCCCGAGGCCTGTATCGCCTAGACCCGCTCGCCGACTTCGGTGGGCTGCAGATTCCTGTGATGGACTGAAATTACATGTGTAAGGATCAGGGTTATATGTTAATTTCATGTTTCAGATAACCACAACCGGAGTTACAGCGACAACCGTCGATCTATCTCCTTTCTCGGGAAAATGCCAATTGTACAGTGAAGATATTCATGTTTTTCAGTAAAAATACCAATAGAAACTGTAATGTATGCTTTATTCCCTGCAGCAAACCCCATTTGTCTACTAAATTCCAGTATGGAGAAAAAAAAATCCTCAATTTGAGCAATATTTTCGTCCGTCATCCTGTCGTTCCCCCTTAACAAGCGTGAGGTAATCCGATAACTGATCCTGCCAAGTGGCAGAGCACCGAACATTAGAACACCCCATAGCAAAAATGAGTCAACAAGCGAACCGTGACATTTTTACTTGTGTGAATTTGCGCAGCTAACACGCCCCAGGTAGCGTGTTTATTAACTGAGAGCGAACGGCGCGCCGGTAACTCGTTTGCGAAAAAGGACCGTAAACACGATGCCATTCTCGGAAGAGTTCTTCGCAGAATTCGAGGCATTTATATAAGCCTCCTCCCAGAATAAGCAAATACTTGCAAACGAGTGTCGCAGTAGTGGAGCAAATTTTTCTCGAAATAATTTACAGCAAATCCAGTCATATGTCATAAAAGTGTTTCAAAATTTTTGGCCGGTGCTGATACTAAAACGTTAAACGGCGGAGGCGTTAACGCCCTCCTATCGGGCTGTACTCTTCGCTCACGTACTGGCAGAATGAACTTCAGTTCTCGTGAAACCTTTGGAGTTAACTTACGAAATGTTTTTGGGTGCTGCAGAAAATCGTAATTTACATTGTAGCTATGACTTTAAAACATGATTAAAGGCGATGTATCTTATCTCTGTCACGTAGCGGCCACCAAATTTGAATATCGCTCCTCGACCGTGGAAATGGAAATGGGCGTTCGGCACTGTGGGCCTCGAGTCCCCCATGCGGGGAAGTTCGGCCGCCGAGGGAAGTACTTATTGCATTCGACGCCGCATTGGGCGACTTGCGCTCCGGAGATGCGGATGAAATGATAATGAGGACAACACAACACTCACACCTTGAGCGGAGAAAATCTCCTGCCCCAGCAGGGAATCGAACCCGGGCCCCTTGGCGTGGTATTGCGCCGTGCTGACCACTCAGCTAACGGGTCCTCGACCGTCTTTCGACACCACTGAGCCGGCCGGCGTGGCCGAGCGGTTCTAGGCGCTACAGGCTGGAACCGAGCGACCGCTACGGTCGCAGGTTCGAATCCTGCCTCGAGCATGGGTGTGTCTGATATCCTTAGGTTAGATAGTTTTAAGTAGTTCTAAGTTCTAGGGGACTGCTGACCTCAGAAGTTAAGTGCCATAGTGCTCAGAGCCATTTGAACTATTTGACACCACTGAGCTAAGTATATGTCTCGAGACATCCTTCATTCTTATGAGACTGGGACACGGATGTTACCCGCGCATTTGCATCGAACAAAGGCTTTACCTTCTGGACATTATGTTCAGGATCACACTGACGAGGCTGATCTGAATGGCGTGATACTGGCATGCACTAAGTACAAGGCAGCACAAAACGTACTGCATAGGAAACTGGTTGCAAGGGGTTTTCCCTTACCTACGAGTGTTAATCCCCTTACTCTACAGACATAAATAAGTAGTACAGTTTGATAGCAGAATACTTCAAAGAAGCTAATATACAGATTGAAACTTGGTACTATAATTCGACGTGGACCATTTAATCTTATGAAGACTATCTGGTTAGAATAATGCGTCGTACATTTTGCATACATATTTAAAATTAAGAACTTATATTTGAAGAGTTCTTAAATAAAGGACTTGTCTATGTATATGTAGGCCTTACCTATTTTGAATAAGGTACTCCATATGAAACAGTTGTAAGAGTAGACTATAAATCGTTTATGGCGAATTGGTGTCAATTTAGCATTGTGCACTATATAGACAAGCACCACCCTTAGGGAGAATTTTACGGTTGCAGGTGTCACTGAGGCGAGTTATGGCGTGACAGTACACCTGGTGGTAGCATAGTCGCCCTTCTATTGGCTGAGACAAATAAGTACGGCGCTCATACAATTATTGTCGGTGGTGACTTCAATTTACGCTCGATATGCTAGAAAAATTATACGTTTAAAGCCGGCGGAAGGCTTAAAACGTCATCCGAAATAATACTGAATGCTTTCTCACAAAATTATTTTGAACAATTACACTCATGGAAATGGAAAAAAGAACACATTGACACCGGTGTGTCAGACCCACCATACTTGCTCCGGACACTGCGAGAGGGCTGTACAAGCAATGATCACACGCACAGCACAGCGGACACACCAGGAACCGCGGTGTTGGCCGTCGAATGGCGCTAACTGCACAGCATTTGTGCACCGCCGCCGTCAGTGTCAGCCAGTTTGCCGTGGCATACGGAGCTCCATCGCAGTCTTTAACACTGGTACCATGCCGCGACAGCGTGGATGTGAACCGTATGTGCAGTTGACGGACTTTGAGCGAGGGCGTATAGTGGGCATGCGGGAGGCCGGGTGGACGTACCGCCGAATTGCTCAACACGTGGAGCTTGAGGTCTCCACAGTACATCGATGTTGTCGCCAGTGGTCGGCGGAAGGTGTATGTGCCCGTCGACCTGGGACCGGACTGCAGCGACGCACGGATGCACGCCAAGACCGTAGGATCCTACGCAGTGCCGTAGGGGACCGCACCGCCACTTCCCAGCAAATCAGGGACACTGTTGCTCCTGGGGTATCGGCGAGGACCATTCGCAACCGTCTCCATGAAGCTGGGCTACGGTCCCGCACACCGTTAGGCCGTCTTCCGCTCACGCGCCAACATCGTGCAGCCCGCCTCCAGTGGTGTCGCGACAGGCGTGAATGGAGGGACGAATGGAGACGTGTCGTCTTCAGCGATGAGAGTCGCTTCTGCCTTGGTGCCAATGATGGTCGTATGCGTGTTTGGCGCCGTGCAGGTGAGCGCCACAATCAGGACTGCATACGACCGAGGCACACAGGGCCAACACCCGGCATCATGGTGTGGGGAGCGATCTCCTGCACTGGCCGTACACCTCTGGTGATCGTCGAGGGGACACTGAATAGTGCACGGTACATCCAAACCGTCATCGAACCCATCGTTCTAGCATTCCTAGACCGGCAAGGGAACTTGCTGTTCCAACAGGACAATGCACGTCCGCATGTTTCCCGTACCACCCAACGTGCTCTAGAAGGTGTAAGTCAACTACCCTGGCCAGCAAGATCTCCGGATCTGTCCCCCATTGAGCATGTTTGGGACTGGATGAAGCGTCGTCTCACGCGGTCTGCACGTCCATCACGAACGCTGGTCCAACTGAGGCGCCAGGTGGAAATGGCATGGCAAGCCGTTCCACAGGACTACATCCAGCATCTCTACGATCGTCTACATGGGAGAATAGCAGCCTGCATTGCTGCGAAAGGTGGATATACACTGTACTAGTGCCGACATTGTGCATGCTCTGTTGCCTGTGTCTATGTGCCTGTGGTTCTGTCAGTGTGATCATGTGATATATGTGACCCCAGGAATGTGTCAATAAAGTTTCCCCTTCCTGGGACAATGAATTCACGGTGTTCTTATTTCAATTTCCAGGAGTGTATTTAAAATTAAGAACTTATATTTGAAGAGTTCTTAAGTTAAGGACTTGTCTATGTATATGTAGGCCTTACCTATTTTGATTAAGGTACTCCATATGAAACAATTGTAAGAGTAGACTGTAAATCGTTTATGGCGAATTGGTGTCAATTTAGCATTGTGCACTATATAGACAAGCACCACCTTTAGGGAGGATTTTACGGTTGCAGATGTCACTGAGGCGAGTTATGGCGTGACAGTACACCTGGTGGCAGCATAGTCGCCCTTCTATTGGCTGAGACAAATAAGTAGCGCGCTCATACAATTATTGTCGATGGTGACTTCAATTTACGCTCGATATGTTAGAAAAATTATACGTTTAAAACCGGCGGCGGGCTTAAAACGTCATCCGAAATAATACTGAATGCTTTCTCACAAAATTATTTTGAACAATTAGTTCATGAGCCCACTCGAAGCGTAAATGGTTGCGAAAGCGTACTTGACCTTTTAGCAACAAATAATCCTGGACAAATAGTGAGTATTGTGACGAATTCAGGGATTATTGACCACAAGGCAGTTAGTGCTAGGCTGAATACCGTAACACCTACAACCATAAAAAAAACGCAAAGTATATCTCAAGCAGAGTTATTAAACATGGTTTTCCGAGACTCCTTCAACAAAGAAGACGAAGTAAATATTCCTGAATTCCAATTAAGAACAACTGCCAAGATGAGAAACATAGAAATAGATATCCTCGGTGTACCAAAGCAGCTTAAATCACTTAAGAAAGGCAAGACCTCCGGTCCAGATTGTACACCAGTCAGATTCCTCTCAGAGTATGCTGATAAAATAGCTCCATGTTTAGCAGTTATATACAACCACTCGCTCACAGAAACATCGGTACCTAAAGACTGGAAAATTGCTCAAGTCACACCAATACCCAAGAAGGAAAGTAGGAGTAATCCCCTGAATTACAGGCCTATATCAGTAACGTCGATTTACAGTGGGGTTTTGGAACATATACTGTATTCGAACATTATGAAGTACCTCGAAGAAAACAATTTATTGACACATAGTCAGCACGGATTCAGAGAATATCTTTCTTGTGAAACACGACTAGCTCTTCATACTCATGAAGTAATATGTGCTATCGACAGGGGATGTCAAATTGATTCCATATTTTTAGATTTCCAGAAGGCTTTCGACACCGTTCCTCACAATCGTCTTCTAACCAAACTGCCTGCCTAATGGAGTATCGCTTCAGTTGTGCGACTGGATTCGTGATTTCCTGTCAGAAAGGTCACAGTTCGTAGTAATAGACGGAAAGTCATCGAGTAAAACAGAAGTAATATCCGGCGTTCCCAAGGAAGTGTTATAGGCCCTCTATTGATTCTGATCTATATTAACGACATAGGAGACAGTCTTAGTAGCCGTCTTAGATTGTTTGCAGATGATGCTATCATTTACCATCTTCTAAAGTCATCAAGTGATCAAAACGACTTGCAAAATGATTTAGATAAGATATATGTATGATGCGAAAAGTGTCAATTGACCCTGAATACAGGAAAGTGTGAAGTTATTCACATGAGTACTAAAAGAAATCAGCTAAATTTCGATTACGCGATAAGTCACACAAATCTTAAGGCTTGTAAATTCAGCTAAATACTGAGGGATTACAATTACAAATAGCCTAAATTGGAACGATCACGTAGATAATATTGTGGGTAGAGCAAACCAAAGACTGCGATTCATTGGCAGAACACTTGGAAGGTGCAACAGGTCTACTAAAGAGAGTGCTTACAAAACGCTTGTCCGCCCCATTCTGGAGTATTGCTTTGCGGGGCTGTGGGTTCCGCATCAGGCGGGACTGACGGATGACACCGAAAAAGTACAAAGAAGGGCAGCTCGTTTTGTATTATCGCTAAATAGACGAGATAGTGTCACAGACACGATACGTGATTGGAGTGGCAATCATTAAAACAAAGGCGTCTATTGTTGTGACGGGATCTTCTCATGAAATTTCAATTACCAGTTTTCTCCTCCGATTTCGAAAACATCCTGTTGGCACCCGCCTACATAGGGAGAAATGATCATCGCGATAAAATAAGATAAAACAGGGCTCGCACAGAAAAATTTAAGTGGAATGATGGTAGATAGACAGCTGAAGGTGGTACATTGAACCCTCTGGCGGCCACTTTATTGTGAATAGCAGAGTAATCACGCAGATGTGATGTAGTTTCCTGGCCCCTGATTGGTCAAAAGGTTTGTGGCACAAATCCCCGTGTCATTCGTGAAGAAACTCGACTATCGTCAATCGGAGTGCGCAGTAATGCGTTTAAGGTCACTTCAGACGACCGAAGTGAACGATCGCGTATGAGATGTCTGTAAACATTTGTTAAGAATTGTTGCATTATTAAAGTGGAACGGCGGCGACCACGATGAGCGGTTTTGTATGTCGGGATTGAAAGTAACTGCAGTCGCAAAGGTAAAGTTTTGGTTAAAGCACAATGAAGGAAGCACTCGATTATTATAAGCATGCTTAAGCACCACTGAATTTCTGTGGCACAAGTGGCATACGTGACAGATTGTCTAATAATTGATGTAATCATTTTATCTGGTTATGGTATCATGGCAAGACATTCAGCCCGTACAGTAACAAGACATCGTTTAACTAACATTGAAGTTCCCTTTACTGCGAAGAAACATCTTATTTTTCTACATGCACTGTGAGTTGTTCTTTATCCTGCTGCCTTGAAAATATATTGATATCTACATTCGAACATAACATGATGGAAAATATTAAAATATTTAAAAAGATAGTGATTTGCGGAAGGTATGTTGATGATACTATTCTCATTATAAATAATCTTTTCAGAAATCCGACATTCCGATAATTTTTGGAGCCATTAGAAAAAGAAACCACAATATTCACTTTACTATGCATTGAAGTGATAACTGAATCGTTCAATTTTTAGATTTATGAATAAACTCCGATGAATACGATATTTATAGAAAGCCAACCACTTCTGACGTGCTTATGCATAGCATATCTAATCACCCAATACAACATAAGAGGACGACATTTGGAGTACGTCTGCATATTCTGCACAGAGTCTCGTTATCTACCGAGGCTTTCGAACGTCCGTTTCGGACAACACATTTTATAGCAGCCTCGAATGGTTACTACAACTTTCTTATACGTAATATTAACAAGGGCATAGAACTAAGACTAAACATGAATCACAATGTGACACAGATTTCAAGCCAACTAAAGACTGTCAGCTCTCTTATCGCAGTAGACAGTACTGCTTTCACTAAAAAAAAGTACGATAGGATTTCTTTATTTGGAGTTCAGAATTACGATTAAGTGCGCATTTACGCGACACAGGATATTAGATCACGGACATACATGAGAGTATGCAAATCATCCATTTGGAGAACAAGAATAACAACCTTAATATTTTAGAACAGGTAACGATTTCTCGAGCCTCACCTTAAACACCCGAACAGAACTGAGACATAGGAATGTTTCAGGAAATTTTAACTACGTACTTTGAATATGTAAAAACGTTTACTATTTATGTATTATACATTGCTTTTCAAACTGCATGGAATGATATTCATTATAAATATTAAGTAGTCTACATCATTAAGAATTTACAGTATTAGATTTCTATGCACACATCGTCCCTGTTTTATGTCAACTGCTGATTTATATTGTAATTTTATGCAACACCACTCCCCTATTTCATGCTTCGCTATTTCACGCTTCGCTATTCGGTGCACAAGCCACACTTTCTCTAGCGCCATATCGCAGGGCTTTTAAATGCCAAGGCCAAGACAGTTATCCTCGTGGCTGCTTGCATAGGGCTCTGTATACTTCAGTGTTGTTATGGCCGTACCCGAATTGCCTCCAGCTGATAATATTAGTTTTTATTGCTGCTTAAACAAATTTTCCTACGTTTCACAGGAATTATTGTAGTCTCTCCGCACTAAACACTCACTGCTTTTTGTTTTAGCAACACCCCATTTTTTTGTCGATATGACAAAAGCTTCTAGCGGGTTTTGATTTGTTAGTGAGTTGAGTGGCGGGAGAGGCTTCAGAACAGCACAAAACAACATTGCAGGCAAAATCTGTGTAAGTACTTAATGTTCAGGTCCATACAATATTTACTAAGCCAGTATAAAACGAAAAAAATTGCAAAATGCTTCCTTTCTAATTCCTGTTAGATCACGTAAGGCTGCTACTAAGGTAGCGTGAAAACGGTCGCGGTTTTAATAAAAACTTTCTACAGACGGTGTGGTCTTTAACCTTTTTACAAAAATCAAACAGAGGTATTTTAACTCCTATTTGATGTAATCTCCTTAGTACACTGAACTATCCATAAAGCTGAACATACTGTGTCGCTTTTCTTCAATTAAAAATGGTCATGTCACTCTGTGCATCTATATCTATTGCTGGCTGTGTTGTCGGCATTACATAAACACAAAAGTCGTACCACTGTTCGTTTTTGGAGCATCACCTGCGACCTGCTTTCCGAAAGAAGCGGCGACACTTTCTGCGTAACCCACTGATGATCATTTTGCACGACAATGCGCGGGCGCATACAGCACAAGTTGTGCCTGCTCTGTTCGGCTGATGAGACTGGGAAGTACTGTACCATCCACCATACTCCCCGGACTTAAGTCCTTGTGACTTTGATTTGAATGCGAAGATGAAGGAAACACTTCGCGGCATTTGCTTCAGAACTGTTCCAGAGATTCGACAGGCAGTAGACAGCTCCATTCGCGCCATCAACAGAACACGCTCTGCTAACGGTATACTACGCCTTCTATATCGCTTCCACAACGCTGGTGACTACTTTAAAGGACAGTAACAGGTGCAAACATGTGACTCTTTTCTATCGGCATTGAATAAATAGTTGCCACTTATTAAGTTCCTACCCTTGTATAACTGATGATATAGTTAGTACTTTTATTACATATTATTCAGATGTTCTTGACATTACGCACAACAACAGCTGTTGAGGAAGGCTGTGTGTTTACCACCAAAACTATGATGCCAGGGCTCTATAAAATTGTATTTCAGATAATCAAATCCGAAGTAACTCGAAAATCTAATGAAAATACGCAATGTACACACACGCACACACACACACACACACACACACACACACACACACACACACACATACACCGCTTATCCAAAAGATAAGCAAACTGAGGAAACATCATTTTAAGAAGGAAGGAAAACGGTGTTTTGTTGAGTTTTATTGCAGTGTTACACTGAAACATCATATTTCCATCATATACAAGGAGAAGTTCAGAAATGTTTACTTTCTACACAGCACAGTCAAAGATGATGGAAGAGTAAGACAGAACTGAAACAAATTTTGCCACAAAATAAAATTATTTACCGTAATAAACAATGGTGTTAAGTATGAAAACACAGCTACACACAGGTTGCTTCTCGTAGTACCAAACTGACATTTACTTGTATGAACGCAAACGAAAATTCAGACTTTTCACAATATTAAAATTGTATTATTTTTGGAAATATGAAAGACTTATAGCACAAATCAATAAGATTACAAAAGTATACATAGCTTGCATATTGACCCTAGTGACCAAATTTATAGTTGAAACAGCACTTGATGGCAACCAAAGTTCGATATCAGTACCACACTTCAAATTAAATATTTACACATGTAAATTGTCTGTATTATTTACTGAAACAAATGCGACTCACTCATTAGCATTACTGAAACATAGTATAGGTTTATAGATTAGTGTACTTCGATGTTTGTAAGCGGCATTAAATTCATCAAAATACATACGAACTGGTTCCTTAACATTTCAAAACAAACGTGAACATTACTGCTGAACTAACTTTCAAACGTAAACTGCTCTTGATGACGGTAATGACCATAATGAACAATGTTATTCCAATGTTCAAATTCATAAAAAATGCATACCTCTAAAATCCATGTCCAAGTCAGCCAAACATTATACTGATCTCACACTGATTAACTTCATCTTACCATTCAAAAGGTTGTCATTTGCTGCTGTCACACAATGGAAATTATAGGACTCTTCGATGAAACAGCGTTGTGAACGGTAGTAAGCCACATTCACATGGGCAAGAAACGAGGGTTACTGTGCTTAAAGAGTTACCCAAACACTGTAGTGACTCGATGACAGTACAAAACGTTTGCCAACTTCTACTGATAATGCTAACCATTACAGCAACCCTCATGCGAGGTATTAACTTTATTTTTCATTAAATTGGTTTATCTTTTTCTGCTGATAATGCAAACCCATACTGTGACACTGTGGAAGCTACAGGACACTTAGATGCAGTGAAGAGTAGTTGGTGACTGGAATTAAACAACACATTCTGTCTGAGGGCTACCATTAGCCCGAGATACTACTGGGTGGGGCACTGATGGTCAGGTTGGTCGATGACCCACGTTGCCCCCACACACTGTTTGGCTGGATGTTGATGGTCAGCTAACTTGACCATTATTACCCCATTTGTACAATGTGGTAACTGCCATTACTCCCCAGATAATACTAGTTGGCCAACGATGGTCAGTTGACATGGAGACTGTTATTACCTTGCACCTGCTGTACGTTGACCACCAATGCTCCTGGATACTATAGGATGGGGCAGTGGTGGACAGTTGATGTGGTGACTGTCAGTACTCCACGTGTGCAATGTGGTGACTGTCATTGCCTCCAGACGCACTGATTCAATGCTAGCTTAGTGGAATGCTATCCCTACGTCGTATAGCACTTTTTACTGGATGATACAGGCCCCACAATAATAATGATTTCTTAATGCTGACCATTTTTTCGAAGGGAGTATTAAGATCAAAATGTAATCACATTACTAGCTAAGCTGCAACTCTCACACATCTTCATAGCTTATATGCATAAGATTTACCTCTCTCTCTCTCTCTCTCTCTCTCTCTCTCTCTCTCTCTCCGCAGGTAACGACCTATGAGGAAAGCGACTTCAGTGTGATTATCAACATATTTCCGCTATTGTGTCCATATTTTTCATATTTCTCATTGCACCATCACGTGAGTGGAGAACAGTGGGGGTTAATGCTGCATAGTACAGTTGTCAGAGACCTGCACAAGCGCGAATAATATCAGTAGTCAGTAAATGTATCTTTACTTAACTTTGGTCAGTCCTAAAGTACAATCCAAAATCAGGGTCCGAGGTTCACAACAAAATTCCCAGTATGGAAAACAAGATGCAATGTAATCAGATCTCCAGGTCACTATCAACTGACCTGTGACTGCTAGGACCTTGTACTACATTCAGTCTGCAGAGGTCACTCTTGTTGGCAAGTAATGGAGGCTGGACCCCACGGGCACACACCATTGGCCACAGCGTTCTCTAGCATGACCGCTATCGCCGTCCTCCGAAATCTTGTGAAGTGTTACCAACCGTCGCCAGATGCCGACTATAATGCCATTGATTGCAACAGCACCACAAGAGCAAGCACAGCTTTAAAATTGAAAATACTGTTTGTTGGCATTTAATACATTTAGACAGCTTAACCGAGGTACTACCCAATTCTTTAGAAAATCAAAAGTTACAGTCTCACTACAGTTACTTCAAGGAAATAGGAAGCTCGGGATCACTGGTGATGAACAAACTTGTGACTGTTTTACAGTTTTAATTTTACTCAAAAGAGACTTTATAATAAACTTCAATTCACTGGTGATGAACAAACTTGTGACTGTTTTACAGTTTTAATTTTACTCAAAAGAGACTTTATAATAAACTTCAATTCAGACATTTTCCCTCTTACTGATGCAATATACAAATCTCCACTTTAACTGAATTACATAAACACGAATAAGAATCATATTTTGCATCTGCAACCAAAATCATAGATAGCAGGCATGGTGAATAATCAATGATAAACAATATCTCAAAAGACTAGTAACACTATACACTTCCAATCCAATGTTATACAGCCCCATATAGCACAACTTCATTAAAAATAATTAAAGCTTAATAAAACTGAACTGCCCACATAAAGGCCCACAGTGGAACATGCTTATACTAAAAATTCAAAGTGGCCAAACCAAGGTAGCATAACTGGCACACAGGAAAAATAACAAGTTGCACATTCATTAAAGATACACAAAAGATTAACGTAAGTGTTAAATAAGAATGGCTAGTAATAACTTAACCAGTAAAATAATTTACAGAAACGCTAATATTAACAAAGTGGTCTCACTTAACTCAGAGAACAGCGGTAAGGCCCACAGCAATATTTGGAAGCAATAACGCTACGGCCGGCTGGCAATACGAGTGTTCGCTCCCCAAGGAGAGCAGTCCTGACGAAACTCCATAACCGCACCGACGCCAGGAAACGAGCAGACTTAATAAATGGCCTGCAGCACAAATTGATTGCAATGAAAACAAGGTCAAATCACAGCCACACTGGAATACAAAATAAGCATGCCCCCAAATTCTTATGGAGCAATACTGTAACAGTACCCGCCTCCCAGTAAATTAGCAAGAAACTTAGAGATCACTTCCAGTTGCCTTAAGGCGCTTTCAACATTAAATAAACATACCAAATCCTGCCGTGACAAATGATTAAAACATTAGCTATGCGGCTGCTGGGCGCGTACACAACGGCAACCAGTCCCCAACCGGTCAATATGTCCTAAAACAAGTTGCATGAAAACCACTTATAACACACAGTCCGCAGATGAGAAACGAAATGAGGAACATTAGCCTCCTTAAAATAGCCACTGTGGATCCAAGTTCAGAACATCTCCGGCAGCTACCCATGCCATAACAAGTGTCAAAAATCTTCTTAGTTACACAGAATAAAAGTCATACGTAATTTGGAGCTTGCAGCTGGGAAGCTGTTCAGCGTGAGACGACGAATCCGTCACAATTTTGCACGTCAAGGCGCCCAATTATCGGCCCCGTACATCGGGCGCGACAAAAGACAAGGGCGGCGAACACAGCGAGGCCCATGCACCACGGTTAGGGACGCGGGCTTGTTTTCAACACAAGTTGGCTCATTGAACGCCAACCGCAGACTCTCCCGTCGCACGTTCACCCGGAAAACCGGCGGAGGGAGCAGTCAAAGATAGCAGGACAGCCGAATATCGATATCAACGATGCAAGTAGAACACCATAGCGCCAGCCGCCACGGCTCAGCAGGTTTCTGTTTCCGTAAGGCCACATACGTACTCCATTCCACAATTAGAAATTAGAGGTCACAGTGTAGTAACAGCATGACAAATACGCTGGGCTCTACAGCGGACAAGATTGCGATCCTCGACGATAAACTCAACAAATGCAGAGTGACAGTACTCGTTACCTTGTCTGAGGGCCGTGGGTGAGTGTTGGAAGTTATGACCCCGAAAGTATCTGCCATCCATTAACTCAATCTTAAAGGAGAATGGTTACTGCACGGCATTGATGTGGTCAAAATTCTATACCGACCGAGGTGGCATGGAGGTTAGGAAAGCATCTGCCATTCATTAACTCAATCTTAAAGGAGAATGATTACTGCACGGCATTGATGTGGTCAAAATTCTATACCGAGCGAGGTGGCATGGACGTTAGCACATTGGGCTCGCATTCGCAAGGACGACGGTTCAAACGCGCGTTCGTTCATCCTGGTTTAGGTTTCCCATGATTTCCCTAAATCGCTTCAGGAAAATTACGGGATGGTTCCTTTGAAACGGTACAGACGACTTCTTTCCTTACCTTTCCGTAATCCGACGGGACCGATGACCTCGCTTTTTGGTTTGACAGTAGCTCTAATAAATCAGGAAGGGCACCCTGTGGAATGCTGCTGCTGCAGTTCAGTCGAACATATGCTTCTCCTGGTACCGCCTTTCTGTTAGTGCCAGTCAGGGGTTCATTGCATTACTAGGAAACAGATAGCAAAACGTAAGCATAAACCAGTATATTAATAAGGACAATAACAATGAGACAGATGGACAGACACATATTTACTTTAAAACCTGTCATTATCTATATTACTCATTTTGGCCAGAGAAGGTGATTGATCTCTGTTGCTGCTAGTACTTCGTGGTGATTCTTTCACTGTGGTGTGCAGACTTCAAAAGATGTTGCTCATTACAGTTTAAAAAGTGTATGGGAGGGGAATTCGATTACTATTGGGTATAGGGAACAGAAGAGCGGTTTCTCACCTTTTTTAAGCCATCCTGCAGGCCCTGAGACGAAAGGGGCAGGGAACACCAAGGCTGATGCAGTTGTCTGAGGTGCACTGGCAGGATAGGAGTCCCTTTTGGTGTGGAGAGGTGGAGGAGGGGAAAGGGGGGGGGGGTGACCATGAAGAAAACAAGCCCCATTGGTTCAGGTATATCCTGACACCTGAGGTGACCTTGAGGTAAAATCATTATCTTGGGTAGTTCCAGGCCTTTCTTCCTGATCATTGCTATTTGTTTACTTGCTAGTGAACTAACATGTACCTTAAAACATTTCTGACTGCTGAGTTGCACAATCTCATTGTGCAGACACAAAGGTTGGCGCCGGCCGGTCGGCAGCTACATCCAGGTAGACTGACTAGCGCCAAGAAGTCGCCGTGGCAAAGAGCAGTGCACTGAAGACCAGCAATAAAGCAGAGGATGGGACCTTATTAGGCAGGAAGTCGATGAGACGACTGTGAGCAATTTGCGAATTTCTGTGGGACAGGTCACTGGCACACAGAAGTCCAGATTCTGTTACAAGAACATGTTTCTGAAGGCACGAGGCTTTTAGCGAGTTTATGGGTGTTCTTGGGAAATTGGGAAATGGACGCAACAGGGGACATAATGATATTTTTATGGAGGGCTGTTGTTTCATCCTGATCACGTCGTTAGCAAAAGGCATGGTGTAAACTCCAATTCTGTCCATAGAGTTTGTAACTGGTATCTGGAAATCACAATCACATAAACAAATATACATTTCAACATAAAAAATGACGAAATACGCTGATACTGCTGCAAAGGAGAAAAACACTCAAATAAAAAGCACGAATACACTATTCACTTTCGTACCACGTCACTCAGAAAAGGACATAGCTTGTAGATTGGTCTCTTAAAAACCCCTTGCGGCGTGCGAATAGTGGCCACTCGCACCGTTCCATCACGCCCAGGCTGTGGTCCTTCACTGACAGCCAACATAAGCGTGGCAGGTTATCTTCTCTTACTGTGACCAATGCACTAGGTTGCACATTCGTCCTAGGGACTGTCCACTTGGCCCGCTGTTGCAGATGATGCAGGTAGTCAGGTGACCAGCGCCACCAAAAGATGTGGAAGCCTTGCTGCAGTAATTCCCACCTCGTGAGCAAGAGCAAACTCAGGTTGGCTGTACCTAGATCTGGCTGAGGGATGCTTGTGATTACTGTTACAATCAGGAAATGACCTGGGGTGAGGGCCTGGGGATCAGTAGGATCACACGACAGTGGCGTGAGAGGACGAGAGTTCAAGCAAGTTCAATGTGGCAAGTCAGGGTTGTCAACTCTTCGAAAGTTGGACATATGCTTCCCATCGCTCGCCGCAAGTGATACCGGTACTTGGAGGACGTCACTCCTGCTTCCCATATTCCACCAAAGTGTGGTGACGCAGGAGGAATGAAGTACCAGTCGATGCATAAAGCTTTTCACCTGTGTCTGCTGATACTGACTGCTCAGAGCAGACTGTAACTCGCGAAGTTCCCAACTAGCTCCGATGAAGTTTTTCCCATTGTCGCTGTACAGGTTTTGGCACCTACCCGCCGTGAAACAAATCCCCTGAGGGCTAGCAGGAATGCTTCAGTCGTCATCTTGACAACTACCTCCAAGTGCATTGCTCGTGTAGCCAAGCACAGAAACAGCGCAATGTAACATTTTTCCTTTAATTTGGAATTCCGTGTGCCGGTTTTCACATAGAATGGTCCTGTGTAATCAGTCCCACAACTGAAGAAAGGCCTCACAGCTTCTGCATGTGGGCGTGACAGATCTCACATGAGATGTTGTGCAGAATTCGCCTTTAATCGCTGACACGTCAAGCACTGATGCAGAACACGCCGGACTGCATTTAGTCTGTTAGGTATCCAGTATTACTTTCTGAGCGACATAAGCAACAGTTGACACCCAGCGTGGGAAAGATGACGATGTTCACTTTCCACTATTAGTCGTGTGAGATGGTCAGGTTCCAGTACGAGTTGAGGCTTCTCCTCATATGACAGATCAGCTTTTTGTAGCCTGCCTCCAACTCGTAGCAGTCTCATGTCATCGAGGAGAGGATGCAATGATTTGAGCTTGTTGCCGACCGAAGTGGGCGCGTCGTTCTAGGCGCTACAGTCTGGAACCGCGCGACCGCTACGGTCGCAGGTTCGAATCCTGCCTCGGGCATGGATGTGTGTGATGTCTTTAGGTTAGTTAGGTTTAAGTAGTTCTAAGTTATAGGAGACCGATGACCTCAAGAGTTAAGTCACATAGTGCTCAGAGCCATTTGAACCACTTGAACTTGCTATTTTTATACACTAGCCTTACGGTTCAGCTCGTAATTTCCTTTGCATATGTATCTTCTTATGCTATGACACACTGTAGCAAAGAATCCTGCATTTAATTGCGAGACAGTTCAGCAGTTACTCTCACTTCCTTTGCAGTTTTGCAGTTATTAATGGATTTAAGACAGTATGCCATTATCCGCTGTAATCGTGACAACTTTGAGAATCGACAGATGATACCGTCTTGAATTGCTCTGCTGACATGACAGAGAACTGTAGCCCTTTCTTCTGGCATCTCTTGGGCTGCAGAATCACTACGTGTGTCTATCACAGGCCACGAAGTGATTTCGTCCATAAGCCAAGTTAGTCCTTCCCACCACAGGTTCCTTCTTGCAGGTCTTCAGGAGACATTCCTCGCGATGTCAAATCAGCTGGGTTTTCCATTGCAGATACGTGTTTCCATGCCGCAGCTGCTGCATTTTCCTGCATGTCAGCGTGACGGTTCCCCATAATTGTCTTCCAAAGCGTGGGTGGAGATGCGATCCATCTCAGTGTGATGTCTATGCCCAGCGAGCGAACAACATGCTGTAGTAGTCGCGACTGCAAGAGAGCACCACAGACTTCCAGGCAAAATAAGGATAATTTTTTCAATGGAGGTAATCTTGTTTTGGAGATTAATAATTTGACACATGTGATTCAGTGATGATTAGTTGATCGTACCTATATACAACCGCTTCTCTGAAGCGTCGCAGAATCCGTGCAGTTGAATGCTGACAAGTTTCCCTTCTGAAATACTCAACGATCAACTCGAATATTATCTATCACACGAACCTCTCTGTACAGTGTCTACCACATGTAATTCTGTTTTTGAGGAAGGGGCTCGTCCCATGTTAACTGAAGCTGCTACAGACGTTGCAAAAGGCTTCTGAATATGATAACAATGTGACTGGGCTCTGATGATCAAAAGTTGATGACGTGAAAGCCAGTACAATGCGTTTTGTGAAGCTGTAAACCTTACGTGCTGGCTTGACGTTATTCACAATTTGGAACTGATCATCAGCTGGATGCCAGAGTCAACCTGAAGTTTTAATATCCTCGTCGCTATCAAGCCGTAAGGGTACTTGTGTCTCTTTGAATGAGGGGATATTTTCGAGGAATTCCACACTGTTACTGGACCACTTCCGTAATGAGGAACCACCTTTCTTCAAAAGCTTTGTGAGATATTGCTGGTCTACAATCACAGCCTCTACTGTATCGCAACCTGAGATACGATCGTCTACATATAAGTCATTAGGAAGACTGTTCGCTGCCTTGTTGTATCTGCCCTCTTCATGATCTAATTGTAACAGACGTCGTATCGCAAAACGTGCACAGGCCATTCAGTTTGTGACTGTCTTTAACTGATGTTCCTGCAGTGGTGTAGAGCCATCACTTCTCCACAGTATTAGTTGGTAGACGTGATCTTCATCCGCTGCCAGAACTTGTCGATACATCTTTTCTATGTCAGCTGTAAAGGCAATGCGATGCTTGCGGAAGCGTAATGTTTTGGAGCAGAAATCCTGTTGAATTGTTAGTTCGACCATTAACAAACTGTTTAGCGACAAATTAGAGCTTGTTTTGGGCAAACAATCAAAAACTACTCGTGTTTTGGTAGTCTAGTTGGCTTCTTTAAGAAGTGCATGGTGTGGCATGTAGTATGAAATGGCAGCCGGTGTAGCTACTAGTTTCCGCATGTCCTAAGTCTTCATACTCCTTCATAAAATGTGTGTAGCTTTCTTTAAGCTTTAGGTGTCTCGCCAGTTTTTGTCCAATCTAAGAAAAGCGTTTTACTGCAGTGTTGAAAGATTCGCCTAATTTACTTGGCTCTTCACGAAACGCAATATGGACAACGAATCTGCCTGTGAAATCTTTCTTTGCGTGTTGCACTAAGTGTGCTTCACATTGTTCCTCTTCTTTCGCCATTACAGCATGGTTTAATTCTTCTATCTTCCAGAATTTCTTCACCAGTGTTTGAACATCAGGCACGACACTACTGGCCGCCGTGACGAAATGCTGTGCTCTACCGTTTGATACTCACCAGATATGACCCTACCTAGTTCTGTCTCTTGAAGCACAGAGTGATCAGTTCTTATGGAGATAGTCCTTGATTTGTGAATGTATGGACCAAATTCTGGTCCTAGCAACACGTCGATTTTTCCAGGTGGCCAAAACTCTGGATCAGCGAGTAGTACATTTGGCAAGGGCCACGTACTGGGATCAATTATTTGTTCGAGGCAAGGTGTCAGTTCTCTTTAGCAAAACTAAGCATTCAACAGATGACATAAAGTTGCTTACACAGCAGCCCCCTAGTATAGAGACACGGAGTTGTGTTGGTAATGCCATCAGCGTATCTACATTGCTTAAAACCGAGCGAGATGGCGCAGTGGTAGCACACTGGACTCGCATTCGGGAGGACGACGGTTCAATCCCGCGTCCGGCCATCCTGATTTAGGTTTTCCGTGATTTCCCTAAATCGCTCCAGGCAAATGCTGGCATGGTTCCTTTGAAAGGGCACGGCCGACTTCCTTCCCCAATCCGATGAGACCGATGGCCTCGCTGTTTGGTGTCTTCCCCTAAACAATCCAAAAACATTGCTTAAAGCCTCGTTCAGTATTGCACGAAGTTCACTTGAACATGGCTTTGCCATTGACTGTAGTGTTAGCGGTTTCGTTAAGTGTGCTGATGCAATCAGTCGAGGTGTACCGTAGGTCTCTAGAAGAGCGAAGCGTTCCAAAGGATTGGAAAAGGGCTCAGGTCATCCCCGTTTTCAAGAAGGGACGTCGAACAGATGTGCAGAACTATAGACCTATATCTCTAACGTCGATCAGTTGTAGAATTTTGGAACACGTATTATGTTCGAGTATAATGTCTTTTCTGGAGACTAGAAATCTACTCTGTAGGAATCAGCATGGGTTTCGAAAAAGACAGTCGTGTGAAACCCAACTCGCGCTATTCGTCCACGAGACTCAGAGGGCCTTAGACACGGGTTCACAGGTAGATGCCGTGTTTCTTGACTTCCGCAAGGGGTTTGACACAGTTCCCCACAGTCGTTTAATGAACAAAGTAAGAGCATACGGACTATCAGATCAATTGTGTGACTGGATTGAGGAGTTCCTAGATAACAGAACGCACCATGTCATTCTCAATGGAGAGAAGTCTTCCGAAGTAAGAGTGATTTCAGGTGTGCCGCAGGGGAGTGTCATAGGACCGTTGCTATTCACAATATACATAAATGACCTTGTGGATGACATCGGAAGTTCACTGAGGCTTTTTGCAGATGATGCTGTGGTGTATCGAGAGGTTGCAACAATGGAAAATTGTACTGAAATGCAGGAGGATCTGCAGCGAATTGACGTATGGTGCACAGAATGGCAATTGAATCTCACTGTAGACAAGTGTAATGTGATGCGAATACATAGAAAGATAGGTCCCTTATCATTTAGCTACAAAATAGCAGGTCAGCAACTGGAAGCAGTTAATTCCATAAATTATCTGGGAGTACGCATTAGGAGTGATTTAAAATGGAATGATCATATAAAGTTGATCGTCGGTAAAGCAGATGCCAGACTGAGATTCATTGGAAGAATCCTAAGGAAATGCAATCCGACAACAAAGAAAGTAGGTTACAGTACGCTTGTTCGCCCACTGCTTGAATACTGCTCAGCAGTGTGGGATCCGCACCAGATAGGGTTGATAGAAGAGATAGAGAAGATCCAACGGAGAGCAGCGCGCTTCGTTACAGGATGATTTAGTAATCGCGAAAGCGTTACGGAGATGATAGATAAACTCCAGTGGAAGACTCTGCAGGAGAGACGCTCAGTAGCTCGGTACGAGCTTTTGTTAAAGTTTCGAAAACATACCTTCACCGAAGAGTCAAGCAGTATATTGCTCCCTCCTACGTATATTTCTCGAAGAGACCATGGGGATAAAATCAGAGAGATTAGAGCCCACACAGAAGCATACCGACAATCCCTCTTTCCACGTACAATACGAGACTGGAATAGAAGGGAGAACCGATAGAGGTACTCAGGGTACCCTCCGCCACACACCGTCAAGTGGCTTGCGGAGTATGGATGTAGATGTAGATTATTGTGTCTATTACAGACCAAATCAAAGGCCACCTTAAGGTTAGCATGTAACAAGGTGAAGGGCGATTTCATTGTTTGCTTCACCTGTCAATGAACTCAGCAAATGATGGTACTTAGCGATTTCCTCTACTTCCTCATTGTTTACGACGAGACTCACAAATGTGTCGTGAAAATGCCGGAATTGCGTTACATCCCCGTTAAACGATCGCAGTTTTATGGTGAACAGTTACGTTTTGATACACTCAAGACAGACCCAGCATCCGATGAAACCTTGTCAGCTGCGTTTGTGTGATTCATCTGAACCGCTCTCATTTTATTTCGAAACCTCGACCTGTGACCGCGCATCCTGATAATTCCCCACGATCTTTGGCAACTTTTCCAGTCTGACAGTAATGTCCAAAGTGTCCCATTTGCCTTTTACATCGAATTCGTTTGCAAACTTGAACAAACGTGACCACCGAGCGTGTAAATACAAGTTTCTTTCTTAATACTTCGTCCATCATGGAAAGGTAGCGGTGGCAGACAACAGCAGCAGCAGCAGTTACAATGAGTGGGAATTACAGGGAGCAGGGTAGCCAGACCAGGTATTTAACTTACACATGCGTCATCTCAACGCTGCGGGCTGCGTCTCCGTGTTGCTCCGTCGACGTTCGTCGCTGTCGTTCCGCCTATAGATGGCTGCCACTGCACATTACTTCTTCGAATTCATCACAATCCGTCCCGGAGGACCAAAATTTTAGCTTCCGCAGACGAAAACGTAAATGCACCGGAGGACCATGAATTGAAGAAGACTTTACAATGGTTCGAATCCATGCAGATTCCAGTTGAGATAATCACTTATTATTCATAGGTAAGTTAAGAATCAAAATATACATCTTTGCCGTTTACAAGGCGCGAGCGGCGAGGAGCTAAGGACAGCCGCCCGACTCACAGCCCATCCACCACTGCCAAAACTCTCCCTCGCCGAGACGAGTGTACCGTAAGCTGTCCTTGGAGGGGTGGCCCACTGACCACTGTCCCTCAGAGAGAGCAGCACTGTCCAGAGTCTCAGCCCCCCCATGAACCATGGACCTTGCCGTTGGTGGGGAGGCTTGCGTGCCTCAGCGATACAGATGGCCGCACCGTAGGTGCAACCACAACGGAGGGGTATCTGTTGAGAGGCCAGACAAACGTGTGGTTCCTGAAGAGGGGCAGCAGCCTTTTCAGTAGTTGCAGGGGCAACAGTCTGGATGATTGACTGATCTGGCCTTGTAACACTAACCAAAACGGCCTTGCTGTGCTGGTACTGCGAACGGCTGAAAGCAAGGGGAAACTACAGCCGTAATTTTTCCCGAGGACATGCAGCTTACTACAAGGGAATGGTCAGACTTGTCATGCCGAAACATGTATTGCTTTTTTTTAGCACTGTTATTTAACTATGCAAAAGGTCCGTGTGCAAAATTGTAGCTGCTGACATGAACTGGAAGTCACCTAAAAAAAAATCAGGAACATGGCTGTGTTACCTGCTTAGCGCTTACAGTGACGGCTGGCCACCCCTGGAAATGGCGAGTCGCGAGCGTTGTGTGCATGGTCAGGAAGTGCGGCCGTCTTACCGCGGCGTTCACTAAAGAGGAATATCGCTGCACGGTTTTGGTGGAAAGGGGAAGCGAATATTCGTTTCTCTGGCATGTACGTATTTCGAAACATACCGTCCTGAAACTGGCTAGAGATATGAAAGATGTTCTGTACATGTTCATCTATACTCCGCAAGCCACTTTAAGGTGAACATTCAGTCTCCCCTCACAGGTGATGGCGAACTCTGTAAATGTTTTGCTTCTTGCCATGGAGATATACCACAGACGCCAAATGAAGCAATCAACAGAAAACACGCGTGAAGACTATGTGATGTGCGACATGGTTGTTAAGCTTCTAGACGAGCAGGTAAATGGCGCAGACAGGTGGCTAGAAAAAACTGAAACACTCGATATTGCAGACTGTGAATCTACAGACGGCGAAAACACGGACGAAAGTTGCAGTCATGAAGACTCTTCGAGTGATAGTGCCACGTACCATCATCAATTATTTCCGATAGTAACACGAGCAATTACAATTACCGTATCATATAAAGAAAAAGCGGTGACATATTGGTTGAACGAAAGTGGTAAGAAACGCCTACGAGTCAGTACCGTTCAAAATAAGTATCGCTTTGTCCGTTTAGAACGTGAATTGTATAGATAGAAAAATGGAAGTCGCTGGACGACGTAAGAGTCGACTGGAAATTGCGACGGAGATAAATGCTCGACTTTTTGAGCTGTGCGTGATTGGGCGTTAGAGATTGCCAACGCGATAGGCAATAAAGAATTTACAGCTTCTCAAAGTTGGATTAGTCGCTTCAAAAGAAAAATAACAAAATTTGTATCGAGAAATAGGTCGGAAAATGAAGTGACACAAATGGAAATGATAGAAGCTTTTCTTACGAATGCAAAAAATAAGATCGCTAGTTGTAGTGAATCGTACGTGTACAATGCAGATCAGTCAGGTTTTCAAAAAGAAATGAGTGCGAAAAGAACACTGTCATTCAAAGGGGAAAAACATATTGAGGTGATTGCGCAGTCCACGACTGAACTCAACCATTCATACACTACAATGCCCGTAATTAGTCTGCATGGTTCATTGCTGCCTAAACTATATGTGTGTCTTCAAGAACCAACTGGATGTTTGGGACCACGTGTCAAAAGATCAATGTTTTACGCAAACAGTCTTGTGGTAGACGCATCGAAGTCTGGATAAATGGGAAATGAAAACGTTAAACTTTCTGTTCTGCGGGAACAAATCTCTTCTCTTCCTAGATTCGTGGTCAGGTCATAAAGGGTCTGAAACATTAAAATCTTTATTTCGAGCCCACCTCACAAAGAAGTAGAGATACTTCAGATTCCACCCGCCACGACGAACGTAATTCAACCTAAAATTATTGTGTGCAGATCACTGCAATTTCCTGTTTATTACCGTGACAATATTCTCAAGCTGCAATCAGTAATACATTATCAATGTTCCTCCCCACGGTTTCAGAATTTGATTAAATATGCGCGGCACTCCTAGAAATATACTGATACTAGGCCTGATTCGTTCCTAACACCAGCCCAGTTTTGTCTACGGACATCTAACAACGTCTGTGATTCGCAGGGCTGTCATATGTCGTCTTTGCTTGTATGTCCTTGGTGCACAAAAAAACCTATGTTTTGAACATTGTATCTATATTTCCCATTTTTGCGATAATTACAAGAAAATTAATTTGGACATGTTCTAAACCGTATATTTATTTGTGTCTATTTCACAGCTATTTGGAAAGAATGTTGTAGATAACATATCAGACGTATTTGTCAGCGAATGTTTAATTATCATACGATCGCTTTCACTGGGGAAATCAGCTCTCTCACTGCTGTGGCAAGAGAGCGGCGCGTACCTAACGCACACCCTGTCCCTAGATGGCGTTGGTATAACGTAGCGAGAGAGGTCAGGGTTCTACAAGAGGCAGTTATAAGCGCGGAAACCATGCGACAATGATGCCTTACTTCATAAAATTGTTTACAGGCTTCCAGGTCATGTCAGCAGCTAAAATTCTGCATAGAGACTTCTTGCATTGTTAACTCACAGCGATAAAAAAGGCAACAAGGAATTCGACAAGACAAGTCTGACCATTCCCTTGTTAGCAACCTTCTATCTCATCATTATAAAAAAATTATATAGGATTTGTCATACATTGTCTTACATAGAAAATAGAACATGAAAAGATTTACAATTATATGTCCACAAATACAATATTGTTACATACAGGGTGTTACAAAAAGGTATGGCCAAACTTTCAGAAAACATTCCTTACACACAAATAAAGAAAATATGTTGTGTAGACGTGTGTCCGTAAACGCTTAATTTCCATGTTAGAGCTCATTTTAGTTTCGTCAATATGTACTCTACTTCCTCGATTCACCGCCGGCCGGCCGCGGTTGTCTCGCGGTTCTAGGCGCGCAGTCCGGAACCGTGCGACTGCTACGGTCGCAGGTTCGAATCCTGCCTCGGGCATGGATGTGTGTGATGTCCTTAGGTTAGTTAGGATTAAGTAGTTCTAAGTTCTAGGGGACTAAAAACCACAGCAGTTGAGTCCCATAGTGCTCAGAGCCATTTGAACCATTTGATTCACCCCCAGTTGGCCCAATTGAAGGAAGGTAATGTTGACTTAGGTGCTTGTGTTGACATGCGACTCATTGCTCTACAGTACTAGCATCAAACATGTAAGTACGTAGCATCAACAGATTAGTGTTCATCACGAACGTGGTTTTGCAGTCAGTGCAATGTTTACAAATGCGGAGTTGGCAGATGTCAATTTGATGTATGGATTAACACGGGGCAATAGCCGTGGCGCGGTACGTTTGTATCGACAGATTTCCAGAACGAAGATATCCCGACAGGAAGACGTTCGAAGCAATTGATCAGCGTCTTAGGGAGCACAGAACATTCCAGCCTATGACTCGGGACTGGGGAAGACCTAGAACGACGAGAACACCTGCAATGGACGAGGCAATTCTTCGTGCAGTTGACGAAAACCCTAATGTCAGTGTCAGAGAAGTTGCTGCTGTACAAGGTAACGTTGACCACGTCACTGTATGGAGAGTGCTACGGGAGAACCAGTTGTTTCCGTACCATGTACAGCGTGTGCAGGCACTATCAGCAGCTGATTGGCCTCCATGGGTACAGTCCTGCGAATGGTTCATCCAACAATGTGTCAATTCGCATTTCAGTGCAAATGTTCTCTTTACGGATGAGGCTTCATTCCAACGTGATCAAATCGTAAATTTTCACAATCAACATGTATGGGCTGACGAGAATCCGCACGCAATTGTGCAATCACGTCACCAACACAGATTTTCTGTGAACGTTTGGGCAGGCATTGTTGGTGATGTCTTGATTGGGCCCCATGTTCTTCCACCTACGCTCGATGGAGCACGTTATCATGATTTCATACGAGATACTCTACCTGTGCTGCTAGAATATGTGCCTTTACAAGTACGACACAACATGTGGTTCATGTACGATGGAGCTCCTGCGCATTTCAGTCGAAGTGTTCGTACGTTCCTCAACAACAGATTCGGTGACCGATGGATTGGTAGAGGCGGACCAATTCCATGGCCTCCACGCTCTCCTGACCTCAACCCTCTTGACTTTCATTTATGGGTGCATTTGAAAGCTCTTGTCTACGCAACCCCGGTACCAAATGTAGACACTCTTCGTGCTCGTATTGTGGACGGCTGTGATACAATACGCCATTCTCCAGGGCTGCAACAGGGCATCAGGAATTCCATGCGACGGAGGGTGGATGCATGTATCCTCGCTAACGAAGGCCATTTTGAACATTTCCTGTAACAAAGTGTTTGAAGTCAAGCTGGTACGTTCTGTTGCTGTGTGTTTCCATTCCATAATTAATGTGATTTGAAGAGAAGTAATAAAATGAGCTCTAACAAGGAAAGTAAGCGTTTCCGGACACATATCCACGTAACATACTTTATTTCTTTGTGTGTGAGAAATGTTTCCTGAAAGTTTGGCCGTATCTTTTTTTAACACCCTGTATAACATGAAAGAATACACGTAACAGCATTCAGAACATGCTAAATTAGAATAATAATTAAATAAATTTAGTTTTCAATGAGCATTTTGGGTCATTATGATGAAGGAAATAAGCTATTGTATGTTGAATGCTGGTGATTTAAGTATTCCTTGACACTATAAAAACTCTTGCTAATTAACGTTTTTTTAAAGTTCTTTTTTGAATATGTGGAATTTTTGTATACTTCTAATTTCCTTTGGTAGTGCACTGAATAAAATATTTGGCTGATATAGAACACTTATTATATACATAGCTTTTGCGTGACTTTCTCCATGAAAGCCGTCTCTGTTTCTCGTTCTGTAGTTATGAACTTGACTGTTTACCAAAGAATGTTCCTGGTGTGCCTTTATAAAACTTATACTTTCATAAATATAGATACGTGGTAGAGTCATGGTTTGTAGTTCCTTGAAAACTTCTTTACACGATTCTCTGTGTGTCATATCTCTGATTATGCTTATTGCCCTCTTTTGAAGCACAAACGAGTGTTTGGCCAAACTGGGATTCCCCCAAAATATGATACCATAGTTTAGTGCGCTATGTATGAGTGCAAAGTATGAACATAGCACTGCATCAACACTATAGGAATTTTTTAGTATTCTAACAACATAACAATACTGAATTACTTTTTTGCTCAACGTTTCTGTGTGTTTCTCCCACATTAAATATTCATCTAGCCATAATCATGAAAAAATTAGTAGGGGGGGGGGGGGGGGGAGGATAACGACCGAACAGCAGTTATGGACGGCTATAGAGGCAGCATGGCTCAATGTTTCTGCAGGGGGACTTCCAGCGACGCGTTGAGCCCATGGCATGTCGAGCTACTGCACTACCCCGGTCAAAAGGAGGCCTGACACGATATTAGGAGGCATCCCAAGGCTTCGGTCACCTCAGTGTACAGAAGAAGACGAAGTGAATGCTCGCTGGTGAGAGATAGAGGCACTAAAATTCTTAAAATCGTGAGTGACATGCAGCCAAAGAAAGACGTAGCAAGTCTATCGGACTATTCCAGGATACGATTTTTAGCGTTGAAATTCCTAGAGATCGGGAAAATAGTACAATGGCCTGTGAACAGCTCTCACTGAGACATACAAACAGGCATTGTTCTCACGCCCGGTCCGTGAATGGAATGTGCAGAAATGATAGCACAATCGTGAAATACTCCCTCTGCCACTCACTTCGTTGTAAACTGCAGAACATAGATGTCGATACGATGGCAATAAAACTCATGCTTTAACATCAAACTTGGAGATTTTTTTCTTTTTAATTGCTAAATTACATTAAAATGTGCGTTAATCTCAAACACTAACTTCGCATTGTCTTTGCAAGACAGTTTTGTTTGACATTGTGAGAAGCACTTACTGGTTCTACAGTAAAATTGTCGTTGCGTTCGTTTCTATGTCAGTTTGTGACTACTTCTATTGATTCAGTAACTACAATGGCGATTGCTATAAACTGTAGGCTTACATAGTTGAGCAGGGTGTGCACGCTCTCGACTGCCTGAAGATTCGACCTAGGTCAATCCCCGAGAGCAGCAAAAATCGACGTTAGAGAGGCATGTTACCGGCAAGTCGATGTCACTTGGTCTACTGGACCCATTGATGTGTTTTCGTTTCATTATTCACAAGTACAACAAACTTTTTCATGTGTACGTATATGTGTGTGTGTGTGTGTGTGTGTGTGTGTGTGTGTGTGTGTGTGTGTGCGTGTGTTGTTGTATGTTTTGGGGTCGAAAGTTAATTTAACTGAGAAGAATGAGACCGCATGTTCTTTCACTTCCAAACGCAGCCACCGGTGCCGACTGAGTATTATGCAGATACCAGCAAAGTTTGCGTTCACGAACCGACAGACACACAGAGGCTCCCTCTGGCTGTCTCTGCGCGACCAAAGCTTGCTGATAGGCTTAGAACCCAGCCAGACCGCGCGTCCTGGAGATTAGGCCAAGGAAGACGCGCGGCTGAAGTTCTTTGTAGGATTACCACAGCTTCGGGTTTCAGAAATGTAGCAGATCTCGTCTGTGTTATGCTTCGCAGGGGAAAAATTTGTTTTGCAGCTTTCGATACAAAAGGTATTATCGCGAACAGGGTGCTGTTTCCTGCAAAAATTCGCCTACTCTCTCTTTCTTTCTGATTACTGACACTATCTTTATGGTTTTTGCCTAGTTAGCAGGGCTGCAGCATCATAAAATTATCATGGCTCTTGCATTATCACATTCTACGTCATTATTCTGGCGTTATTGTATATTGAATTTACTGGCCTTTAGCTTATACAATATGGTTCAAATGGCTCTGAGCACTATGGGACTCAAGTGATGTGGTCATTAGTCCCCTAGAAGTTAGAACTACTTAAACCTAACTAACCTAAGGACATCACACACATCCATGCCCGAGGCAGGATTCGAACCTGCGACCTTAGCAGTCGCACGGTTCCGGACTGCGCGCCTAGAACCGCGAGACCGCCGCGGCCGGCGCTTATACAATACTTGCTTACATAAAATATACAAGTACTGACAGAAACAATGAGATTTCACTCTGCATCGGGGTGTGCAGTGGTATGAAATTTCCTGGCAGATCAAAACTGTGTGCCGGACCGAGACTCGAACTCCGGACCTATACCTGTGTGTTCTACTATTTGAGCTACCCAAGCATGACTCACGCCCCGTCCTCACAGCCTTACTTCTGCCAGTACCTCTACTGATAGAAAATTAGTGTTAGTGTTAGAATATCAGTTCACTTACTAAAGCGCGTGCACGCACACACACACACACACACACACACACACACACACACACATTACGGACAGAAGTTGCAGACCGACACGTAAAGCCAAATGTTGTAGATCACTTTATTGTAGCCGACTGTCTGTGATATAATGGGTTTAGATCCGAATACCTGCAGTGAATCTGTACATCACGAAGAAAAATCTCTGACCCTTTGTTGCTAATAAAGCCGTCAGGCAAGTTGGCAACGGATAACCAAACTTCTCAAATTCTTATAAAAGGACTGCAGTACGTCCACGTAGTCGCGGGAATCCAGAGAAATGGTGAACTTCTTCACAAGAGCAGGAATGTATCCCTACGCCCTGCATCCTGTGACGATGTTTAGATATGGGCTTAAATTTAAGTCTAGCTATTAGAAAGGCAAGGTGCCTAGAAACTGTACGAGATTTTGTGTAATAGGGAACTGTTTGCGTACTTCTTGCAAGCCTGCCGCAACCGGAGACGCAAAGAGTGCACGTGTACCGAAGCACAGCCGTGGAAGCACGGTGGTTTGAGCGTCACGAGATTCTTACAACTTCCTGCACCTGACAACAGACTGCGTTAACGTGACAAGCTGGTAGGTAGTTTCACTTTAAATCATTTATCGTAACGGCGGGAGCAACAAAATGATCAAACCAGACTGAAAGAAGATTGACGAGAAATTAAGAATTGGGGAATATAGACCAGTCACGAAACAGAACCCAAGTCGAGCAGGGGAAACGTTTCCTTATAACAAATGGTCAGGTGCCTCGCAATGTAAATTGTATAAAAAGCTATTAAACACTCATTGGGGAACTTCGGGTACGTTAAGACATATTTGTAAATTTGACCAGCAGTTTCCTCACTCCGTAAATAATTTGAGATATTAGAAAGACTTAGTGGCTGACAAGTGAGAAGAAATGTGTGCTAATGACTTGACGCCTTTTAGCAGTATAAAGTCTTTCTGAATTTAGGGCAAACATTGATTGAAGTAAGAAAAAACTATGGCTCAGTGGATATTAAAATCCATATTCTGGTGGTATGTAACTCAGAGCGAAGAAAGCTTAAAATGAAAGAAAAGCTCATTTCTGACATGTACTTTTTACATTAACATAATATAAAAAAACAAGCTTCGTGTTTGCTTTAGATTGAACTATATTGGCCACATCGAATGAATTCAGTGAACCCACAATACACATCCTGAAAAAGTAATTAAGACCGGTATAACTGGGGTCTATGTGGCTGAAACACACTTAGATTATAGAAATTATACTTCCGCCGCGCGGGGTTAGCCGAGCGGTCTTGGGCGCTACAGTCATGGACTGTGCAGCTGGTCCCGGCGGAGGTTTGTGTCCTCCCTCTGCCATAGGTATGTGTGTTTGTCCTTAGGATAATTTAGGTTAAATAGTGTGTAAGCTTAGTGACTGATGACTTTAGCAGTTAAGTCCTATAAGATTTCACACTCATTTGAATATTTGAACATTAGACTTCCAAAACATTTCCTTAGTTCCCGTTGCAGTATGCTAGACATCTTCAGGTTCTCAGGTGCAAAGGATCTGGACTTTCAGAAATGGTTATAGTTGGTACAGAAACATGTATTAGAGGTGACCTGATAATGGGTTGATTTGAGAACAGCCAGGGCTAGTCGAAAGAGGGTGAAGTTTCAGAGAAATCAGTTCGCATCGAAATAAAGAATAGCTGAAAAGGAAAAAAGGAAAAATAAAAGTCACCATTTTCTGGCCTACAGCGATCCAAAATGTATATATATTCCACTGAATTTCGTCTTGTGATTCTCTGGTGAAAAAAGACTCTTCATCAACTTCCGAACCCTACTCAAAACACTACAATGAAAACGTGTACTGCTACGTTAAGTAGTGTTGCGGGAAGACGGCCAGGCGGGTAGATAAGTAAGACTCTTTCAGCGTGTTTGGACTGCGAATAACTTGAGTTGGATGGGCGTGAAGTAGCCTTCCTGTTCGGCTGATAAGGTGCGGCAGCTTGCCTGCCTGGCCAACAGACAAACATGGACAGTTTAAAAGCGGAATGTGTACACCTCTGACTGTACAGAAAGAGATGTGTGACTAATGTCTCGACGTTGGTAACATGCTTTGTCCATTTTATCAAAGTGAGTGTTTTGTAACTTGTAATTGATGCTGAGATGTCTTTGCTTTTAACATTTTTACGCTGCGATTCACAGATGGCATGTGACTGAATGAAACGAATGTGTGTGCCACTGAAGAAGTAATGTAACGTTATTTAATTAATTACTAGCACCGCTGTTGTGAACAAGTTTCTTTCGATTTTAAAGCTGGCACTGTTAAACTGAAATACGTTTGCAGGTGAAGCGCTATTCTTCAATGTGATTGGCATGATTAAATTTTAAATAAAAAATTATCGGCATCATTTCAGAATTATTCATCAGTTACTTATGTTTATTAATTCTGATTTTAGCTGCAGAATATTAGTACGAGAATAATAGTTTACTTATGTAATCGTATGGCTGGGGCTCCCAGTCGGGCACACGGTCCACCGCGTGCCGGTCTTCCATTTTGACGCCACTTCGGCGACCTGCAGTCGATGAGGATGATAGGATGATGAGTAGGAGAGCACAACACGCAGTCCCTGGGCGGAGAAAATTCCCTGACCCAGCCTGGCATCGAATCCGGGCCCAGAGGAATGACAATCCGTCACGCTGTCCATTCAGCTACCGGGGGCGGACAGAATAATACTAAAATCGTATTAAACGTACATGTGTGTGAATTTTATGTCTTGCGACTCACGTTACCTATTATTTTTCGCTTAAAGTAGCGTTTTCTCCAACAAGGTATCGAAACACGTTAGGCAGATGTGTGTGCCTTCCTGCTGCTCTTCCGTGCCCTTCGAAGTCGCTCAAATAGGAGAGCTCTGCTTCTCACTCCAATGTACAGTGAAGCGAGCCCCGGCATTAAGCGATTGCCGTGATACGACAGAGTGAAAAACAACCGGTGTGCACGAAAGTTTAAAAGTTGTGCATTTAGGCGCTGATAACTGTCTACTATCGGAACTACAGCTCAAATTTTCGAGAGGGATCGATTGTCGGATCTGACATTTTCCATGTGTTGTTTTCTTTTCGTAAAATACGAGGTTAAGTTGGTGTGTTACCTTCAGAGCTTCTTTGGATGAATGTATAAAGTTTACTGTAATCTTTATTGTACCTAGACTCGTACAAAACAGTATAATTACTTAATTAAAATGGATCTTGTCCGAAATCCGATGCAAGTACCCGTCACCAAACGCCATAGCTCTTCAACGGATAACCGATGGCAGACTCGAGGAAGCGCCGTTATAGTAGTGAGAATGGCGTGGCACGCTACGCCAGTTTGCTGGCAGCGGCAGGCGGCAGATGTGATTGATAAGGAGAGGGTCGGTGGGGGTCCGCCTTGTGCGTCCGTTCTTTGTAGCCCCTCCCCCCTCCCCTCCCCCTGCCCCGGGCTACACCGGCTGATCAATCACGCCGCAGGCCTTTGTCTCTGGCTGGCAGCGCCTGTCCCCTGTCCCCTATCTTCCCTCTCATCCAGCCACTCCCTCACTGGCTGTCGCCACTGACAGCTTACGTCTCTGCTCACGTGACACAGACCCTGCGGCGGCTACTGGCCCACTCCCATTCCAAAGCTCCCATATACAGGGTGTTCGAAAAGACTCTGATTACATAAATTGATAACTCAGGCTAGAAGTAAGACACAAATATGAACCTTGTGTCGATTTGTTTACAACTATCAAAGTTTTTTCTGTTTTAAGTTCGCAGTACGTATGTAGTGGATGAGGTGCAGTGCCCAAGAAGCCATGTTAACCATTCAGGAGAAGGCACAGTGTGTCCTGTGGTGCCATGAGACACCATCACCAACCACAGTGCAGAGACATTTCCAGACAACATTGGGAAGGAATCGTCAAGAGCATTAAAGCCTGGTATGAGAAGTTCAAAAACACAGGATCGGTTGCTGACCTTCCGAGGTCTGGTCGACCAAGAACCTCAGCAGACAGGGTGGAAGCTGTAAGGCAGTCTTTTCTGCGAAGTCCGAAGAAATCGGAGCGCAGGGCCTCACGTGAATTACAGATGCCAAAAAGTTCTCTCCATGACATTTTACACAAAAGTTTATTGTTTCGTCCATACAAAGTGCAAATCGTTCAGGCCTTGCTGCCCAATGACAGTACACGTCAATATGACTTTGCGGTCGAAATGCTATCACGTATTGAGGACGATGTTGGTTATCTCAGACGAATTGTCTTTTCCGACGAAGCGACCTTTTTTGTCAGTGGAGTAGTGAATCGCCATATGTGCGCATTTGGGGTTCACAACTGGCGAGGTCATGGAGTGCACCAGAGGCAGGCCAAAGGTGAATGTTTGGTGCGCGCTATTGCACGATCGAATTATCGGGCCATTCTTCTTCACTGAGGTTACCATCACATCTGCAGTGTATCTGGACATGTTGCAACTGTATGCTGTTCCTCAGCTGCTTCAGTATCACCGCGATATATTGTTTCAGCAAGGCGGTGCACCGCCTCATTGGGGTTTGGACGTCCGTGCCTATCTCGATATGACCTTTCCTGGGCGATGGATTGGTCGTGATGGGCCAACGGTTGGGCCTCCACGCTCTCCTGACATAACCCCATTAAACTTCTTTTTATGGGGTTGTGACAAGAACGAGGTCTACTGAACACGGGTACCAGATCTTGAAACCCTGCGGCAACGGATTACCACAGTCGTTGAATCGATCCCTCCAGTGATGTTGGCTAATGTGTGGACCAAAGTTGAATATCGCCTGGATGTGCTACGTGCTACCAACGGCGCTCATGTGGAAGTTTACTCATGTGCGAAAAAAACTTTGACAGTTCGTAAACAATTAGACACCAGTTTCATATTTTTATCTTACTTCTAGGGTTATCAATTTATGTAATCAGGGAAAGACTTTTCAGACACCCTGTATATACGTGTTGATCTGTTTCCTGCAAATCACAAATGAAGTGAATGAAAGGTCTGTAACGATCTGGTCTATTCTGAGCCGCTAAGCATCAGTATGGGTGAGATAAATGGTGAAGGAGAGAACAGATTCACGCCAGGATGTTTAGTGAAACAGTTGTAGCACTGACAGGTGTTTATTTCCAGTAGCCTTGTACAGCGTGACGGCAGTCCTCGGGACTGTGTAGTGTGTGTGCAAATGCAGCCAGCTGCAGAAACCGTTGACGCTCAAATGGCGTATGTGACGTTTGTTGTCCTGTGTCGTGGGCCGCTACTGTTGTGATTCCGTGTGGTCCGCCAGTGGGCGAAGAACGACCGCGACCAGCACGTGCTTTCTAGAGTATTGCTGGCTGTGCACCACTACGTGCACTTGGGTGCCACAACAGGCACTAGATATTCAATGCTGAGCAGCAGTGTCCTAATAACCAACGAGGGGTCAGCTAGGATGGAGGCCGGAACGTAGCTTGCAAACCATCGACAGAAGTCACTTAGAGCGTGGAGGCTCGCCACACACCATCTCCTGCATCGGTGTATCGATGTAGTTTCCCAAGTCCCGCAGGCATTACGCCACAAGTTTGGTGGACCTCAGGCTGGAACATGACGAGTGAATCAGTGGGCAGAGCTTCATCACCAAGCAATAGACATGGTTTCTGTGAAACTCAAAACCTCATCATATTCTCTGCTTCAAGACACGGATAGAATTGTGGCACGACTGAATGCCTGGAGCCTCTAAGCTCGATTATTTCTTACTCGTGCTGTCAGTTTTTCCTAGCTCGCTACACACTGAGCATATGTGGCACTTATGAATTTCTGGTTGATAGATGGCACTGATCTAATTTTATAATCTTTTTTAGTAGTTATTATTAATATAACGGAACATTATGGGTTGGGTTCTTTGGGGAAGGAGACCAGACAGCGAGGTCATCTGTCTCATCGGATTAGGGAAGGACGGGGATGGAAATCGGCCGTGCCGTTACAGAGGAACCATCCTTGCATTTGCCTGGTGCGATTTAGAGAAATCACGGAAAACCCAAATCAGGATGACTGGACGCGGAATTGAACCGTCGTCCTCACGAATGCGAGTCCAGTGCACTAACCACTGCGCCACCTCACTCGGTAAGTGCTCTGAGTTATAAAATGTTACTTCACTCTTGGCCACATTGTGTTACTGTATTAGGTGTTCTAAGCATTTCGGTCATGACCGGTGTAGCCAGTCCTGTACCGCAGGAGTGTTGTGATGTAATGTCAACAGTACAGCCACGTAGCTTACGTGATTACCACAAGCCGAGCTAGCCTCCCTTGCCTGGCCGTAGGTGGAATAAAGCCTTAACAAATTAATTTTTTTTCGGAACACAGCAAACCTCCCCTCCTTCGAAATATTTGTCTCAAATCTTCCAAGACGAGTCTTCCATTAAATTTACCCTTAAGCGAGAAAAACTCTGTACCTTGCTCATGGAAACATCTAGCTCTAACTATCAGCTGTCCCACATTGCTTTTCCTTTTCCCCTGGTTCACAACTAATATGAGCTTACTCTTAAAGTGCGGTCTCCAAAACAGTATTACAATACAATTCTTTATTTAACGCTGATAACACTTAAATACAGATATAATGTTGTGCTGACGATTTTTCTTGAAAATTTTGAACATGTTGTAGATCTGCTCCATTGACATTTTCTACGGCTATGACTCGATAAATCTGTCTAATGAATACACAAGTTCAGGGTTGAGCGTAACATCAGGGTAAGTTAAGTTTTGGGTGGGTAGTATCCTCAGTTACCCTGTCTGCCAATACAGTGCATTTCACGTCAGTGTCACAACAGTCGTACCAGTGAAAGTTGAACAGGTTCGTAATTTCCGAATGTGAAACATATGGCATAGCTTTTTTGTATAAGTTTTGCAACGAAATTCGTATTCTGATTCGTGATTAAGGCATCAGGCACTCTAAACATCAATATCCAGCTGTTAACTAATGCCCGTGCCACAATACTAGCCTCTTGTTTTGAAACTGCTACCATTACTAGAAATCCTGAAACAAAGTCGAATGATTAGTATGGCAACAGCCGGATCAAAAGATGAAGAAACGATCGCCAACTCTCCCTCATTTTCAACTGACTTAAAGTATGACTGAACCCGAATGGTTTCCAAAGCCTCAAGTCTACGAAGGAGATCCTCACGCTCCTGCTTTTGGCGAAAAGTTTCCTCTGTCGACACCCATAGTTGCTCTCTTAGAGCAGCAACAGTCGGTATAGTAATAGCAATGCACGTTTCTACCATTTAACGTACTTTACTCCTCGTGTAATTAATATCAAAAACACAAATAACTAGCTTATGCACTCAGTACTCGAAGTACTTTATACATTACTTTTTTTCAGCGTATCATCGCCAATCTACATTCTAAGCAATTGGAACCCAAGTCACCAACACACCTACATGTAAAATACGTAGCTGCTACAACCTTAGTGCTGGCAATTCGTGCCCTACAATATTGCAAAATAGTTACTGGTACTAGAATATTGGTTCTACAGTTACCTTTAAACACTAATAAGTACACAGGTTCACATGATCTGTCCAGGAACCACATAAATGATATCTAACAAAAGAGAGCAGATACTGAATTGTACGTAAACAAAATGAGACTCACTGCACCCAGTTGTGCTGAGCCGATACTGTGGAACTGGGTATTTGCCAGGTACGACTACTCGCACGTAATTACCAAAGTACCCAGTCTTAGCATTCGACACCACACCACAGCAATCAGGTGTCGAGAATTACCCAACTATCACATCCCTCACCAAACCGTGGCATTAGAACGGAGGTCGAACACTTCTCGGTACAATACGTCGTGTCAGGAAATGTAACGAGCACTTACTAACACCAACTACACTGCCCCAGCGTATTCTGGGCCACTAAGTGTCAGGACGGGTGAGAGAAATGGCGAGGGAGAGGCCAGACGCACGCCAAGCCATATAGTGAAACAGTGATAACAAAATGGTTTAAATGGCTCTGAGCACTATGGGACTTAACAACTTAGATCATCAGTCCCCTAGAACTTAGAACTACTTAAACCTAACCTAAGGACATCACACACATCCATGACCGAGGCAGGATTCGAACCTGCGACTGTAACAGTCACGCGGTTCCGGACTGCAGCGCCTAGAACCGCACGGCCACCACGGCCGGCACAGTGATAACATTGGCAGGTGTTTATTTGCCGTCCTTGGGTTCGCCCAATATGCGTGGAAATGCAGCCAGATTCTGAATGTATAAACCTCCGATAACAGCTGTGATTGGCATTCCATTCGTTCGCAGGCGGCTGCTACCATGGTGCAGTTCGGGCCGCCATCGTGCGAAGAACGAGCGCGGCTCGTCGAGCCTTCCTAAGTTTTGCTGCTGGCCGAAGTGGCCGTGCGGTCCTAGGTGCTGCAGTCTGGATCCGCGAGACCGCTACGGTTGCAGGTTCGAATCCTGCCTCGGGCATGCATGTGTGTGATGTCCTTAGGTTAGTTAGGTTTAAGTAGTTCTAAGTTCTAAGGGACTAATGACCTCAGAAGTTGGATCCCATAGTGCTCAGAGCCATTTGAACCATTTGAACCTAAGTTTTCCTGGCTATGTATCTCCGGGCGTACTCGTGTTCCCCATGTACTCCGCACTTGGGTGTAAAAGCTGACAACAGATGTCAGATATCGAGCACCAGTGCCTCGGATGTCCCACTGATGGTCTGTAAGAAAGGTGACCAATGACGTTTACGTGGTTAGGAGGCCACGTAAGCGACCTGACCAACCAGCGTGCTGTCTAATGTCTGGTGGGTTGTTACCTGCATCATATTTCCTTTTATAATAATCGACTTTTTGACTTCTCTGCTGGGATCTTCTTCAGGATGTTTCTGTGTCCACAATTGCTAGGTCCAGTGGATTATTTTAGAAGGAAATATGACGCCAGAAGATTTTAACTTTAGTGACAACGGCCACGATAGCGTGCAGATATAGATAAAAAGCTTGGAGTCTGTTGGCCGAAGTTATTCACAAGGGAAGCTCCCCATCGCACCCCCCTCAGACTCTCAGATTTAGAGGTGTAATGGCCTAGCGGAGAGCCCGTCAAAAACTGAGCACAGATCAAGTATGAAAAGAAAAGAAGCAAAATAGACACAGTGATTGGTCAAAGCTTAAGATGTGCAACATCGGGCGATATGCAAGAACCTTCGCGTCGTGGGTGTGTGGTCACGGTGTTGAACTGCAAAGCGGGAGACGTGCGTGCAAATCTCACTCGTTCCCCATTTTTTTCACAGAAATAGTGGTCACGGAGAGAGATTTGAACACGGATTCCCCCAATCGCAGTCCAATAGCGTACCCACATGACCACGACGCCGCCGTTGTTAAAAACTCACTCGACGTTACACATATTGACGATGAGCCGTTCACTGTTCCTATTTGCTTCTGGCTTCCACATCAGTACAACTTCTCGTATTTTCATGCTTGCTCTGTGTTCAGTTTTTGACGGGCTGTCCAATGGGCCATCTTCCCACTAAATCTGAGGGGGGTGCGATGGGGATTTTCCCTCTTCAGAGGATGGAGAATGGCCGCACAGCAACTCCCTGCGTCGGTGAACTTTCCGAAGTTCTGCACCTGTCACGTCCCAGGTACGGCACACACACCGTGCCGGAACATGAGTTAATCAGGGGGCACACAGTGAGCAGATCTTCATTAGCAAGGGATAATCGTTGTTTCTCCGAAAGTCAAAGCCCTTCAGTCTCTCCGGATCGAGATGCACATAAAATGGCAGCACGATTTAATACCTTAGTAATTTTTTCATAATGTGGGGCCACAGTCATAATATATTTCTTTAAAGTCAGTACCGCCATTAGACTCACTGAAATGCATCATCAGTCTAATGATTGAATAACAAAGAAATCGTGATACTTACAAAAAGTTAAATTATTTTGAGAGCTAAACGCTGGTCATGTCACAGATTAAAAATTAAAACAATAAAGACGCATAATCATAAGATTATGTCTGTCATAATTAAAACCATTAAGGCGAACGTAGACGGAGCTACTCCGGCCAGAAATAAGGACTACACGTGATCGGCAAGGAAACTAGGCTCGATCGCGGCCAAGCGCATGCGCGAGCGCAAGCGCAAGCGCAGGCGCGGGAGACAAACTGTCTCAAAATTACTTGGAGCAAATATACATATAAACAAAATGTGACTGAAAGCCGTCCTACAAATGGACAAACCTACCTATTGGTATAGCAACATTAAACAATTTACCTGAGAACAAACTACAAAGCCAAGGTATAAAAAATTGTTTACATTTAAATATTATAGTAAGAGGGCGAAGTCCCGCTACAGTAACTAAAAGATTAGTGTGGAAACCCTTGCGTGCTAAGCATAAAATGTCTTTAACATAAAAACGCCTTAGCAACTATGTGTCATTACCAAGCATATTACGAAATACAAAGACACACATGTACAATCGCACTATAATATAGGGACAAAGCAGATAGGGAAACAGCATCGGCCATTCGAAGCGGACTGTGGGTCAACTCCACTGGAGTGAAGGTTGAAATCCTTCGAAATAACTTCTATTTTTTAGTTGCAGCTGATCATTAAGTAAGTTGTCTCTATCAATAATAAGATGTTTAAAAATTTGCAATTCTTCGAGGGTGTATAGCCTACATCCCTTGACTTCATTATGCAAAAGCTCTGCGTCTTTTAGAGCCTTGGGAGCATGCTCCATTGGACCAGATGTTCAGCAAATGTAGATCTTCGTGTTCCATCACCGCTTTTTGTCGGCAGATGCTCTTCAAACCTAACAGACAGGGCCCTTCCTGTCTGACCAATGTAATAAGGACATTCAGCACACGTGATCTTATACACACCTGACAACGATGATTTATCTGTACCTTTATCCAGAGAATGAACTAAATTCTTTTTGAGGTTGTTGGTGGTAGAGTATGAAACTTTAAACCCTAGGTTTTTTAATAAACGACCTACCTTATAGGATATGTTACCTCTTCTTTCGTGTTTTTTTGTTGAACAGCTCTCTCACTATACTGGGATTATATCCATTATTCTGAGCGATGTTTTCGAGGACTTTTAATTCGTTCTGTAAGTTGACTGGCGAAAGCGGAATGGAAAGGGCTCGAGGGATACTAGAGTGAAAAAAGGCCAATTTATGGGCCTGAGGATGGGTGGAATCAGCTGGGATGATGATGTCGCAATAGGTTCCTTTCCGAAAAAATTTTAAATCTATTTTGTTGCCAATAATGGATAGAGTCAGATCGAAATAGTCTAAGGTCCTATCAGCTGTCTAACTTTCTTACGTGAAACTGATTTTTTCATGGAGGTTATTGAAAGTGGTAAATAACAGTTCTAGCTCTTCAAGGGAACCTTCAAACACAAACAGCAAGTCATCTACATATCTCACATACAATATTATACTATTTTCCAAATCTGGATAATTCCGAAAAAACATCTGCTCCATCAGTTATCTAAAACTTAATGTGCAACTGGACGGTGTCGGGTGCCGGGTAGATGTAAAATAAGCCTAATGTCGCTAACCCAATCCGGCCGGAGTGTCCTGACGTAATAAGCAGTGCTGCCCAGTGGTTTACTTGGTTATCCGACCACCTAGTGGCCTCCCTTGCCTGGCAGCGGTTGGAATAATAATTTAAATACTTACAGGTCGCGCACCGAATGTTTCTCGTTACCTGGAGTTACGTGGTGTAATATTTATCCCAGTCATATAGATAGAAGTTTTTCGCTCATTATTCACTTGAGGATAGTTTTACTGCAAGTTCACCACAATTATCACAGTCACTGTGGATTGCGGTGCTAGGGGCGTACAAGTCCTCCAGACAGTATGCCGCATTAGGCTGCAGTCGCTCCATGTGCAGCACAGCTGAAACACACAGATATACATACAAAGACACACACACACACACACACACACACACACACACACACACACACACACACACACACACATTCATAAAATTAGGTTGTCCGTCCTAGGAGTCGTCACACAAATTTCCTCTGATGGTTTGCCACATATTTGCAGCTTCGTTTTCATAGTATGTAGCAGGACTCAGCCCTAACAAGAATAGACATCATGTCTTCCCTGTAACGGTGAGCCGGTGAGCGTCAACGGAAGCCTTCGGCTTATTTCCCATTACAGGGGAAATTATTTTCAAAGCGGTATTTTACGTGCTCTTTCGATACTAAGACAAAGCAATAGATCGACTATGAAGAAATTATCGAATAGGACGGAAATTAGTGGAAAAAATTTGGAAATTTGTGGTAAGTTCCTATGGGACCAAACTGCTGAGGTCATCGGTCCCTAGGCTTAGACACTGCTGAACCTAACTTAAACTAACTTACGATAAGTATAACATACACACCCATGCCAGAGGGAGAACTCGAACCTCCGATGGGGAAGCCCGCGCGAACCGTGGCAAGGTGCCTTTGACGGTGCGGCTACCCCGCGCGATTAAATTAGTGGATGTGATGTGCATGAACAGACAAAGAAATGATTACACTTTCCGAAAATAATTGATGATTTATGCAGTAAAAAGAGCCTCACAAATGGAGAAAATCAGTATCATGTAAATTCTTGCAACTGGTGCATTAGACCGTCAAAATCCCGAGATGGTTGGGGGTCCTGCCCATAATGCGTAATACGTTCTCTGTTAGGCAGAGATCCGGCGAAACTGCTGCTCATGGTAGATGTTGGCAAGCACGAAGACAAGCAGTAGAAACTCTTACCGTGTGCGGGCGGGAATTATCTTGCTGAAATGTAAATGATGGCTTGCCATGGAAGGTAAGAAAACAGGGTGTAGAATGTTGTTCATGTACCTCTGTGCTGTAAAGGTGCAACAGATTACAACTGTGGTGTGCGTATTGTAAAACCTTCGGTACACACACCATCAGATTATTTGATTTGTCACTCTAATGAAGTAGGCGAGTGTCAGCAATATGTCTCGTGCTCATGAATGGCATGTTTGTCTTCTGCCATTAGGTCAGATGATAGAAATGCCACTGGCACACTGAGAGTAGCAGATTGACGGTGACCAACTTTAAACAGAACTTGATTAATTTTCACACACATTTATTAAAATAATAACAAGCATGAAAATTACTTAAGTTGGTTCTGGATGCTATTTACAATTGACAATCAGAAGTTCCTTTGGTATTGGTACGCTAATCTTATTCTCACATATATATCTGATACTTGACAAAGTGTCTATTCATTTATCTTCATGGCTGTGTACAGGAATATGGTAATCTTATTGGGTGCAGACTGAAACTTGACTATAGACAGAAACAGACTAATTTAGAGCTCCTACAGACTGTTGCAGACAAATGCAGACTGACTAATCGGAGGTCTGTACACTCATTATAATACCTTGCGCGTTCATGTATCACGGCGCGAGTGTGATCTGTGAGGAGAAATGGTTCTACATTAGCAACAATCTCATTGGCTGCTTTACATATTAATACGCGGATCGGCGGAAGCAGAATTTGGTCCGTCTCTATGGCAGCGCCATCTCGTAGTGCGGAGACAGACGAGCGCTGCGCCTGCGCTGTTGTGCTTAGTGTGGCGCGCTCTAGTGGGAAAGTTGTGGACGCGCTGACTAGGCGGAACTGTGTACACAACATCCTTCCCTTCCGGGGGAAGAAATAAAGCTTTTGAAGTTTGCTTGAAAAGCTTTTTTTTCCCGCGGGCGTATGTCTGGGGATCCGCTAGGAAAACCCACTCAAAACCTACTGAACAGGGAACCTGAGAAGCAAAAATGTTGTTACATAATTTCATTTCAACATCGGTACATTGGTCATAGCTTAAATCTAATTCTTCTTCGACGTCCATCTTCTCTGGGGATGTCGACTGTGAGCGGCAGGTGTAGTCGGCTGCCCATGAAGGTGCTGCGTCGGCGTCCGCGGCTGTGTCTGCGTTGGCTGCAGCGGCAGTGGCGGCGTCTGGAATCCTCCGAGCTGCTCGGGGTTGACATCATCTTCTGAGTCTGCAAAATGAAACAGTCTAGGAGTTCTGCCCATATGTGACTGCTGTCTTTGCTGCCGTAATTGATTATTATGGCGAATAACTATGCCGCTTTGCGTTCTTATTCTATACATGACTTTTCCAATGCATTCTGCAATGATTCCTTGTGTCCAAGTACCTTTTCCTCGACTGTAGACAGTTACGAGGACTCTGTCGTTTACGTTGAATCGTCGTCTTTTCGACGTTCGTTGATCATTTTCTGGATGCATTGTTCGTTTTAGGATAGACATCAAAGTCCTGTGTTGTCGCCCATGCAGTTTTTCTGCTGGTGACTGTGCCTCGTGCGGAGTAGCTTTGTATTGTGACAGAAAAATTAATAAGGAATTCTCTTGGTTGTGCTGTTGCATCAACTTTGTCATGTGTGCCTTGAACGTTCGTACGAATCGTTCGGCGACTCCATTAGCCTCAGGGTGAAATGGTGCCGTCCTGTAATGTGCAATTCCGTTCATCTGACAGAATGATTCGAATTCTTGCGACGTAAATTGTGTGCCGTTATCGGTCACTATGATTTGAGGCAATCCTGCGATTGAAAAGATCTTGGACAACGCTTGAATTGCTGTCGCTGAAGAAGTTGTACGCATTTGTAGTAAAAAAGGGAATTTTGAAAATGCATCAATGACAATTAACCAAGAAGTTCCAAGAAAAGGACCTGCGTAGTCAATATGCAATCTTGACCAAGGTTCTGTTTCCTGTGGCCACGGAAAATATTGTCTTGGAGGAGCTGATTGATGCGTCTGACATAATATAAAGTTAGAAAGCATTCTTTATCAATTTTCTTCCAGTAGCAATGTTCTCTGGCCATGCATTTCGTGCGTACTGTGCCCCAATGACACTGATGCAACATTTTTAACACTTTATTCCTGAGAGCTTTGGGTATAACTACTCTTGTTTTTCCGTTTCACTGTGAACTAATATGACGCCTTTGTGCACTGTGAGAGCATGTCTCATGGTCCAATAAGATTTCACTTCTGGCTGAGCTAACGTATTCTTATCGGTTGGCCATTCCGTAAGAATATAACGCTTTATCTATGATAACACTGGATCTTTGGTCACTAACTTAGCTATTAAGTTGGCAATGACGGGGAAATTTTCCACGACGTCCTCACTGATTACGTCTATCTGAAAAAATACGTCCTTTGATTTGTCAAAATGTTCATCTTGACCCGCCGGTAGACGTGAAAGGACATCGGCGTTGGCGTGTTTTGCCGTCGATCTATATAAAATCTCGTAGTTGTAATTAGACAGTAGCAATGCCCAACGTCGTAAACGCTGTGCTGTCTTAGTGGATACACTATTATGTGGTCCGAATATTGTCACCAATGCATTATGGTCTGCGAGCGGAATAAATTTTCTTCCGTATATGTAGTCATGAAACTTCTTCACTGCAAAGATAATTGTTAGTGCCTCTTTTTCTACTTGGCTATAGTTACGTTGACTTGAGTTTAATGTTTTCGACGCGTATGCAATCGGTCGTTCAATTCCTTGATGTTTATGGGACATGACTGCACCGATCCCGTAATCTCACGAGTCCGCTGCAATAGTGATCAACTTTTGCGGGTCGTATGTCGTAAGACATTTTACGTTACTAAACTTTGTTTCAGTTTGTCGAATGCGTGCTGGCATGCTTTGGACCAATTCCACGCGACTCCTTTGCTAAGCAATCTGTGCAACGGTTCGGAAATTTCAGCTGCTTTCGGTATGAATTTCCGGTGATAATTAATTTGACTAATAAAGCTCTTAGTTGCTTTAAGTCTTTCGGAGCTGGAAATTTCTGTTTTGCTTCTATATGCTGTGGCGTCGGACTGATTCCGTTATTTGACAATATATGTCCTAAATACTGAATTTTCTTGACAAAAAATATACGTTTGTCCTTGTTGCACCTGAGATTGGCCTTTCTGAGAACCTTGAACAGTTCTTCCAGGTTATCTAATAAATCTTGTGGAGATTTTCCGGAGACGATTATGTCATCGAGATAGTTAACTGCGTTAGGACAGTGTCTAATTAATTGTTCCAAGTAACGTTGAAAGATCCTTGGTACTCTAGTGATACCAAATGGTAAGCGCTTGTATCTGTACAATCCAAAAGGTGTATTTATTACCATAAACTTTTGTGTATCTTTGTCTAAAGGGATCTGCAGATATGCTTCCTTTAAATTCAGTTTGATGAAATACACAACCCCTGCTAATTTATACATCAGCTCTTCCGGTTTCGGAATCGGGTATGTATCCATAATGCACTGTAAATTGACAGTATTCTTGAAATCTCCACAGATACGTAATGATCCATTTGGCTTGTCTATTACAACGATTGGTGTTGCCCAGGCGCTACATATGACTGGTTCGATAATACCATTGCCTTCTAAACGGTCAATTTCTTGTTTTAACCGTTGTTTCATTGCACTAGGGACAGTTGTAGCTTTGCAAAACTTCGGCACTGCATTCGGTGTCAGCGTAATGTGTGCCTGGTAATCTGTTACACTGCCTGTCGCGGAGGAAAAAATATCTTCGTACTTCTGGAACACTGTTTGTAATTTTCCTTTCGGAACTTCATGTGTGACCTGTTTCACTTCATGGATTGTGAAGCCTACTTCGTTAAAGAGATCCAGACCCAGCAAGTTTGATGCCTTATGGGTGTTAACTACTGCTACAGTAGCTGTCTTGGTAAGCTGTTTGTAAGTTACGTCCGTCGTCAGTGCAGCTTTGACTGGAATTTGTTCATTACTGTAGCTGCACAGTGAGCTTTCAAAATGCTGAAATTTAGGAGAACCTAGTCGTTTATGCGCGTACAGATTTATGATAGAGATCGACGATCCAGTGTCAATCTGCAATTTGATAGATATTTTGTTCACCAGTAATGCGATATAAAAAGATTTGTTCTTGTTTTGTACAATAGCATTAAATTTATGTTTAACTTTTGAAACCTGAATATTGTCTTGCCTATTCATATTGTCACAAGCATTGGAGGTATACCTCTTAAAATTAAGCACTTTATTATTGCTAAACTTATTTCTAGACTGTACACTTTTCTTATTACACACTTCTGATTTGTGCCCTTTTCGTTTGCAAAAGTCAGAATGTGCGTTACGATAGTAACAATGGTCTCTGTGATGATTGATTTCACATTTAAGACATGATTTCAACTTTAGTCTTTTAGCTGGGGTGTGTGATCCGTTCTTAGATTGCGTGAGTCTAGCCTTGCTGTTCTGTTTTGCTGCCTTGAGTACGCGGGCCGCGTCGCCCCGTTTCGCGTTGCTGTGTCGCGAACACGTCACAGCCGTCGTCTTGTGCCACACTCACAGAAGTTTGGCTTTGTTCGTGTGCTCGAATGAGTGGTAAGCAATTTTGCAAGGACGCATTGATTAAACTAAGGAGCTCTTTCTTTAATTTCTCGTCTGGCGAATGCATTATGAGCATATCACGTATTAAAGAATCTGCATAGGACTTTTTACGCTTTCATTTTCACAAATAAATTTGCAGTTCCTAGTTAATCCTTGCAACTGTGTAATCCATTCCGTGCATGTCTGCTGTGCCTTTTTCTTGCATAATTAAAATTTATGCCTTGCTGCAGCGACAAGCGTTTGCTTGCCGAAGTATTTTTCCAGCGAGTCCTATATAGCTGGGATTGACAAGTCTGTCGGTTCACAAGTCGGATTCAGTTTTAAAATAAGGTTGTAGATAGCTGTGCCGCAATTTGCCAAGAAATAAGATCTTTCTCCTACATCGCCTGATATCTGGTGTGTGAGGAAGTGCTTTTCCAGGCGTGCTGAATAGTCCGGCCACGCTTCTTCCTTGCTGTTGTAAACTGCGAAAGGTGGTAGCGGAAGTTTAATTTGTAGCGGAGACGCTACGGCAGGCTGCGACTCCAAACGTTCCACTCTTGTAAGCAACGCCTGTTGCGTCTGCTGTATTTCTGCCATTAGATTTACGATCTGCGCCGTGAGGTCCATGGTTATCTGAAAATTCCAAGTGCGACTAGATTACAGCAATAATGATATTTTAGCTGCCAGAGAGTGGGTTAGCAGTCAAGTATGTATCTTCCAGAAGACTACTGTAATTCTATTTTATTTTAGGCTCACACGTGGCCATCCGTAATTGTGCTGAAATCTTCTGTTTCCGTAGTACCTCGTCGCCAATGTGGTTTGCGTACAGTAAAACATTCGGTACACACACCATCAGATTATATGACTTGTCGCTCTAACGAAGTGTCAGCAATATGTCTCGTGGTCATATCGTGGCATCTTTATCTTTTGCCGTTAGGTCAGATGATAGAAATGCCACTGGCACACTGAGAGTAGCAGATTGACGGTGACCAACTTTAAACAGTTGTTGTTGTTGTTGTTGTTGTTGTTGTCTTCAGTCCTGAGACTGGTTTGATGCAGCTCTCCATGCCACTCTATCCTGTGCAAGCCTCTTCATCTCCCAGTACCTACTGCAACCTACATCCTTCTGAATCTGCTTAGTGTATTCATCTCTTGGTCTCCCTCTACGATTTTTACCCTCCACGCTGCCCTCCAATGCTAAATTTGTCATCCCTTGATGCCTCAGAACATGTCCTACCAACCGATCCCTTCTTCTAGTCAAGTTGTGCCACAAACTTCTCTTCTCTCCAATACTATTCAACACCTCCTCATTAGTTATGTGATATACCCATCTAATCTTCAGCATTCTTCTGTAGCACCACATTTCCAAAGCTTCTGTTCTCTTCTTGTCCAAACTAGTTATCGTCCATGTTTCACTTCCATACATGGCTACACTCCATACAAATACTTTCAGAAACGACTTTTTGATACATAAATCTATATTCGATGTTAACAAATTTCTCTTCTTCATAAACACTTTTCTTGCCATTGTCAGGCCCCCGGAGTAGACAACATTCCATTAGAGCTACTGACGGCCTTGGGAGAGCCAGTCCTGACAAAATTCTACCATCTGGTGAGCAAGATGTATGAGACAGGCGAAATACCCTCAGACTTCAAGAAGAATATAATAATTCCAATCCCAAAGAAACCAGGTGCTGACAGATGTGAAAATTACCGAACTATCAGTTTAATAAGACACAGCTGCAAAATACTAACGCAAATTCTTTAGAGACGAATGGAAAAACTGGTAGATGCGGACCTCGGGGAGGATCAGTTTGGATTCCGTAGAAATGTTGGAACACGTGAGGCAATACTGACCTTACGACTTATCTTAGAAGAAAGATTAAGAAAAGGCAAACCTACGTTTCTAGTATTTGTAGGCTTAGAGAAAGCTTTTGACTATGTTGACTGGAATACTCTCAAATTCTGAAGGTGGCAGGGGTAAAATACAGGGAGCGAAAGGCTATTTACAATTTGTACAGAAACCAGATGGCAGTCATAAGAGTCGAGGTGCATGAAAGGGAAGCAGTGGTTGGGAAACGCAGCCGCCGTGGCTGCAGAGAAAGAAGAGGCCTTAAGGCAGCTGCGTGCAGTCTTCGCCCGAGGCCCCGGCGCAGTAGTACCTGCGAACACTCCTGCGACCTCGCAGAAGGACGTCCGCGCGCCTGAGCCAGCGGCTGCCCCAGCAGCACCGCAGGTGAAAGGTGCTAAGAAGAAAACCGCCGCCCCAGCTGAACCGGTGGCAACGCCGACCGCTCTGGGAGCGGGTCCCGCAAGGGATCGAGAAGCCGAAAGGGCAGCCTTCATCGCCAAGATGCGACCGAACGGCAACACTTCCTCGGACGCTGAACTGTCGCAGCTCTTCGATCAAACGGAGCTCCTTGGAGCTGCATTGGAAAAGGGCTGCGGTGTGCAGTAGAGGAGGACGCTGAACGGTAGCCGATAGTTGCCGTTCTGCACCAGCCTGATGAAGCTGCACCAAGTCACCGACGACAAGGCGCAGCAGAGGGCCTAACAGCAACGCATGCGTTGCCGCGCCGAACTCTTATGTTACAGGGAGGAAGCCACTGCAGCCGGCCTAGGAGACTACAAGCGAGCCCAGCCGCAGCAGCCAGACTGACCCAGCTAACGGACACGCAAGACATAGGTAACGATGCACGATACCTCACGCTAACCGACCTCACCTTGCATGCTCTATCGCAGCTAGCAAGCCGCTACTGCCCTTACTACCCGTCCTAGTGTCGCAGAGGTTTTTTTTCCCTTGGCGCTGGCATTGGCACTTTCCCTCTGCCCTTACAACCGCTACCCTTCGATCTCTTTCGACCACTTCTACCTCCTGATGGACCATGTAAATGAGTAATCTTACCCAGACGCATGGACAACATCACAGCCTGCATCCTGTGACGCCTGATTCAAAACTAACATGCTTACGGAGGTGACAGTAGAACTTTTGGTTTGGTCACCACGTTGGTGCGGGCGTGGAGGGGCCCCATCCTATATCATATCAGGGAAAGGAGTGAGACAGGGTTGTAGCCTCTCCCCGATGTTATTCATTCTGTATATTGAGCAAGCAGTAAAGGAAACAAAAGAAAAATTTGGAGTAGGTATTAAAACCCATGGAGAAGAAATAAAAACTTTGCGGTTCTCCAATGACATCGCTTTGCTGTCAGAGACAGCAAAGGACTTGGAAGAGCAGTTGAACGGAATGGACAGTGTCGTGAAAGGAGGATATAAGATGAACATCAACAAAAGCAAAACGAGGATAATGGAATGTAGTTAAATTAAATGGGGTGATGCTGAGGGAATTAGATTAGGAAATGAGACACTTAAAGTAGTAACGGAGTTTTGCTATTTGGGGAGCAAAATAACTGATGATGGTCGAAGTAGAGAGGATATAAAATGTAGGCTTTAAACAGAGAACTTGATTAATTTTCACACACATTTATTAAAATAATAACAAGCATAAAAATTACTTAAGTTGGTTCTGGATGCTATTTACAATTGACAATCAGAAGTTCCTTTTGTATTGGTACCTTAATCTTAATTCTCACATATATATCTGATACTTGACAAAGTGTCTATTCATTTATCTTCGTGGCTATGTACAGGAATATGGTAATCTTATTGGACGCAGACTGAAACTTGACTATAGACTGAAACAGACCAATGTAGAACTCGTACAGACTGTTGCAGACAAATGCAGACTGATTAATCGGAGGTCTGACCACTCGTTACAATACCTCGCGCGTTCACGTATCACTGCGTTAGTGTGATCCACGAGGAGAAATGGTTCTACATTAGCAGCAGTCTCATTCGCTGCGTTACATATTAATACGCGGATCGGCGGAAGCTGAATTTGGTCTGTCTCTATGGCAGCGCCATCTCGTAGTGCGGAGATGGACGAGCGGTGCACCTGCGCTGTTGTGCTTAGTGGGGCGCGCTCTAGTGGGAAAGTTGTATATGCGCTGACTAGAGGAACTATGTACACAACAACAACCAAAGGGGTTCTGATATAAAAAGAAATGACAGCCCAGTTTAATGGACCATGTGGCAGGCATTGTCCTGGAAGCCCACGCTGTCTGAGGCATCTCCAGCCACATCTTTGCTGGTCATCGGGTCTCATTTAGAAGTGGGACTCATCACTGAAAAAGATAATTTTGCTCCAGTCAATGAGATTAGAGGCTAAAGATGTGTCTGGACTGGCCCTCGAGAGCAGTGAGATACGAACCTGATTGTCTCCAGCCACACAGCACGAAAACCAGGAGTTATGGTCTGGGCTGCCATTTCTTTTCATATTAGGATGCTTTAGTTGTCATGCGCAGCACCTTGCATCGCAGAAGTGCGTCGACGACATTCTACGTCCCATTTTGTTGCCCTTCATGGCAAGCCATCCTGGGCTTATATTTCAGCAAGACAATGCTCGCTCGCACACTGCGAGAATTTTTACTGCATGCCGTCGTGCTTGCCACAGCCTACCTTGGCCAGGAAGGTCACCGGCACTCTCCACAGTTGAGAATATATGGAGCATTGTGGATAGACCCGGGTAATCATCTTGGGAATATGACTGTCGAATGCACCAGTTGGACAGAATTTGGCATAATATCACTCAGGGGTAATCCAACAACATTTCAATCAATGGTAATTCGAATAACTCCTTGCACAAGGGCCAGAGTTGCTATTGACATGCTCATTTGTGAAGCTCTTTATCTTTAATAAACTGTCAAATTTTTCTGAAATAATATTTTTTGTTTGCCTGTACATGTACCTCACAGGTACCGATTTTTGTCCTATTCGGATAATTCTTTCGTGGTCCTCCTTTTTTTTCTTTTTCTATTTCTTTTCTGATTGTTTGTTTGACTTAGAGTATATTATTTATGTTGTTTGTGATACGTAAATTTTAAATGTTGCATGTATCTACAGGGTGATAAAATATTTACGAGGGTAATCCCAAAAGTAAGGTCTCTTATTTTTTTATATGTACATAGACCTGTTTATTTCTGTCGATGAATTTTTGTAGACGCTCTGGCAGTTTTTGGATGCCCATGTCATACCAGCTCGCCGCCATGCTGTTTAGAAAGTTATGAACCTCTTCTTTCACCTCATCGTGGGAGCTGAATCGCTGGGACCACAATTAACGCTGACAGGTACTGTGAGACTCTCAAAAAGTCAAACAGGAAAATCAGAACCGGAGAAGAGGAATGTTGAGCAAGGGCGTGAACATTCTCCATGACAACGCTCGCCCACACATCGTTCGGCAAACAGTTGCTCTCCTGCAACAGTTTCAGTGGAAAATAATCACCCACCTACCCCATAGTCCTGACTTGACGCCGACTATGACCTGTTCCCTAGGTTAAAAGAACATTTGGCCCGAAAGCGATTCAGCTCCGACGACGAGGTGAAAGTAGAGGTTCATAACTTTCTGAACAGCATGGCAGCGACCTGGTATGACATGAGCATACAAAAACTGCCACAGCATCTACAAAAATGACAGAAATGGTGATTATGTCGAAAAATCGAAAATAGCTAAATCTTCAAGCTGTAAACTGATGTAAACCACTGTAGAAATAAACAGGTCTATATACTTATAAAAAATAGGAGACCTTACTTTTGGGATTACCCTCGTATGTAAAAGACTTACATGGATGATGGAGAAGGATAAGTCTATCAATCTGAGATAAGGGACCCTGGTTCGAAAACGACCAAGTCGAAAGTTATAAGCGAAAATCATTCTGATTCCTATGGTGGATAACCTCTTCTATTGCAAGCTCTTTGCTTTCCATACGGACCAAAAAATGAGGAACAGTCCGGTAAACATGGATTCTGAAGTGCATCACTTAGAGTAAGAACCACTTTTTATCTACTGTGAAACAAACCACGTCTACTGAACAAATGTTCATAGCTCTTAAGGTATGCATTTTAGAGCCCATGTTTATCAGAAAAGTTGTTCTTCTTATGGTCCATACTACCTCCTCTCAAAATATGGAAGCAAAGCGTTTGCTGTAGAAGATGTTCACTCACAGAGATATTAGTAAGACTTTTGCTTGTAACTCTCGACCTGGTCGTTTCCAGACTAGGGTCACTTGCCTTAAATAGATAGGGTTACTCTTCTCTATCGTCTTTGGAAGTTTCTAAAACCACCACGGAATCGCTCTGAATGCTTTGTGATTGCCCAGAGAAGTAAATATCAATGTAAAATAAACAGAACGGAGACAGTTAAGGACAGCTGTGACACGTTCCACATCATTACGAAGTGTCGTATTCATGATCTATGGAACAAGAACTAATCTAATCTCTCTAATCTGAGTCGAAAGAGGAGTTATGAAGTTTGTAGAAATGGTTGGTGGCACGACTGACAAAAAGCACGAAAAGTTACCATAAAAGCCATTAAGAAGTAACTGTCGATGTGGAATGTAAAGTGAGCGTAGATATTTAATGGACAACTTAGTAGAGTGAAGGTAAAACAGAGAGAGAAGGTAATGGGAGTGTTCGGACATAGGTTGGTGACTTGTCGCGCATAAGAAAAGTTTCCGTAGAAGAAGTCAAATATTAATCGTCAGTGTGGAAGATGTTTTATCGTGAGTACAAAGCGTTCGAGTTAGAAGAATAACCATTAAGAGGAACTGCTAAGAAACGTGTCCGTACACTTAATCAAAGAAGAGCTCAATTTGAAAGTTCATTCATACGTATATAGGGAGCGTTGTGGAAGGTACAATACCTGCAGTTGGTTAAAATGTGAGGGTTGAATTCAGTGTGACTCAAAATCAATAAACGATCGCTCATTTCATTCCAACTAAAAATGAATATGTGATTTATATGTTAAACTTTTATTTGTGTAAATTTTATATCCAGGTCGACTGAAAATTCTGTCATAAACTGTACTACACGTGTTTCCATTTCAGAAACTGATCAGTTACATCGATCCATCACTCATTTGCCAAGACAGCAAACTTTAGTGGAATTAAGCATAAATCGCCTGACTGGTTGCAATGACGTGAAAGCAGTGATTGCGGGAGGAAATTGTCATAGCACTCATCACCCGCTAGAAGCTGTCGTGCATATTTTGCTAGTGTTAACCTGCCTTGGGCTTGATGTAACATATTTGTCTGCATTAATCCCTCACACTCTGGATCCCGTGATGCCGGCGTCCCCATGAACTTGGAGGACACGAAACTGCTATGGATAATGAAACGCTAGGAAGTTGTTAATTGGCAATTAATTAGTAATTCATAATGGCCGCAAAAACCAACTTAGAGTGGGTAGGTACGTAGTAGGTATGATAATCTAAGTGACCCCATAAATTATTATAGCACTCCGTCTTCAGGCCACGAGTGGCGTACCGGGACCATCCGACTGCCGTGTCATCCTCAGCGGAGGATGCGGATAGGAGGGGCGTGGTGTCAGCACACCGCTCTCCCGGTCGTGGTGTTTTTGACCGAAGCCGCTACTGTTCGGTAGAGTAGCTCCTCAAGTTGCATCACGAGGCTGAGTGCACCACGAAAAATGGCAACAGCGCATGGCGGCTGGATGGTCACCCATCCAAGTGCCGGCCACGCCCAACAGCGCTTAACTTCGATAATCTGACGGGAACCGGTGTATCCACTGCGGCAAAGCCGTTGCCATAAATTATTATAGGAAAAACTGTAATCCAGAAACATCAATTTATTGATAAAATGGCATGTCGCAAGCGTTCCATATCCTTGAAAGAAAATCTGTCTTGAAAGATACAGAGTAAGAGAAGAAATAAATTTAATAATGAAGGATGAAAACATCAGTGGAGGAAAGACCGGGATTGAATTAAGGAAAAAAGCAGTTCAGTTAATTTTCTCTTGATGCGACGACTCATGATCTTGCAAATTTAACTGATCAAATGACTGACCACTTGGCTCAAATAGAAGAAGAAAATGAAGACTAAAGATCATATCTACCTGCCGAAGCCCTGATCTCCAGCCTGCAAAGATCACTCTTCATTCAACCCCCACGTAATGTAACTTGAATCTTATGTCTTCCCCCTCTATTGTGAACCCAATGCTACGCTTTGCACAGTATCCTTACCATAGCTGGTTCGGTGGTTACAGTAGCAATCGGCGTGATAAGGTTGCAGAAGTCACTTTGCCTGCCAGTAGCAGATGCAGGTAGGCTGCTACTGTGGTTCTCCTGCGCAAACCATCGATGACGCCGAATTAAATCTGCAGTGCTACTCGGTGCAAAATGGCAAACGGTTGAATCTAATCGAGGCACGCTACAGCTTACTTAAACTTCCTAACTTCTAGAAAATGTGCAATTGCTCCTTGGGAGCCAGTTTGCTCACCACGTTTTCTCCCTACGAAGTCCAAACGCAGAGAGCTCCCAATCAAAATGACCAGGTTCTGCTCTCCGTGGATTTTCACTTGAGCTCAGAGCGGTGCATTCTTTCTGCCCCATGGCCACTCGTTGGACAGATACAATAAGCAGCTCCTAATCAAAGCAATTTACAGTAATGTTTAAACTCCCACCAGCGTTTCCAGCATAGAGGACTCAATCTAACTCCGTCTTGCCCATACCAGCGTGTTGCTCAACGTCACTGCTCCATCCCTATGCCCCTCCTTCTCAATGCGCGAGCATCAATTTCCTGTGCCACAAAAATTGAGACAAAAACTAAACACGTATACACATCAAAAAGTTTTGCATCACCTCGTTTCCGAGTTTCGGAACCGGTACAGAAAATTGGAATAGAGATCAACATAAACATCACTTCCAGCCCTTTTATTGCTCATTAAAACCACACATTGCATGTTATACCACCATACAGCGAGACCTCCTGAGATGGTGGTCTAGACTGCTACACACACCGGTACCTCTAATACCCAGTAGCACGTCCTCTTGCCATTGATGCATGCCTTTATTGGTCGTGGCATACTGTCCACAAGTTCATCAAGGCACTGTTTGTCCAGATTGCCCCACACCTCAAGGGCGATTCGGCGTAGATCCGTCAGAGTCGTTGGTGGGTCACGTCATCTGTCCCAGGCACGTTCGATAGGTTTCATGTCTGGAGAACATGCTGGCCATATCTTTATCCTCAAGGAAGTCATTTACAAGACGTGCACGATGGGGGCGCGAATTGTCGTCCATGAAGACGAATGCCTCGCCAATATGCTGCCGATATGGTTGCACTATCGGTCGGAGGATGGCATTCACTTATTGTACAGCCTTTACCTAGCCTTTCATGACCACCAGCGGCGTACGTCGGCACCATATAATCCCTCCCCAAAACAGCAGAGAACCTCAACCTTGCTGCACTCGCTGGACAGTGTGTAAGGCGTTTATGCTGACCGGGTTGCCTTCAAAACCGTCTCCGACGATTGTCTGGTTGAAGGTATACGCAACTCTCATCGGTGAAGGGAACGTGATGCCAATCCTGAGCGGTCCATTCGGCATGTTGTGGGGCTATGTATACCGCGCTGCATGGTGTTGTGGTTGCAAAGATGGACCTCGCCATGGACGTCGACAGGGAAATTGCGCTTCACGCAACCTATTGTGTACAATTTGAGTCGTAACTCGACGTCCTGTGGCTCACTAAATGCATTATTCAACATGGTGGCGTTGTTGTCAGGATTCCTCTGAGCCATAATCCGTAGGTAGCGGTTGTCCACTGCAGTAATAGTTTTTGGGTGGCCTGAGCGAAGCATGTCATCGACAGACAGTTCCTGTCTTCTGTATCTCCTCCATGTCCGAACAACATCGGTTTAGTTCACTCCGAGACATCTGGACACTTGCGTTGTTGAGAGCCCTCCCTGGCACAAAGTAACAATGCAGACACGATCGAACCGCGGTGTTGACCGTGTAGGTATGGTTGAACTAGAGACCACAAGAGCCGTGTACCTCCTTCCTGGTGGAATGACTGGAACTGATCGGCTGTCGGACCCCCTCCGTCTAATTTGCGCTGCTCATGCATGGTTTATTACATCTTTGGGTGGGTTTAGTGAACAGTCACGGGGACTGTGTCTATGATACAATATCCACAGTCAACGTCTGTCTTCAGTATTTCTCGGAACCGGGTTGATACAAAACTTGTTTTGATGTGTGTATCTTTAAATGCTTCTCTGATTTCATGAACCGTGCAAAGTTGTTATTAGGTCTATAAGCCCTACTGTCCGCATTCCTTCGCCTCATGCCTTTCTAGCAAACAGCGTTACCATGTGTACATTCACACGCACCCCGCCGCTGAAGGCATAGTTTTATAACGTCCCGTCCCTCTCTGCATTGGCCGTTCCGTGTTCCTAATGAGAGGGTGACTCCCCCGTCTCGGCAGAACACGATTGGAGAGACACACCCGTAGTTTGCAGGTGCTAGCCCGCACCCACACTTCCAGGAAGACGTCAGGTCTCACTGCCGCCAGTCTACCTGTCAGCTCCTTACCATGTCCCCGGCGAGCGGCCAGACAGGAACTTCGCTACCAGATCCTCTTGCACATCAGTAGCAAGTGACCACAGCTTTTGCCAAGAACCTGCTGCCAAAAATATCACATACACTACTGTAATTCAAAATGCAAGAGAAACTGTGGAATGAAATTAACACATCATCGTATCTGAGTATATTAGCAGGCCGGAGTGGCCGAGTGGTTCTAGGTGTTACAGTCTGGAACCGCGCGACCGCTACGGTCGCAGGTTCGAATCCTGACTCGGGCATGGATGTGTGTTATGTCCTTAGGTTAGTTAGGTTTAAGTAGTTCTAAGCTCTAGGGGACTGATGACTTCAGCAGTTAAGTCCCATAGTGCTCAGAGCCATTTGAACCATTTGAGTATATTAATCATTTATTGACTAACAAAGAAAAACTAAAACATAAAGAAATCGCGTTAACTGGCATTTACCATATATAAACCTAGAATTAAAACGAGAGGGGGAGGTCCTCATCAAGCCAACACCTCACAGTTTGTCACCGAAAATGCTGACGTTAACAGGAAGCCAAAGACATTATTTTACTGTCATCTGTGCAGTCAAACTGTATCAAGTATCTATATTTCTAACCAATATACAGCTTAAAGACTTCCTTCTGTTATTTACCAAAATGAGGTTACTTCTTTAGAAGCCCTTTTGCAGACGAAGTTACACGATTGTTTCTATTGCTTAATGGGTCGATGTGTCGTCTTATTTGCTAGTCCCAGCCTGCTTGGAAACAGCTCTCAGGGCTTGCAAATGAAAAGGAAGGGCGACTGTGCTTTTCCCACCTGCAAGGCTAATGCCGGGAATATGTCATACCCTTCCCAAAACCAAAAGCAAATCAGAATCAAAATCGAAATCAGAAAAAATAGAAAGTAAAATCTCACACTTACAGATAAATGTAGTCAAAACAGAATAACTAAGCTTATGGCTGAAAAGAGCATAAGTTCTTTCGTTAGAGAATTCTCTGTCATCATGAGAGAGAATGAGAGACTTAAGAAAAAATGTCAAAAGGTAACAAACTCACAGGTTGTAATTCCACACAACCTTGTTATTGGTGGTGTGAAGTTTGATGGCAGACCGACTGGATTGGTGGAGGCATTTAAAGGTGTAGTTGTTAGAACTAATGTCGAAATAGAGGCGAATCAGTTCAGGGTATATGTGAAAGAAGACTATGTCTGTATGGGTCTGGTTCGGTGCACTCGGTATAATTTATTAGATCGTACTACGCCCCGTAAGTAGCCTGCAGAAGTGACATTCCTCACATGTTAAAGATGCGAGATGCGAACAATCGTCTAGACAGGGTAACGAATGCGTGTGGTTGATGATTACGACAAAAGATTGAGTTGTATTACGCTAATGTACGAACTAACGGTTCTTTTGTTGATGCCATTGTGTATTTCCTACTGTTTTCCCCGGTGTATTAGATAGAAGTTTCACAATGAGTGAGTCAAAAGTACAGGTTAAAGACCGATTCAGTCTTTGTTAATTCAAGTAGTTCAACTGACTCAATTTCCTCATGTTGAGAAATGAGAAGGAGAGACCTGTTTTATTTCGTAAAAAACTAGCTACGAGAAAAGATTGCATAATCATTTCTTTATTTTCAACAACCGGTTGCGACAGATTTTGCTATCATCTTCAGGTATTCAAAATGTGTTCACTATGACTTGGAACCTCATACCGAGAGTTGTGTTAGTAGATAAAATGTAGTACTTTATACAAAGGTTTGTCAGAAATGAACTCTTTGCATTCAAAAAACACCTTACGCACATGTCCGTATATGTATTGCTCACAGATGATTGTTACGTTAAAAAAGTTAAAGCATATTCATATCACAATGTATTCATACAGTGATTATTATGAGGTGACAATCAACTACATGTACGCTACATATACTGACATTATGTGCACAAGGTGCTTTTTGATTGCAAAAGTTTTATTTCTGACAAGCCTACGAATAATGTACTACGTCTTACCCACTAACATGACTACTTGGCGTGAGATTCCAACTCACAAAGAACATTTGTTGTAATATAAGTTTTTGAAGACCTTAAGATGAGAGCAAAATCTGTCGAATCCGGTTGTTCAAAAATAGTTCAAATGGCTCCCAACACTATGCGACGTACCGTCTGAGGTCAACAGTCTCCTAGACTTAGAACTACTTAAACTTAACTAACACAAGGACATCACACACATCCATGCCCGAGGCAGGATTCGAACCTGCGACCGTAGCAGTAGCGCGGTTCCGGACTGGTGCGCCTAGAACCGCTCTTCCACAACGGCCGGCTAATTCGGTTGTTGAAAATAAAGAAATATTTATGCGATCTCGGGTTTAGAATGATTTTTACCTAGCTCAAGTGAGACAGGATAACAATGCCCTGCATAAAATTGTGGTGTCACCATCCTAGTCGATCTTTTTTCAGGTAAGACGGTAAATAATATTTTGGCGTTTATAGATAACCTGTTGACAGCTACAAACCTGGGATGTTGAACAGATAAGCAGAAGCAGCAAATGACCATTTTACGCTTGGCAGGAAACGTGAAAACTTATGTAATATACCTAAGGAACGCTCAATCATTCGATGAATTAAGGAGAGGCAGCGATATAGAATGTAGTGTAGCTGCAGATGTTATTACGAGCAGTTAAGGGGAGTAACAAAGAGTCAGAACGAATCTGACCAAAGTTAGTGAATAGGATACAGAGAATTATTGTTATACTTAACGAAGAGTAACAAAATAAATAGCGTCCTTCTGAAGGAAGAAATGTAGAGGGTGTCTGTCGCATTATCACGCAATTAGTTATAATGCTGCATAAATGTATGCAGATGCAGAACGTTGCTTGACTGGCGTGGCAGACGATAAAAAACATTGATTTTTTTGCCAGGCAGAGACGATCACATGTCTGTGGCAAGTCTGGACTTTACACGCAAGAGACGGTTAAGCTCTCCACGATAGGCCTATAGGTTACGCGGATTTAGCAAAGACATGTGGTCGCTAGGATGAGCGATGTTAAATTTTCAAGTGAAAATATGTAAGTTTTGCTCCATGCAGGTGAAGACTAGTTTCTGATCTTAAAACTAGCTTTCCTGTATAACTTGGGGAACACGCTGTGGAACTTGAGATAATATCGTTCCATCTGGTGAAAGATGTCAGTGACATACTGCCGCCAAGATCGTCTTCCATCAAAGATGAATCGGATAAATTGCGGCAAGGTCATTAAGGGCCAGTTTACGTGATAAAATACTGCCCGCGGCTAACCAGGGCCGGCACGCCCCATTGGGACTCTGATTAGAGGTAGGAGACGCCTTCGACTGCGGTAAGAATACCGTTAAATAAACCTGTTGTCATTCGCTCACTACCTCTGTGAGTCCATGACGGACGACCATCTGGTTTTATGTTCCTGTTGCCCTGTGAAGCATCCTGCGACGTCATCGTGACTTGCTATGAGGTCAGTAAACTCACGAGCTCTCGTGATCCTACTATAATATGTCAGCTAACGTACAGGAGTTGTCTGCTGAACAGAACGACGTTTCCCTTACCAAACCGATCTCCTTCCACATTGTATCTCAGGCATATACCCAATCCAGGAGTGGTCTATTCAATTAAGGATGGCTCCTTACGTACTAAGTGAAAGTGAGAAAAGGAGGCTGGACGCACAGTCTCTTGTCCAGAAAGCTGATCAGTGGCTGGCGAATTAGGTGTGAACTATCAGTGGATTCCTCAATTTGAAAGACGTAGTGACTGTTGTGCAGTGACTTTTTCTTCTTCATTCCATCTTAATGCTACTATTGACAAGTGTGCTCTACTAACGTGAAAAGATACTTGGAAAGTCATGCAATGAAATGTATTACTAATCCATGAGATAACCTCGAAACAAGTGGAGAAGGATGCATGTAACGGGGAGTTCTGTTTGTATAAACAGATTCTCATAAATTAATATGAAATGCAAAGTAAACATCACTGTCATATGAAAACTGATGATATACAAAAATTTGAGGACCTCATTATGATGGAACGCAGAGGGCAATATGTTAACGGTAAACACGAGCGCTTTCCATCAACAAACGTTGCCATGAATGTTGGTGTACGAACGCATAAAAAAATTAGTATAGGGCTCGGGTAGTGCAGAGAACATTGCAAATGGATGCCGTCTTCTGAACGATGTTTTACAAGACCTCCTCTCTGTGACAACGTTTTTATTAATTAAGTTTATCATTAAGACCTCACAAATAACATCCCTTGATAGTACAATTACTCTTTTAGACTTTCCCACCTTTTTAAATTTATTTGCATTTCTATTTTTTAAATTAACCTTTACATACTCATTTATTTGGTCACTACAATTAATATGCATAAATAACGATTGTTTGGTACTGATTCTTACGGGTCACCCTGTCTTAATCCACAGAAGTGGATTGAATGTAATTTTCACAGGGCGCCAGAGGAGAAGAAGATATTCCTGTATACTCATCAAACGGGACACACTATAATGTCGTTTCATGCAATCCGCAATGTTACATGTGGTATTGATAAAACACGTTCCAAGTTTTCGTATTAGTCCTATAGATAAAACGAACAGGACTTTTTTGCAGGAAATGTAACGCAGATACACTACTTACTAGGGGAGAGCCGTGGTCTAGGGGTAGCGTCTTTCATTCATAATCAAAACGTCTTCCGTCCCGGGTTCGATCACCGCCACTGCCTAAATTTTGATAAATAATCAGCATTGGCGGCCGAAGACTTCCGGCATAAGAAGTCAGCCTCATTCTGCCAACGGCCTTGTCAAAGAGGGCGGAGGAGCGGATAGAGGTACAGGGCACTCTCTTGTCCTAGGGGTGGGAAATTGCCCCTAAAGGCGGAAGAATCAGCAATGATCAACGACATGAGGATGCAGAAGGCAATGGAAACCACTGCATTAAAGACACGTAACGTGTATCCACGGGACATGTGGCCTGTAGTCCCCCATTCGGATCTCCGGGAGGGGACTGCCAAGGGGGAGGTTACCATGAGAACAAGATTGAATAATCAACGAAAGCATAATGTTCTACGAGTCGGGGCGTGGAGTATCAGAAGCTTGAACGTGGTAGGGAAACTAGAAAATCTGAAAAGGAAAATGCAGAGGCTCAATCTAGATATAGTAGGGGTCAGTGAAGTGAAGTGGAAGGAAGACAAGGATTTCTGGTCAGATGAGTATCGGGTAATATCAACAGCAGCAGAAAATGGTATAACAGGTGTAGGATTCGTTATGAATAGGAAGGTAGGGCAGAGGGTGTGTTACTGTAAACAGTTCAGTGACCGGGTTATTCTAATCAGAATCGACAGCAGACCAACACCGACAACGATAGTTCAGGTATACATGCCGACGTCGCAAGCTGAAGATGAACAGATAGAGAAAGTGTATGAGGATACTGAAAGGGTAATGCAGCATGTAAAGGGGGACGAAAATCTAATAGTCATGGGCGACTGGAATGCAGTTGTAGGGGAAGGAGTAGAAGAAAAGGTTACTGGAGAATATGGGCTTGGGACAAGGAATGAAAGAGGAGAAAGACTAATTGAGTTCTGTAACAAGTTTCAGCTAGTAATAGTGAATACCCTGTTCAAAAATCACAAGAGGAGGAGGTATACTTGGAAAAGGCCGAGAGATACGGGAAGATTTCAATTAGATTACATCATGGTCACACCGAGATTCCGAAATCAGATACTGGATTGTAAGGCGTACCGAGGAGCAGATATAGACTCAGATCACAATATAGTAGTGCTGAAGAGTAGGCTGAAGTTCAAGACATTAGTCAGGAAAAATCAATACGCAAAGAAGTGAGATACGAAAGTTCTAAGGAATGACGAGATACGTTTGAAGTTCTCTAACGCTATAGATACAGCAATAAGGAATAGCGCAGTAAGCAGCACAGTTGAGGAGGAATGGACATCTCTAAAAATGGCCATCACAGAAGTTGGGAAGGAAAACATAGGTACAAAGAAGGTAGCTGCAAAGAAACCATGGCTAACAGAAGAAATACTTCAGTTGATTGATGAAAGGAGGAAGTACAAACATGTGCCGGGAAAATCAGGAATACAGAAATACAAGTCGCCGAGGAATGAAATAAATAGGAAGTGCAGGGAAGCTAAGACGAAATGGCTGCAGGAAAAATGTGAAGACATCGAAAAAGATATGATTGTCGGAAGTACAGACTCAGCATACAGGAAAGTCAAAACAACATTTGGTGACATTAAAAGCAACGGTGGTAACATTAAGAGTGCAACGGGAATTCCACTGTTAAATGCAGAGGAGAGAGCAGATAGGTGGAAAGAATACATTGAAAGCCTCTATGAGGGTGAAGATTTGTCTGATGTGATAGAAGAAGAAACAGGGGTCGATTTAGAAGAGATAGGGGATCCAGTATTAAAATCGGAATTTAAAAGAGCTTTGGAGGACTTACGAATAAGGCAGAAGGGATAGATAACATTCCATCAGAATTTCTAAAATCATTAAGGGAAGTGGCAACAAAACGACTATTCACGTTGGTGTGTAGAATATATGAGTCTGGCGACATACCATCTGACTTTCGGAAAAGCATCATCCACACAATTCCGAAGACGGCAAGAGCTGACAAGTGCGAGAATTATCGCACAATCAGCTTAACAGCTGATGCATCGAAGCTGCTTACAAGAATAATATACAGAAGAATGGAAAAGAAAATTGAGAATGCGCTAGGTGACGATCAGTTTGGCTTTAGGAAAAGTAAAGGCACGAGAGAGGCAATTCTGACGTTACGGCTAATAATGGAAGCAAGGCTAAAGAAAAATCAAGACACGTTCATAGGATTTGTCGACCTGGAAAAAGCGTTTGACTATATAAAATGGTGCAAGCTGTTCGAGATTCTGAAAAAAGTAGGGGTAAACTGTAGGGAGAGACGGGTCATATACAATACGTACAACAACCAAGAGGGAATAATAAGAGTGGACGATCAAGAACGAAGTGCTCGTATTAAGAAGGGTGTAAGACAAGGCTGTAGCCTTTCGCCCCTACTCTTCAATCTGTACATCGAGGAAGCAATGATGGAAATAAAAGAAAGTTTCAGAAGTGGAATTAAAATACAAGGTGAAAGGATATCAATGATACGATTCGCTGATGACATTGCTATCCTGAGTGAAAGTGAAGAAGAATTAAATGATCTGCTGAACGGAATGAACAGTCTAATGAGTACACAGTATGGTTTGAGAGTAAATCGGAGAAAGACGAAGGTAATGAGAAGTAGTAGAAATAAGAACAGCGAGAAACTTAACATCAGGATTGATGGTCACGAAGTCAATGAAGTTAAGGAATTCTGCTACCTAGGCAGTAAAATAACTAATGACGGACGGAGCAAGGAGGACATCAAAAGCAGACTCGGTATGGCAAAAAAGGCGTTTCTGGCCAAGAGAAGTCTACTAATATCAAGTACCGGCCTTAATTTGAGGAAGAAATTTCTGGGGATGTACGTCTGGAGTACAGCATTGTATGGTAGTGAAACATGGACTGTGGGAAAACCGGAACAGAAGAGAATCGAAGCATTTGAGATGTGGTGCTATAGACGAATGTTGAAAATTAGGTGGACTGATAAGGTAAGGAAGGAGGTTCTACGCAGAACCGGAGAGGAAAGGAATATGTGGAAAACACTGATAAGGAGAAGGGACAGGATGATAGGACATCTGCTAAGACATGAGGGAATGACTTCCATGGTACTAGAGGTGGCTGTAGAGGGTAAAAACTGTAGAGGAAGACAGAGATTGGAATACGTCAAGCAAACAATTGAGGACGTAGGTTGCAAGTGCTACTCTGAGATGAAGAGGTTAGCACAGGAAAGGAATTCGTGGCGGGCAACATCAAACCAGTCAGTAGGCTGATGACAAAAAAAAAAATACTTTGCCATGTTGTTCATGCCACTCCCTCATAACCGGCCGCGGTAGCCGAGCGGTTCTAGGCGCTTCAGTCTGGAACTGCAGGACTGCTACGGTCGCAGGTTCGAATCCTGCCTCGGGCATGGATATGTGTGATGTCCTTAGGTTAGTTAGTTTTAAGTAGTTCTAAGTTCTACGGGACTGATGACCTCAGATGTTAAGTCCCATAGTGCTCAGAGCCACTTGAACCATTTGAACTCCCTCATGTCATTATACAAAAATTTGCGGCTGCTGGAGTAATTTCCCGCATCTGACCTCTTTTGGTCTTCATTGACATTATTATTACGCCATCGGCATAATCGTGCTCTTACAAATTGTAAAATTGACGTTCGTGCAAATTTTGTGAGTTTTAACAGCATATAAGAAACAATTACATCGTTATATTCTACAGAGCTTCGGACTACGAAACTACTGTGCTTGTAAGGGTTAAGTTTGGATTGAATTGTCAACGTAGTTACCTTTTGCGTAAGTGATACGCCCGCTAAACCTGCTGGGCAGAACAGGTGATCGGGATTGTGGAAAGGGCTAAATGAGGTTGGGGTCAGTTTCACCTGAAAATTGTAATTTATTGCAATTTAATAACATCTACAACCAAAGCAGCACATAGCCAAACTTTCACAACTACGACTTTCAAACTCCAAATCCTTCATGGCTGAAGGCCTCCAAACAAAAAAATCTTAAAAACCAACAAGGTAAATTTCAAGTGACTGAAAACATGTAGTTACAATTACATATAAAATAAATGAATACCTGAAAGCCTCAAGGCAAGGGTGGATAGACAAACTTAAACAGGATGCAATACAACAGCTTAAGGCCCACAATAAAATTTTGAAGATTATAAAATAAATTACCACAACCTTTGAAAAGCAGAAGGCTGCAATGTTAAGCTTCAAAGGTAATTTTAAGAATAAGGTTCCAAGCCGCAATGTTTAATTTTGAAAGGCAATTTTAAGAATAAGGTTCCAAGGCTGAAGGCGCACAATTAATTTTCCATAATTGAAAAAATAAATAACCATAAGCCTTAACTTTTAAGTAGTTGAAACCACACTAAAAGAAAAGACAACACAACGGCAATAACCTTTCAGCAAATATCCACTTGCCGGAATTCAAACTTACTTACAAACTCTAAAACACAGTAAAACCAAGAATTTTTTATCATTGGCTATAATAGATTATAAACAAACAATTAAACATCTGTAAGATGGACATTAAAGACAACAGCACTCAGAAGCCTTCAGGAGGTCGGTCTGCCCTGGTTCTCTTAGGTGAGACATGTGATGAGCCTAACTACACTTGATCCGTCGGAACCCAACCAAGGAACAGCCACGGACCGACCGACAAACGACTTGCTTGCCACCAATCGGTACATGACAATTCAAACAAAAAAGGTTTTGGCCGTGATTACCTTTTGTGGTTGGCAGGAGAGCCAACACCGTCTTACTAGAGTAGGCCGAAAGGCACGCGATTTAGCTCCCGCAGGCTGGCGTGAGGTCTGGAACAGGACAAGGAAATTAGAATTCAGAAACAACCGACGTAGCCGGTGTAATACTTAACTTTAATCAATTAATGATGACCGTCGCTCTTGACGGTACATAGTTCACAATATCAATAGTAACTGATAATGGCGCCTTGCTAGGTCGTAGCAAATGACGTAGCTGAAGGCTATGCTACACTATCTTCTCAGCAAATGAGAACGTAAGTAGTCAGTGAACCATCGCTAGCAAAGTCGGCTGTACAACTGGGGCGAGTGCTAGGGAGTCTCTCTAGACCTGCCGCGTGGCGGCGCTCGGTCTGCAATCACTGATAGTGGCGACACGCGGGTCCGACGTATACTACCGGACCGCGGCCGATTTAAAGGCTACCACCTAGCAAGTGTGGTGTCTGGCGGTGACACCACATTCCTCCCCCGCAAATCGGCGTACAGTTGTGGCATAAGGCTTCCGCCCGCCGTGGGGAGGACCCCATGTTGACATATGCGACGAGGTGGGGAGCCTAACAAAAGGAGAGGCTGTGCCACCTGCACCCTGCCATTCGGACCGCGGGGAGCTAGGAAACGCCTGAAAACCTGCTCCAGGGTGCACGCCAACATGCGGTGTATTCGCCCGCAGAGAGACAGGAGGGGCCGAAGGGTCGACCTTCATCGGGACGGGGCACCCGACGGGCGAAGACGGCATATGGTCCGGAGCAGGCAAGAGTTCCATGTCGGAGGACAACTGGTCACGGGAAGGGGTCGGCGGCGCGTGATCCAGGGAGGCGCCCGGCGGCTGCAGCGACGCGTCCACTGCGGGCGTCGCCGGCGGGAGAACAGGTGGCGGCGTCGGTGGCGGCGGCGCATCGCCATGGGGCAAAATGGAAGGCAACGTCGGTCGGTCGGGAGCAAGGACAGGGTCGGCAGCTGTGGCTGTAGCTACACGACAAAAATCAATCGGACACGATTCGACCACGTCATCGGTTTCCGCATCAATGAACATGCAAGCTAGTTCGGAGGAATCGAATGCCCTATCCTCAGCAACACGTAAGCGGGACAACGCATCGGCGTTTCTGTGCTTAGCAGTGGACCGATACAAGATATCGTAACGGTACTGCGAGAGGAAAATAGACCAGCGAATGAATTTCTGCGCTGTACGTGGAGGTACATGCTTTGTCGGATGAAAAAGCGATGTCAAAGGTTTGTGGTCTGTGATTATGGTAAAGTGACGACCATACAAGAAATCATGAAACTTGGTAACACCAAATACGAGAGCCAATGCTTCTTTCTCGATCTGTGAATAATTTCTTTGAGCAGACGACAGCAATTTGGACGCAAAGGCAATAGGGCGAACGTGCGATCCATCTTTGTGCGCAAGCGCAGCACCGATCCCGAAATCCGATGCATCCACCATCAACAAGAGGGGCTTCTGGGGATCGAATGGCGTAAGGCAAGTATTGGAAAGCAACGCCGATTTCAACCGGCGAAAGGCGCGGTCGCATTCCGTCGTCCAGACGAACGGAACACCTTTACGGCGTAAGCGATGAAGCGGAGCTGAAATGTAAGAGGCGTGTGGAACATATCGGTGATAATAGTAGATTTTTCCCAACGCACCCTATAGATGCTTCAAATTCTGCGGCAAAGGCAAGTCTTGTATGGCACGGAGGTGCTCCGGACTGGGATGTATGCCTTGGGCATTGAGTTCGAGTCCCAGGTATGGCAAGTCACGAGTAAAAAATACACATTTGTCCTGCCTTAAGCGAAGACCATTTTGTCGCAAGACCTGAAATAATGTTCTGAGATTGGCCAAATGTTGTCCTTCCGTCTTTCCAGAGATATCAATATCGTCCAGATAATTTGCTGCAGTAGGGACCGACGCACAAACAGTTTGTAGATATTGCTGAAACAATGCAGGGGCGGATGCACACCCGAATGGCAGTCGTTTGAATTGATACAACCTAAGATGCGTGTTAACCACCAAAACGCGCTGGGATTCTTTGTCCACCGGTATCTGCAAGTACGCAACTGCGAGGTCCAACTTCGAAAAATATTTACCCGGGCACAGTTTGTCAAAAAGATCTTCCGGGCGAGGTAAAGGAAAACTTGCAATCACTAGTTGTGGATTCACTGTTGCCTTGAAGTCCATACAAAGTCTCAACTTTCCGGAAGGTTTTGGCAAAATTACTAAGGATGATTCCCAGAGAGAAGCCTGCACACGTACAATTACACCTTGTGATTCCAAATCGTGTAGTGTTCTTGCAACCTCATCACGCAATGCGTGGGGAACATTGCGCGCTCTGAAAAATTTTGGTTGCGCGTTTACTTTCAGTTCCAAATGTGCTTTATAGTTCTTAGCGCAACCGAGGCCCGGTGCAAAAATGTCTGCAAATTCTTCACATAGACGAGAAACACTGTCTGAAAGCACCGTCTGGTTCACTGATAGGACCTGATTTAGTATAGACAAGTTAAACAACTGAAATAAATCGAAACCAAACAAGTTCACTGCAGAAGAAGAACGAAGGACGTAAAATGACAAGTTTTTTTTGTCCTTTGTATGTTGCAAGAAGGCTGCACTGTCCTAACACAGGGATCTCTTGACCTGAATAGCTGGTTAACTGAACATTTGCGGCACGCAACGGAGGTGTGCCCAGCAGTTTGTAAGTGTCGTGATTGATCAGTGAAACTGCAGCTCCTGTATCGAGAAGGAATGGTGTCACTTTGCCGTTATTGTCCAAGTCTACAAAAAGTTTATTGTCCTGCTGACGACAAGAGCTGCTGTCTCGTGCAACGTGAACTGATACTGGTACATAATCACTTGCGACTTGACGGGAGATCCGGCGATGTCGACGCACACTATATTTGGGACGAACACAGTCACTGTTAGAGAGAGTGGCACTGCGCGGAGTGGAATGAGCTACATGAATTTCCATGGGCGAAGTTTCGCGAGCCTGAGTATCCTTGGTTCGATTCCGATTCCGGCGCGAAGCAAAGGGCCTGGAACGGCTTCGAGATTCCGATCTGAGCTTTTTCTGGCAAACACTCTGAACATGTCCTTTTTTTATTACAATAAAAGCAAATAACTTGACGTGACAGGCAGTTCTCATGCGAATGTTTAGTAACACACCGCGGGCAATATTTGATCACTGCATTAGCTTGCTGGCGCGGCACACGTGGCTGAGATCATGGCGGCAGCGGCGCGGCCGGGCGCGAGGGCTGTTTACTGCTCCGTGCAGCTCGCCCGGCGGGCCGGTTAACCCGACACAGTGCTGGCGAAGTTTCAAATGATTCCTGAGAAAAGTCAAGTGTGTCCAGCCGATCCAATATGTCCATCACTTGTTGAAGGGAGAGATTTACTAGTTTCAAAATCTGTTCCCTTATACGAACATCAGAAACGTTGTGTGCAATTGCATTACGTACCATAGTATCTGAATAAGGGAGTTCACATTGACACTCAAAAGCACAATCCCTAGTAAGGCCTTGCAAGATTGGAACCCACTCTCGATTCGTCTGACCTGCTGTACGTTTTGTACGAAAGAAGGTATACCGTTTGGCAACTACATTGACTGTTTCTGTGAAATTGCATCTAATGCAGACAAAATTTATTCGTAGGACAGAGTTGCTACGTCGCGTCTTGGGAAATAATTGGACTATCACACGGTACGTTTGTACGCCGACCGAAAACACAAAAATGGCTGCCGCTCGTTACCTTGAATTCTGTAGGCGGCGAGATGGAACCAAATTGGCGTGACCACTCCGTCCAGCCTTCCAGTGCAGCATCAAAAGGTCGAAAAGTTGGTGCAACAGCGTGTTGTGGCTGCGTTAGCGGTGACGCGGCTGCAGCCGCATCGTTTTGAATCGCACGTTGACCCTGGACGTGCTGTCCAAGATCATCCAGTAAGGCCTGCGTCTGCTGATTCTATAAACGATAAAATTCGGACAGTACATCTGGAGATTGTGGCGAAACCATTACACAAGTAAATCAGGGCAATATCGATAAGGACGCGGTTGTGCCTCGTCGCCAATGTTGTGGTTGGCAGGAGAGCCAACACCGTGTTACTAGAGTAAGCCGAAAGGCACGCGATTTAGCTCACTCAGGGTGGCGTGAGGTCGGGAACAGGACAAGGAAATTAGAATTCAGAAACAACGGACGTAGCTGGTGGAATACTTATATTTAATCCATTGATGATGAATGTCGCTCTTGACGGTACATAGTTCACAGTATCAATAGTAACTATAGTAACTGATAACGGCGCCTTGCTAGGTCGTAGCAAATGACGTAGCTGAAGGCTATGCTAAACTATCTTCTCAGCAAATGAGAACGTAAGTAGGCAGTGAACCATCGCTAGCAAAGTCGGCTGTACAACTGGGGCGAGTGCTAGGAAGTCTCTCTAGACCTGCCGTGTGGCGGCGCTCGGTCTGCAATCACTGATAGTGGCGACACGCGGGTCCGACGTATACTACCGGACCGCGGCCGATTTAAAGGCTACCACCTAGCACGTGTGGTGTCAGGCGGTTTCACCACATTATCCACCCACAATCAAATATGTATATGTATCAAGCTGTCAAAAACTCACCGTGTTGGGCAGCGACAACAGGTGAGGAAAGGACACTGCCTGAAATTACGTTAGTGGCCAGAGCAGGTAACCGGAACACTAACGGCCACAAGGCAGAAAATTCTGCTGGTGCACTTGAATTGTAGTCTACCAATATAGTTAATTCCACCGCATGGCGGCTAAATATCAGGAATACACACACTCGGTGTTGCTCACAGGAAAACCTCCCCAACAGCGAGCCACCGAAACGAACAACATAACATGAATGGACGTGACTTGGGTACTTAAAACACTACTCAGCTTTGACGTCCTGGGTCGGTGAACCACGAAGGTCGTAGCGATCGGACAGCTCCACACGTGCTCCGACACTGCGCAGGGACCGCCAGGGGACCCAGCCGACTGCGCCACACGGAGATAACTTCGCTGGTTCCCAGCAACGACCAACTGCCCGCAGACCCTCTAGCAGGGAACTATATGCACAAAACCAAGGATGGTACATGGTGCAAATATCGATACACATCGCTGCTGCCGCACGCAGAAGGAAGAAGAACCACGGTGTAAACGCAACAAGGGCGGGAAACCAAACACAGACAGCCAAGTTCACAAAAACATATAGTTGGGAGTGAGCACGTCTCAGTAAGATTTAGAAAAGTAGTTTTTCTTCCATTACCGTAACGGGAAGGGTTAAATTAATAATGTTAACAGTATAGCCGACTATGCTGGTGGTGTAATAGCCAAATCAATAGAGACTGAGAAAGGTCGACCATCGGGAATAGTTCGTTTACTCGGAAATTTTTATGCGGTGGTAGGAGGGAGTGCCACCCACAACATACCAGAAATCCTGACTGGTGAGGGATGAGTGCTGGCCTGGAGGCCAGTTTTAAGGTCACTGTTGTGCGTTAAGTTCCTACAAAAAGATCCTGTTCTTTTTTCTATAAAACTAACAGTTCGCCAGTACCCAGCAAGATAATATGAAAATCTCTTGTGTGAGTTTTGAAGGGCAGATATAATACTGGGGACTCCATTAAACTACATCAGTAGAGGTACCTGAGTCACCGTGCATTAGTGTTTCTCAAACTTTGTTTGTGACGAATTATTTTCTTCTGTTCTCGAAGCACTCCAGAGAAAGGTATTAATTTTGCAAAGGGCAACTGCAATAAGTTTTAGACAACCTCAAAAACAATTGTTTTTTATGGAAACAAAAGCAATGATGTGCTACTGTCGTAACATTTCTGCACCTGATACAGCTAATCCTTTAATTTCTAATGGGTGAAAATACCGCACAATGTACATTAATTTAACAGACTATCTCCTTGCAATTTTCGATATTTATGTAACACTCTTAAAGTTCATAAAAATTAAATAAGTACATTATTTGCCTTTTTGCAAGTATGGCTTGCAAATAGTCGTCTTAGCAAACAGATCACAAAGTGCTAGAAATACCGCAAATGTTAATTTGAACCACTCATTATTGTTTTTCTTCTGCCTCCGCAATTATAATTCAACACCACCTTCCAGTACGTGGAGGAGAATACAACTGATACCTCTATCATTTTCACCGTTCCGTATTTCATTGTTGGATGTGATGTAGGAACATCAACAATTTTCTGTTATTTTCTTGTCCAGGCCATTACGCGGTATGTACTTGGCAAGGAGTGAAATGCTGCCTTACTCTTTTTGGGTCGCACGCTCGAAGAACAGAAAAAGTCTCAGCGATGCACAAAGCCTCTCTTGCAGCGGAGCTGCACGAACACTTCCGTAACGCGGCAGAGATAGCTATTAGAGTGCGTTATGTCAGAGCTAATTGTTGGTGTTCATATGTAGGGTGCTGTCACGTACTTAGTTAGGCACGTTCAAAAATGGTTCAAATGGCTCTGAGCACTATGGGACTTAACATCTATGGTCATCAGTCCCTTAGAACTTAGAACTACTTAAACCTAACTAACCTAAGGACATCAAACAACACCCAGCCATCACGAGGCAGAGAAAATCCCTGACCCCGCCGGGAATCGAACACGGGAACCGGGCGTGGGAAGCGAGAACGCTACCACACGACCACGAGATGCGGACAGTTAGGCACGTCCTGCGAACTATACTTGGAAATAGTTGCAGTAAAGATGGAAGTCTGGATGTGCCAGAAGAAGCCAGAAGGGGCACACGTGTTGGGATACTGAAACGGACTTGGGTGACATATTGCGAATCAGTCACGCGCCTGCGTTTCAGGAGCCCAGGGGGGCAACTCGGTAAAGGGGGATGTTACTCGACACAATTAATGAGGTAAAGTTATGCAGTTACGCAGTTCTGCAGTTAAGATAAATTAGATGATTGAATTAATGAAGTAAGCTACTTGGGCAATAACTGCGAGACCGCAAAGGTGTGTGAGAGAGAGAGAGGTTTGAGGTAGGGGCAACACTACCTCACGAGAAGTCAATGGAAGGATTAGGACGAATTCGGTGGCCACATAGGGAAAAGCTTCCTAAACCCTCCACACAGACAGTGAAAGATAACTGAATTATAAAAAAGTAATAGAACTGTAGTGGCACCGCCAGACACCACACTTGCTAGGTGATAGCCTATAAATCAGCCGCGGTCCGTTAGTATACGTCGGACCCGCGTGTCGCCACTAATCAGTGATTGCACACCGAGCGCCGCCATACGGCAGGTCTAGTCTAGAGAGACTCCCTAGCATTCGCCCCTGTTGGACAGCCGACTTGGCTAGCGAGGGTTCACTGTCTACATACGCTCTCATCTGCCTAGACGACAGTTTAGCATAGCCTTCAGCTACGTCTTTTGTTACGAGCTAGCAAGGCGCCGTATTCAGTTACTATGAATGTATTCTGCACAGATAATATTGTGCATCATGTACCGTCAAGAGCGACGTCCATCATTAATAGATTAAAGTTAAGAATCAAACTAATCACGTCCGCTTTCTGCATTCTAATTCCTTGTCATGTTCCAGACCTCACATCAGTATAGTCCTTCCCTCTTCACGCCAGCCGGCGTAAGCTAAAACGAGTGCATTTCGGCCTCCTCTAGTAACACGGTGCTGGCTCTTATGCCAACACAACAATAGTAAGTAGACGTTATGAAGCCTTAGACGCTACGTCGAGTGAGGTACTGGCGCGTTCTACACTACTGGCCATTCAAATTGCTGCACCACGAAGACGACGTGCTACATACGCGAAATTTAACCGACAGGAAGACGATGCTGTGATATGCAAATGAGGAAAGTTTCCAACCGATTTCTCATTCACAAACAGCAGTTGACCGGCGTTGCCTGGTGAAACGATGTTGTGATGCCTCGTGTAAGGGGGACAAATGCGTACCACCACGTATCCGACTTTGGTAAAGGTCGGTTGTAGCCTACAGCGATTGCGGTTTATCGCATCGCGACATTGCTGCTCGCGTTGGTCGAGATCCAACGACTGTTACCAAAATATGGAATCGGTGGGCTCAGGAGGGTAATACGGAACGCCGTGCTGGATCCCAACGGCCTCGTACCACTAGCAGTCGAGAAGACAGGCATCTTATCCCCATGGCTGTAACGGATAGTGCAGCCACGTCTCGATCCCTGACTCAAATATGGGGACATTTGCAAGACAGCAACCATCTGCACGAACAGTTCGACGACGTTTGCTGCAGCATGGACTATCAGCTCGGAGACCATGGCTGCGGTTACCCTTGACGCTGCATCAAAGACATGAGCGCCTGCGATGGTGTACTCAACGACGAACCAGGCTGCACGAATGGCAAAACGTCATTTTTTTCGGATAAATCAAGGTTCTGTTTACAGCATTATGATGGTCGCATCCATGTTTGGCGACATCGCGCTGAACGCACATTGGAAGCGTGATCAGTCATCGCCATACTGGCGTATCACCCGGCGTGATGGTATGAGGTGCCATTGGTTACACGTCTCGGTCACCTCTTGTTCTCATTGACAGCACTTTGAACAGTGGACGCTACATTTCAGATGTGTTACGACCCGTGGCTCTACCCTTCATTCGATGCATGCGAAATCCTAAATTTCAGCAGGATAATGCTCGACCGCATGTTGCAGATCCTGTACGGGCCTTTCTGGTTACAGAAAATGTTCGACTGCTGCCCTGAACAACACATTCTCTAGGTCTCTCACCAACTGGAAACGTCTGATCAACGGTGGCCGAGCAACTGGCTCGCCACAATACGCCAGTCACTACTCTTGATGAACTGTGGTATCGTGTTGAAGCTGCATGGGCAGCTGTACCTGTACCCGCCATCCAAGCTCTGTTTGACTCAATACCCAGGCGTATCAAGGCCGATCATTACGACCAGAGGTAGTTGTTCTGGGTCTGATTTCTCAGGATCTATGCACCCAAACTGCTTAACAATGTAATCATATGTCAGTTGTAGTATAATATATTTGTCCAATGAATACCCGTTTATCTTTTGCATTTCTTCTTGGTGTAGCAATTTCAATGGCAAGTAGTGTAAGAGGAAAGGGGAACAAAATGCTAGGAGTGGGGATAAGAAGCAGACAGTTTAAGTAGAGATAAATGCTTGTGAGAAGCGGTCGCGGGCCGGGGCAGTTAGAGTGTTAGGTTGAAGTTGCTGGGCTGCAAGGCTCTGTTGATCCTATATTCAGACCTGGATCTCTGCTGGTAGACGGAGCAGCGACAGATAGTCATTGTCTTTTGTGCAAGGACTTTAACAAGGAGTCATATCAGCTGGGAAGACCGTTCTTGCTAAGATTCGGAACGAACTTCAGTGTTAATTATTCCTTTTGAATGCATATTCATTTTCTCCTCCTCACATCTCCTACGCCGGTAACAGCGAATTTACTTCAGACAATCAAGTCTCTCTATCATTTCGGTGAAAAGACTGAATTCCCTGTAGCACGAACCACTGTCAATCAATCCCAGACAAAACCCACGCACGATACACAACAGAGCTTACGTAAACAAGGGGGATGAAATGTTTGCTATTTCAAGAGGCACCATATCGAAGAATTATACCGCATACAGGGAAAGTGGACAAGCATTATGTGCTAATTCACAACGAGGACGAAGGTGTGTGTTCATTGTTTGTAAGCGACCGACGATCATTGAATTGTGACAATAATTAAGAGGATAACAGCTGAAAAAGTTAATGAAGAACCTAATTTGGCAATCGCAAACCCTGTCAGCATCAAAACAACACGAAAGAAGTTCCATAAACAGGGAGTTTAGGACTAGCTGGAATTCCAAACGACTTGTCGGCTATGGAAATGACTGTAACACGAAAATGTAGTCTCGAAGCCATAAATCCTGGATTTTGGGGCAGTGTAAAAAGAATTAGGTCGGATGATTCTTGTTTCACACTGTTTTCCATGTTCTAGCTGAGTTTACGTCACAGTGGTGAAACATGGTGCTGGTTTGGTGATGGGCACGCAAGTCATGGTGTTCTGTGGTCTCAATGGTTACTCGGCAAAATCACATTACTACCATGGATTATGCGACCGTTCTAGCTGATCAAGTACACCCCATGGTACAATGTTTGTTCCCCAAGGATGATGCTGCATTCCAAGAAGACAGGGCCCTGTCGACACAGACTGCGTCGTCCACGCCTGGTTCTGCGAGCACGAGCATGAGAATGAATTGTTGCCTCTGCCCTGATTAAAGAAAACGGTTCAACTGGCTCTGAGCAATATGGGACTTAACAGCTTAGGTCATCAGTCCAATAGAACTTAAAACTACTTAAACCTAACTAACCTAAGGACATCACACACATCCATGCCCGGGGTAGGATTCGTACCTGCGACCGTAGCAGTCCTGCAGTTCCAGACTGAAGAGCCTAGAACCGCTCGGCCACCGCGGCCTGCCCTCTGCCCTTGCCACCACAGTCACCAGATTGAGTCTTTGTGGGCTACTTGGCAGAGAAAGCTTGGAATCTCGTATCGATACCACTTCGTGGCGTATCAAGGTTGGTAATGGAATGGCAAGTTTCTGCCTGATGCTGATGGTGGTGGCACGGTATCCGAGGACCCAGTACTGCACGCCTGCTAAGCCACAAATCCAGTGGCTCTGTACTATGAGCGCCCTCTACCGTAGCATTATAGGATAGCTGGCGGCATCCGCTCGGCCCACCTGCGCTTGGAATCTCATCGTGTTGACACCATCGTTTGTGCTAGTACAGTGAGTCTTTTCTTATTGACGTTCTGATAACTGCTTAAAAAATGGTTCAAATGGCTCTGAGCACTATGGGACTTAACTTCTGAGGTCATGAGTCCCCTTGAACTTAGAACTACTTAAACCTAACTAACCTAAGGACATCACACACATCCATGCCCGAGGCAGGATTCGAACCTGCGAGCGTAGCGGTCGCGCGGTTCCAGACTGTAGCGCCTAGAAACGCTCGGCCACCCCGGCCGGCTCTTGTTGCTTATTTGTAGTGTTTCTACGTATTTTTTGAGTAATACCATCAAAGTAAAGCTTTTGTTTAGTATGTGAACTTGCTCGCTAATCATTTCTGCTGCCGTGTAGCTTTCTTGCGACGACAGTTGCCGCACCACTTAGTAGCCCAGCTCTCCTCACTGTTGTGTATGAAGTATACAAAATCATATTCAACAACCCTGCGACAAGTATTAGAACCCACATGTGGCAGTCTTCTTGTTTCCTTCTTCTTCTTCTATAGTCTTTCACTGGTTTTTGCTGTTCTTGCTTACCCATTATTTGCCTTGCTTGTGTTATCTATGTTCTAGTTTTCGCAGTTGCTGCTTTTGCACTCCTTTTCGCTTTCTACGACCTGCTTTTGCTTTCTCTGCGCTTTTCACTGTTTGTCTTTTTGCATAGCCTCATAGATTGTGGCTACTCCACCACATGTGCCTTCTGCGCTGCCTGCAGTTGATCTAACTGCAATTACTCTGTTTCAGAGTCAACAAATGGTGCAATTACTTGCAGTGATGAATCGCAGATGACTTCGCACAAGACACCAGACACAGCGGCAGCGCCACTGCGTGTACAAACTGCACTGCCAGCATATGTGCCGCCATTTCGTGAGTTTGACGAGCTGAAGCAAAACTGGACACAGTGAAACGCCCACTAAACCCGCTGGGCAGAACAGGTAATTAGGATTGTGGAAAGGGCCAAATAAGGTTGTGGTCAGTTTCACCTTCTAATTCTAATTTATTGTAATTTGGCTCTGAGCACTACGGGACTCAACTGCTGTGGTCATTAGTCCCCTAGAACTTAGAACTACTTAAACCTAACTAACCTAAGGACATCACACACATCCATGCCCGAGGCAGGATTCGAACCTGCGACCGTAGCAGTCGCACGGTTCCAGACTGCGCGCCTAGAACCGCGAGACCACCGCGGCCGGCTATTGTAATTTAATAACACATTTACAACCAAAGCGGCACGTAGCCGGAGCTTTAACAAATGGAACTCTTTCACGGCTGTAGGCCTCCAAACAAGAAATCTTACAAATCAACAAGATCAAAATGCAGATAGAATAGCAATAAAATAATTTAAAAAAATAAACACATCTAGGTGGAAAGCCTCAAGGCAAAGCACAATACAAATGTCTGCATCCAAAATTAAGTTTCAAAATTTAAAAAAAAAATTAGTATAATCTTTTAAAGGCAGAAGGCCGCAATGTTTAACCTTGAAGGAAAAGTTGCAAGGCTTAAAGACCACAGTTAATCTACAAAAATCTTTTTTTAAAAAAATAACTATAAGCCTTCAATTTTAAGTAGTAGAAAACAGATAATTAAACACCGGTGGGAAAGACAATAAAGACAACGGCCTCCATGGAGGTTTGTCTGCCCTCTTTCACTTAGGTGAGCCAATTACACTTGATCTGTCGGTACCCAATAATCCACAATGAAGTATGTATCAGCTGTCAAAATTACACACCATGTTGGACAGCGACGACAGGTGAGGAAAGGATAGTGCCTAAAATTACGTTAGTGGCCAGGGCAGGTAACCGGAACACTAACGGCCACAAGGCAGAAAATTACGCTGGTGCACTCCAATTGTATTCAACCAGTATAGTTAATTGCACAGCATGGCTGCTAAATTTCAGCAATAGAAACACTCCGAGTTGCTCACAGGAATACCTCCCCAGCAGCGAACCGTCGAAAAGAAACACCATAACATGAATGGATATGGCTTGTGTTGTAACGGCGACCGGACCGGTCGTGGGGTTGAGGTGACGGAAAGCGCGGCAGGATCCGCGGAGTGGCCCGCGAACAACAGCACAATGGAAGAGGACGGACAACAACAGAACGGTCAAGAACAAGATCGAACAACGGAGTCACAAGGAAACCTAACAAACACGTCCACTCGTACACAGAACAAGTAAGTAAGATGTCTCACGCGAGCCAATGTGTGCCCAGACTTACGCGAGATTAGACTGACTGCCTGAGCGAGAGGCAGGCACTTAAGTACTCTATCGGGGACGCCGCTATTGGCCGCTGGGACCACGTGTTCCACTGTGGCGCCTTCACACTAAATGTGGGCCAGAAGGCGCGCGTCGCCACAGCTTACTGCGCGATGGTGCGGAGACCTCTAGGGATCTTTGACGTCCATGACGTCTGGCGGGGATACAAATTCCGCGGCGCGCGGTACCAGAGTTTTGGTAGTTGAAACCACTATTCAACTTTTACGTCCTGGATCGGTCAACCACAAAGCTCGTAGCGATCGGACAGCCCCCACACACGCTCTGACACTGCGCAGGGACCGCCAGCGGACCCAGCCGACTGCACCGCGCGGAGATAGCTTGCCTGGTCCGCAGCAACAGACCGACTCACTGCAGACCCCCTGGCCGGAAACCATATGCACAAAACCAAAGATGGTACATCGCGAAAATATCGATACTTATCACTGCTGCCACACGTAGAAGGAAAAAGAACCACGACATAACCACAACAAGGGAGGGAAACCAAACACAGATAGACAGTGAAGTTCATGAAAACACACAGCTGAGAGTGAGCATAGCTGACACAATATCTCGTACAGTTAAATTCACGCATCGCAGTGCACAATATAAAAGGAACTGATAAACCTTTTTATTTCTTGGCCAGGGTAGGAGTCACTGTGTATCACTTATGCAGCAAACTTCTTGTGCGGGCATAAGGTCGCCAGCAGACTGGTTGGCAAAGATGTGGCGCGAAGATCGATGATAGGCGCTGGATTAAGAGCGCCTATCATGAGAGAGGCCAGAGACACACCGACAAGCAACACGTCACCAATGACCTCTTGACAGCGTGTAGGTCACCGCCGCTGACCGGAGTGTGCCAGCACTGACTCACAGACTACGATAGTAAAAATTGGTTCAAATGGCTCTAAGCACTATGGGACTTCGCATCTGAAGTCATCAGTCCCCTATAACGTAGAACTACTTAAACCTAACCAACCTAAGGACATCACACACATCCATGCCCGAGGCAGGATTCGAACGTGCGACTGTAGCGGTCTCACGGTTCCAGACTGAAGCGCTAGAACCGCTCGGCCACTCCGACCGGTGGCTACGATAGTACATAGCGACCAGAATTGCGACAATAGCAAGATTACCGATATTGCCTGCAAGAGGACTATTACTGAGGAGCTTGTACCACAACTCTATTGAAGTTAAGTAGCAGCTATGTGTTCATGTAAATAAACAACCGTGTCAATCCATGTGTGTATTTGTGTTGTAGAAGGAGGATACCAGCAATCATTAATAACATTCTCTCCCTTGTTTCCTATGATACAGGACAAGATGAAGATACTACGTTTTCGTTTTTCTCCCACTTCGCACATTGTGTTGGTAGAATATGAGGACCTGCTGCACACGCTTGCGAAGTGTTGTGAGGACTGGGTACAAGTGGTGGCTGCCCGTTACAAATTTTGTTGTTGTGTAAGCAACAGACACATTGTCAGTGGGTGACTGAATTGCAAAGCCTTAATAGACAGTAAGATTGCAAAGTGACAGTGACAAACATTACAGTGATACAATGGTTCATGATGCCATCACACACAATGTAGCTGACTCTCTAATTCTGGAACAGATTCTTAAATACCTAGACCCTTCCACGCAACCGGTTCTGCAGATTACAGACTATCAGAATTCCTGTGAAAGTGAAACAGACTGTTCTGATGTAACATCTGTTTCGCTCGTCGATAGCTGCGACAAACAACTTTCGGCAGGCTCGCAAACAGCAGCCCAGCCCGTCCCCAACGCTAACGTAAAAACATATCTCATCCAGTACAAGGTGTGAAGTCGTGACCTAATTGCGGCAAATGGGGACCTGTACAGCCTGTGTACTTCTGGAAGCTTAACGCACCCCCTTCTGCTACTTCATCACGCCAATCTAACTCACAGAGACGGTGTGTAGTGTGTTTTCAGAGCCTCATACTGTCGTTAGTGCAAGAAAATGGAGCAATAGCCTCTCAGGGAAAGCTCCCACTTTATATGCAGTGCTATGTGAGGACGACAAACTTTTTTGTGTCTCTTAATATTGCTGGACAATCCGTCCAATTGCAACTTTATACTGGCACTTCGGGGACTTTCCTCAATTGTGCAACTTTCGAATTGCTTGACAAACTGAAGTTGTGCACATCGCGCCATGCGCTGACGGAGTATAATGGCCAAGATATTCCCGTCTTATGCACCTTTAACTTTCCTGAAACTTCACGAAATGTGACAAAGACAGTGACATTCACAGTGCTTTCCTCCAGATACACTACTAATATTTATGGTCTAGATTCCTCTGGTCTGTTTGGGTTAAGCCCTCAGGGCAATGTGCCTTCTGTTTCTTCCTTTGATCCTCGTGACACTGTTGATAAAATACGTAAAGAATTTCAGGATTTGTTTTCTGAGGATTGAGGCAAAGTTAATAATTTCGTTACCCATGTCACAATGAAGGACAGTGCATAGCCAAGTTCTGTTAGAGCTCGTTGTGTTCCGCAGACTTAGGATGGCTCTGTAACTACAAACTTTGCAAGATACTGGCGTTGTAGCACTGCCTACCGGTCAATGGACAGTGGACATCCCCTCTTGTTATTCTGAAGAAGCCGTTCGACAGACTACGGTCGTGCATTCATTTTAAGAAAACTATGAGTCCTCAAACAATTACTGACATTTTTCCTCTGCCGCGCTCGGGAGAATTGTTGAATAAATTGGGCGCCGGTCGTTACTTTTCCAAAAGAGATCTGCGCGAAATTTACTTTCAAATACCTCTGCATGACAAGACACAACAAGTCTTTGTGATTAATACTGATCTTGGTCTCTTCAAATTTTTGAGACTACCGTTTGGCAGTGGTTTCGCACCCGCCGTATTTTAGCGCTTTCTTCAGTGTTTGACTGCAAAAGTTCCGTTTTACTCGTATTATTTAGATGACATTGTCGTCTCAGTTCGTACTCCTGAAGAACACATTAGCAAGCTTCGCATTCTGTTTCAAGTGTTTTCTGCAGCTGGTGTCAATTGTAACAGAAAAAAATGTGTGTCTTTTCACACTGAACTTGAGTGCTTGGGACACGTCATTAATAGCCAGTGTTCACCCACTGCAGTCACATTTGCTTGCTATCCGCGCAGTGCGTGGGAGTTGAAGTCTGTGTTAGAGAGGCTCAAGTATGACATCAAGTTTATTCCTAACGCTACTCAAATAGAGGTTTCCTTGCACCTTCTGTACCAGAAGTAAGTTAGGATTGTTTGCTTGCAAAATTATCAGACTACATTCCAGAAGATGAAAGCTGCTTTGATTTTTCTTATTTTGATCCAGCAGCTGTCGATGCTTCCTCTTTTGGCATTGGTGCAGTTCTGACACATAAATTTGATACTGTTCAAAGGCTGATTGGCTTTGCTTCAAACCTGTTAAACAAAACTCAGTGTAATTATTCAGAAACAGAAAAAGAGACTCTCGGCCTTGTTTATCTACATCTACATCTACATGACTACTCTGCAATTCACATTTAAGTGCTTGGCAGAGGGTTCATCGAACCACAATCATACTATCTCTCTACCATTCCACTCCCTAACAGCGCGCGGGAAAAAGGAACACCTAAACCTTTCTGTCCGAGCTCTGATTTCTCGTATTTTATTTTGATGATCATTCCTATCTATGTAGGTTGGGCTCAACAAAATATTTTCGCATTCGGAAGAGAAAGTTTGTGACTGAAATTTCGTAAAAAGATCTCGCTGCGACGAAAAACGTCCTTGCTGTAATGACTTCCATCCCAATTCGCGTATCATATCAGCCACACTCTCTCCCCTATTACGAGATAATACAAAACGAGCTGCCATTTTTTGCACCCTTTCGATCTCCTCCGTCAATCCCACCTGGTAAGGATCCCACACCGCGCAGCAATATTCTAACAGAGGACGAACGAGTGTAGTGTAAGCTGTCTCTTTAGTGGACTTGTTGCATCTTCTAAGTGTCCTGCCAATGAAACGCAACCTTTGGCTCGCCTTCCCGACAATATTATCTATGTGGTCTTTCCAACTGAAGTTGTTCGTAATTTTAACACCCAGGTACTTAGTTGAATTGACAGCCTTGAGAATTGTACTACTTATCGAGTAATCGAATTCCAACGGATGGAACTCATGTGGGTCACCTCACACTTATCGTTATTTAGCGTCAACTGCCACCTGCCACACCATACAGCAATCGTTTCTAAATCGCTTTGCAACTGATACTGGTCTTCGGATGACCTTACTAGACGGTAAATTACCCCATCATCTGCGAACAACCTAAGAAAACTGCTCAGATTGTCACCCAGGTCATTTATATAGATCAGGAACAGCAGAGGTCCCAGGACGCTTCCCTGGGGAACACCTGATATCACTTCAGTTTTACTCGATGATTTGTCGTCTATTACTACGAACTGTGACCTTCCTGACAGGAAATCACGAATCCAGTCGCACAACTGAGACGATACCCCATAGGCCCGCAGCTTGATCAGAAGTCGCTTGTGAGAAACGGTGTCAAAAGCTTTCCGAAAATCTAGAAATACGGAATCAACTTGAGATCCCCTGTCGATAGCGGCCATTACTTCATGCGAATAAAGAGCTGGCTGCGTTGCACAAGAGCGATGTTTTCTGAAACCATGCTGATTACGTATCAATAGATCGTTTCCTTCGAGGTGATTCATAATGTTTGAATACAGGTATTGACTGTGTCTTGCCGCTTGTGTACTTTACATACGACCAGAATTTCTTCGGATTTTCTATCAAATTTCGAGACAATGTTTCGTTGTGGAACCCATTAAAGGCATCTCGCATCGAAGTCTGTGCCAAATTTCGCGCGTCTGTAAATTTTAGCCAATCTTCGGGATTTCGCGTTCTTCTGAACTTCGCATGCTTTTTCCGTTGCCTCTGCAACAGCGTTCGGACCTGTTTTGTGTACCACGGGGGATCCGTTCCATCTCTTACCAATTTATGAGGTATGAATATCTAAATTGCTGTTGCTACTATATCTTTGAATTTGAGCCACATCTCTTCTACATTTGCATAGTCAGTTCGGAAGGAATGGAAATTGTCTCTTAGAAAGGTTTCTAGTGACACTTTATCCGCTTCTTTAAATAAAATTATTTTGCGTTTGTTTCTGGTGGATTTGGAAGACACGGTATAGACCCTAGCTACAACGACCTTGTGATCGCTAATCCCTGTATCAGTCATGATGCTCTCTATCAGCTCTGGATTTTTTGTGGCTAAGAGGTCAAGTATGTTTTCGCAACCATTTACATTTCGCGTGGGTTCGTGGACCAACTGCTCGAAATAATTTTCGGAGAAAGCATTTAGGACAATCCTGGAAGATGTTTTCTGCCTACCACCGGTTATGAACAAGTATTTTTGCCAACATATAGAGGGAAGGTTGAAGTCCCCACCAACTATAACCGTATGAGTGGGGTATTTATTTGTTAAGAGACTCAAATTTTCTCTGAACTGTTGCGCAACTATATCATCGGAGTCTGGGGGTCGGTGGAAGGATCCAATTATTAACTTAGTTCGGCTGTTAAGTATAACCTCCACCCATACCAATTCGCACGGAGTATCTACTTCTACTTCACTACAAGATAAACCACTACTGACAGACTCAAACACTCCACCACCAATTCTGCCTAATCTATCTTTCCCGAACACCGTCTGAGACTTCGTAAAAATTTCTGCAGAACTTATTTCAGGCTTTAGCCAGATTTCTGTACCTATAACGATTTCAGCTTCTGTGCTTTCTATTAGCGCTTGAAGCTCAGGGACTTTCCCAGCACAACTACAACAATTTACAACTACAATTCCGACTGTTCCTTGATCCAAGCACGTCCTGTATTTACCATGCACCCTTTGAGATTGCAGCCCACTCCGTACTTTCCTGAGGCCTTCTAACCTAAAAAACCGCCCAGTCCACGCCACACAGCCTCCGCTACCCGTGTAGCCGCCAGATGAGTGTAGTGAACTCCTGATCTATTCAGCAGAACCCGAAACCCCACCACCATATGTCGCAAGTCAAGGAATCTGCAGCCAACACGGTCGCAAAACCGTCTGAGCCTCTGATTCTGACCCTCCACCCGGCTCTGCATCAAAGATCCGCAGTCGGTTCTGTCGACGATGTTGCAGATGGTGAGCTCTGCCTTCATCTCGTAAGCAAGACAGGCAGCCTTCACCAAATCAGATAGCCGCTGGAATGCAGAGAGAATTTCCTCAGATCCAAAGCGACACACGTCATTAGTGCCGACATGTGCCACCACCTGCAGCTGGCTGCACCCTGTGCTCTTCATGGCATCCGGGAGGACCCTTTCCACATCAGGAATGACTCCTCCCGGAACGCACACAGAGTGCACACATGATTTCTTCCCCTCCTTAGTCGCCATATTCCTAAGGGGCCCCATTACGCACCTAACATTGGAGCTCCCAACTACCAATAAGCCCACCCTCTGCGATTGCCCGGACCTTGAAGGCTGAGAATGGTCCTCTGAAACAGGGCAGGCAGCTGCATCTGGCTCAGCCAGAAACAGTACTTGAAACCTGTTTGTCAGACGCACCGGGGAGGCTTTCTGATCAGCCTCCGGGGACGTCTTTCGCTGCCTGCCACGCCTTGGAACGTCCTCACAATCAACCACAGGCGAGGGCTCAGCCCCACTGCGGGCAGCAACCGGGGCAACCACAGCGGCAGACCGCTCTGGGGACAGACGGGACGAGGTTGACATCTCCGTGATACCCAAGTCCGGCTCCCCACAGTGGTGCCCATTGGCAACAGCCTCAAGCTGCGCGACCGAAGTCAGCACCGACTGCAGCTGTGAGCGAAAGGATGCCAACTCAGCCCTCATCCGAACACAGCAACCGCAGTCCCTGTCCGTTCTAATCGATGTTGAACAACAGTTACTGAAACACGAGTCTGTGACTAGATAACGCAAGCGAAACACTCAAATAATGTATTAACTAACCTGTACAAATGCCTAACGAATGCGCTACAATCTGCCTGAATTTAGGATTACAGTAACTAAAACTCGAAATTACACCTCCTGTACGAAACTCACACGCAATTTAAGTAAGAATAAATTAAGCAAACACTAAAGCGCGATTGCTACAACTCTCAAACACTATAATATGCCCGAAATTTATGAATTAAGCTAAGCAAGTACCAAAAACACGCAAAGAAATTAAGAATTAAACTATGTAACAAATAAGTAAGCTAGGGGTATACAACTTGCTGCTGCAGCTGCTTATCCAACGGCGGTAGGGAGTACACTGGCTGTGACCAACCGACACTGGCCGTTCAAAACAAAAACAGAAGACAGACGACTACGCGAATTTACACCATTCAGGTACTAAGGCGCGATGCTACAACTCTCAAATACTAAAATACGCCCGAAATTTATGAATTAAACAATGCAAGTACCAAAAACATGCAAAGAAATGAAGAATTAAACTATATTAAACTATATTATGATGTCACTAAGTTCTAACAGTATCTTTTTGGTAAAAATTCTACTTGTTGACTAACCATAAACCTCTGAAATCTTTATTTAGCCCTTTCCAGCCAGTCTCAATACCCCATAGCGCAGAAGTTCCAACGATAGGCTCTTCTTTTGTTAAACTAGCAGTATGAGGTAGTATCTCAAACCACTTCTAAGCGTGGCAGTTCAGATACTCTCTCTCACCTCTCTGTTGCCCAGGTTCAACATTCGACGAGTCCTCTGCTTTTTTTTTTTTGCTACACTGGTGCAAAAGACATTTGCTTTGCATAGCTTTCTGCTTAACCATCAGAAAATTGCCCAGGCGCAGCAGGGGTTCCTGATAAGCAAATTCTGTTACTCTGCATCCACACTGGTTGGCCGCGTTCCACCAGACAAGTTTATAGCTCTGTGATTCGCCAACATTTTGCCCATTTGCACGTCTTTGCAGTTCACCAAGATGTCATTTTGTTCACATCGATAATGACAAGTCACATTTAGCGAGTCCTCAAGCAGACGTGCATCATTTGCTACACCAAGGTCACAGGGCTATCATTTGCGCCAAAAAATTGGCATGATGTCAACGAACTCGGGATAACCTGGATGTTATAAACTGAACGGATGGCTTCTCAGTGCCAAGCCTGTACTGAACATCAGTCAGCTCCACCCCAGCAGTTTTTTGCATGGACAGACCTCAAGCACTTTGACAAAATTTGCACTTGGATTTCATGAGTTCTTACCGGAATGTACATTGGCTCTTCATCGTTGACACTTTCAGCAAATTTCCCTTTCTCGTCCCTACGCATTCTACTCTGGCTCGTTGAACAGTTCACTGCTTGTAGTCGAAATTATGGCTTGAGGGATTGCCTAAAGTCGAAGTCAATGGACCTAAATTTTTGCCATCGAGTCAGAACAGTTTTGCACCGCCTCTGACATTACCCACATCATGAGTACACATTCCACATGGAATCCAACAGCGAAGCTGAACGCTTTGTACAAACATTTAAGCTACAGATGGACAAACTTCGTGCCTCCCACACATGGGATTAAGCTCTATTGCTCTTATCTCCCTACCTCTCCTAGCCACACGACAGACCATCGCCGGCAGATCCGTTGCGTGAACAGTGTCACAGCGCCTTGCATCGGTTGCTGCACCCGCTGCAGCGGGTGGCACCCACTATGCCCAGAAAGGCAAAGCATCATACTGATTCACTCTTTTACAGACTGTATGGTGGGCATAGGCGCTGGGAGCAAGGCACCATTATACGTTTACTAGGATGTTCTGTGTTCCTCCTGTACGGACAGAGAGGTTTCCTGAGACGCCACCAGAATCAAATCCGTCCCTGTACATTGTGTGATCCTGCCATAGGCTTTGTGCTTTCAGTTTGTGTGCTTTCAGTTTGTGTGCTTTCTGGACGCAGCTGCCCTTGCTGCATCTGGCTCCCTGGGCCCACCACCCACAACAATGATTTCAGAGGCCTTTCCGAAGTTCGATCAATTGATGTGTTACGCGTGGTTTGCTGGAACATAGTCCGACAAGAGAGAACATTTTATGAATGTAAGCCACACATGTACTTAAAAACCAGCATGTAATTGTAAAAATGCAACGTTTGCAATATGAGCAAGATGCCAAGAAAAACACTGTTTCTCGTGTTTTTGAGAAAAATATAACTCTAGCACGTGTAAATCATCGACTGTAAAATAATGAAAGTATCTAATTTTATAAACGAAATTCTCATGCGCCTTACAATTCCTGTCTGCAAATTTGATTACAGTTCCGAGATATCGTTGACCCTCCCATTAAATGCATTTTATTAAAATATTAATAAATACACACACAGAGCATTGTGTAGGTTTACCTGTGGTGTAAGGAAGTTAAACACTGAAAATAATAAAAAATTAAATAGCAATTTCCACAGAAGGAGACGACCCTAGGACCCTTGGATTGCCGTATTCTTTCAGCTGAGTCAACCGCTTGCTCTACGTAGTGTTAACGAAAGACATTCATCTCTCTCTCTCGAGCTGCGCCAAAAATGCCATTTTGTTCTAAGCGTTTGGCCGTCTGGAGCTTCAACTTCTGTAACTTTCATTTGTGGCCAAGCCCTGCGTATGTCATAAATCTGGACGAAATCGGTGATGACGGGTAGGCATGGCTCACTCGTAAGTGCTCGTCGGCACACCGGAAAGTATATTCCACTGTGTGAGGTATCAGAAAGATATTTGCTTACAACTAATACGCTACTCGTCAGTAAAATTGCTACACCAAGAAGAAATGCAGATGATAAACGGGTATTCATTGGACAAATATTTTATACTAGAACTGACATGTAATTACATTTTCACGCAATTTGGGTGCATAGGTCCTGAGAAATCAGTACCCAGAACAAACACCTCTGGCCGTAATAACGACCTTGATACGCCTGGGCCTTGAGTCAAACAGAGCTTGTATGGCGTGTACAGGTACAGCTGCCCATGCAGCTTCAGCACGATACCACAGTTCATCAAGCGTAGTGACTGACGTATTGTGACAAGGCAGTTGCTCGGCCACCATTAACCAGACGTTTTCAGTTGGTGAGAGATCTGGAGAATGTGTTGACCAGGGCAGCAGTCGAACATTTTCTGTATCCAGAACGACTCGTACAGGACCTGCAACATGCGGTCGTGCATTATCCTGTTGAAATGTAGGGTTCTGCAGGGATCGAATGAAGGGTAGAGCCAAGGGTCGTAACACATCTCACATCTAACGTCCACTGTCCAAAGCGCTGTCAATGCGAAACAAGAGATGACCAAGGCGTGTAACCAATGGCACCCCATACCATCACGCCGGGTGATAAGCCAGTATGGCGATGACGAATACACGCTTCCAATGTGCGTTCACTGCGATGTCGCCAAACACGGATGCGACCATCATGATGCTGTAAACAGAACCTGGATTCGCCCGAAAAAATCTCGTTTTGCCATTCGTGGACCCAGGTTCGTCGTTGAGTACACTATGGCAAGCTTTCCTGTCTGTGATGCAGCGTCAAGGGTAACTGCAGCCATGGTCTCCGAGCTGGTAGTCCATGCTGCTGCAAACGTCGTCGAACTGTTCGTGCAGGTGGTTGTTGTCCCCATCTGTTGACTCAGGGATCGAGACGTGGCTGCACGATCCATTACAGCCATGCGGATAAGATGCCTATCATCTCGACTGATAGTGATACGAGGCCGATGGGATTCAGCATGGCCTTCCGTACTACCCTCCTGATCCTCCGATTCCATGTTCTGCTAATAGTCATTGAATCTCGACCAACACGAGCAGCAATGTCGTAATACGATAAACCGCAATCGCGATAGGCTACAATCCGACCTTTATCAAAGACGGAAACGTGATGGTATGCATTTCTCCTCCTTACACGAGGCATTACAGCAACATTTCACCAGGCAACGCTGGCCATCTACTGTTTGTGTATGAGAATTCGGTTGCAAACTTTCCTCATGTCAGCATGTTGTAGGTGTCGCCACCGGTGCCAACCTTGTATAAATGCTCGCGTCTGTAGCACATCATCTTCGTGGTGTAGAAATTTTAATGGCCAGTAGTGTAGTAGCTGTTGTTGATCTGTTTTACAACGATATTGGACATGTCTTAGTATTTCAATTTCTGAACATCAAAAATAAAATAACTCATGTATACAGATATTTATAGGTCTAGTACGACGAGAATGGCACAAGTAGTCGACCATAAGGTTATAGTAGGAACTATCGCGGCATTAACCTGAAATAATTTTCGGAAACCATAGAAAACCTAAATCAGGATTCCTGTATGAAGCTTCTGAACACCCTGCCCCCCTCCCCATCCCGGATACTAACTCATTCGCTTTACCTTTACTGCCAAATACTGTTTTACAAATAAGTTATTTAGTAAAGAAAATGTCTAATGTTACAGTGTTCATTTATTTTTCAGTCCCAGTCACTGCATACACTATACGACTATACACATGCATTGTTTGATAACACTGCACACACTATCAGCTGATGTCAGAGCTATTTTGTGCACAGCAACTTCGCATTAGTTAGCCTGAAAAACAGAGTCAGCATCCCCGTATAACAACTGAGATGTTGAGCTCAGAAGGAGGATAAGCCAATCTCTCCCCTGTTGCGAACGCTTGGAGCGAGATTTTAACGATTTAATTCTACAGTTGTCCAGAATTTGGCAAGATATCCCTCAGGAGGACATACAACAACTCTGTCAATTAATGCCAATGCGAATAACTTCTAGCAAAAGGGCCAGAGGTGGACCAACGTATTGTTGACTCACTCAATTTGTGTCTGTCTTTCTCTTAATTAAATCACCCAATTTTTCTGAAATTATGTTCATTTGTTTGTTTAAAAAAGAACATCACCGATTTTCGTCTCATTCGGATAATTCATCGTGGTGCGTCCTTTTTTTTTTTTTTTGTCTTACAGTCTGTTTGAATGATTGAATGAGTGCGAAAACTTAATCTTCTAGCAATGGGATATAGTAAAAAAAAAAAAAAAAAAGAAAAACCGAATGAAGAATCATCAGAGGCATCAGAGGCACCGGTGCCTGCTGCCTCTTCTTGCCCCTTTGTGCACCGGCGCATGCACCTAGGTGTAAGAGCGCATTAATCATTAATAAACCATTAACATTTCCCCTTTCTGACCAACAAAGGCCCTTCAGTCCGGAACCGCGCGACTGCTACAGTCGCAGGTTCGAATCCTACCTCGGGTATGGATGTATGTGATGTCCTTAGGTTAGTTAGGTTTAAGTAGTTCTACGTTCTAGGGCACTGATGACCTCAAATGTTGAGTCCCATAGTGCTCAGAGCCATTTCAACCATTTGAATTTGAACAAAGAAGAATTTTTTTTCCCTGAGTAAAGTAACTGATCGTTTTGAGGGGACATCACTTGGCGGAAAGTACTGTAATGACAACACCAGCTGCTGCTTTCCTCGTTATAGTGTCGATTTTCAAATATATGAGAGCTGTGAAGCACCACCAAACAAGAAACATAGCAAGATGTCACCATTTTAATTTTTTTATGCTTCAGAATACTTTTCGTTCATTCGAATTGTGCAATGTCTTCGTATGAGGTGTGACATGGGAGTACCTAAGCTACTTTTATATTTATGCTAGTGCAAAAATTAGCAGGCACAATGCCTCCAGTGACAAAAATGCTTTTTATAAGTGTAAGAAAACATGTTCATCATGCAGACCCAACAATCCTTCCACAGAAAACCCCAGAACAATAAAAACTGTAGGGTCTGTACATGTTTTGCAAATGCAAAAATTAATTTTAGTGCTCCATATATGTGGAGCATTTTCCTGATCATTGCGTGCGTGGTGTCTTTTTTTGTTCCTTTGGATTACTTTGGAGCAACGGCAGTAACGTCTGAAATTTCATGTCTGTCTTTCTAGCACTACATCTGGTTCAGGGAACCTCGTTTGTTTACGACATATTTTAAAGAAACAAAGATTTAAAGCCATACTTCACAGCATTTCTGACATGTGAAACGCTCCCGAGAGTCTGTATTTACGGTGGACGCCAGCAGCGGGCGAATGAAGCTGTTCATTAATTCCATCAAGGAGCGCTCGCCGCCCATCTGCGCGGTACACATCGTCCCGAGCACATGCGCCAGGCCCGGCCGGGCCCCGCGCCCTGTTTACGTTTCTGGGAAACAAACGGCGCAGCGTACAAGGGCCTAAGCGCCTGCCCGGCTGTCGGACTCGTATCTGATGAAACCAGGCCACAGCCGACTTGTCTGGCGCTAACTTCTCTGGGCTCTGCGCTAACTTCTCTGGGCTCTGGCTGTTGCACGGTGTCTCTGTAACAGCGGGGCTGCTACATTTGCTGGCAAAGCGTCATCTGTCATTTTGTCATCACAGCAACCGTCATGACTGATTATTAAATAAGGAACAAAGGAAACATCACTCTAACGCTGTAACAATGGGCTCGATTCGTCCAGGAGAAGAGTCCATAATTCAGGGGGAATGGCATGTCCAGCTGAAACCACTCACAAGGGGAGGGGGGGGGGGGGGGCACGACGTTTGGAACGCGAATTTACTGCAAACTTCGTACACTCGTAGTACTCCATGAGCACAACAAAATGTGTATTCAGTTGCGCGCCGCGAGGCCCCTCCGTTCGCAGGTTCGAATCCTGCCTCGGACATGGATGTGTGTGATGTCCTTAGGTTAGTTAGGTTTAAGTAGTTCTAAATTCTAGGGGACTGATGACCACAGAAGTTGAGTCCCATAGTGCTCAGAGCCATTTGAACCGTTTTTCAGTTGCGCGTACTTCTCAAGCGTTACTGAGAAATCGCAAGATAATTTCGGTCGTCAGATATATACCTGTGCGTGGCCATTTTTACCATGAAGCGGGGGCAGCCGATTGGCAGAATTGCATCTGAAAATTAATGAAACAAATTTTGGAAGGCAAGGGTCCTCGTAGCCGGCATGGTAGCTCAGCCAGTCTGGCTTTAGCTGTCGCAGCGGTCGCACGCTCCTCAAGTTTGCTCCGTGAACGTTCAGTGTTTACACCAGTGTTTCGTGTTTCGTGATCGTTTATTGACGTTTTTGCACGTGAATTAAGCGTTATGAATTGAGCATTTGGTCTTCGTTCGTGTCGTCTTTCTACGTAGTGCCGTTGCGATTTCGGCGTTGTCCGAGATTTCTTCGCTGCAGAACACCATGGCAAACTCCGTGAGAAAAAACACCGTGATCTTCACCTTCGACAAGTAAAAATGGTTCAAATGGCTCTGAGCACTATGGGACTTAAAATCTATGGTCATCAGTCCCCTAGAACTTAGCCTAAGGACATCACACAACACCCAGCCATCACGAGGCAGAGAAAATCCCTGACCCCGCCGGGAATCGAACCCGGGAACCCGGGCGTGGGAAACGAAACGAGAACGCTACCGCACGACCACGAGATGCGGGCGTTCGACAAGTACACCCGTCGAGTACAGCCCTCTGCACTTCAAATACACGACTGGATTACCGAGGTGATTGGCCTTCATTCTGAATCTGTTCATACCATGCAGCTAGACGCTGATGGATACTGCATTTTTGTAAAGTTTAACGATTCCGTGAGTGTAGACCGCTTTCTGGAAAAATTTGGTTATGAAACGGAATTTATACACCGTGATGGTACTAAAAGTACTGTCAAACTCCGGAACTCCGAGTCTGTAATTAGGAATGTTAGGGTTTTGAATATTCCCATCGAAGTAAACAACTCGAAAAATAAAGATGTCCTTTCAAAGTATGGGGTTGTCAGGCAAATAGTCAACGAAAGATGGGCTTCGCATTTCAAGCTGCAGTGCTTTAACGGCATTCGCTCCGTGGAGATGGAAGTGAAGGCAAACATTCCTTCCCACATCTTTGTTGACGGGCACAAAGCGCATGTTTTCTACTCGGGGCAAACCCCTACATGTCATGTATGTAACGAGTCTGGTCACCTCCGTCAGCACTGCCCTCGCCGTGTTTTTGTGCTAAAAAATAACCTTACGCAACGACGGAAAGTAACACTCAACGATCTGTTGCCAGCCAGTAATACAACAGAGCCGGCGGCTGTCGTGGATCCTGTTACTACCTCTGTTGCACTTAATGTTAATGACTTTCCACCTTTAAAACCTGCATTAACTGCTGAAATTCCGTCCCGTGACAGCGAGATTCCCACTAAAAAGCGTCCTCTAGAGGACACTGAAAAAAATGTTGATGAGGACTCTTCGTGTGAAACACCCGTTGCCAGGAGGCCGAAGCCCAGTCCTGCAGATCCGTTGGAAGTGGAAAAAGGAGATGGAATGCAGGTCGATGTGGCTCCCACTTCCGCACAAGGGCTTATACCGCCACGAACAGATAGTGACGCAGCTGGTAGTGACCTTTCACGGAAATGTGACCCTGAGCCTGAGGTCACGGCTGAAAAACCGCGTCAAGTGCACAGCCCATACAGTGCGAACAGTACGAGGAAGTACCAAGTAAACAACCTGCTGACTCCAAAGCGCAACGCCGCGCCGAAGGAGGGAACAAACAAGCATCACCGCCTCGCCAGCAAGACAACACAACAGACACCACGCCGGACCCAAATATTGGCGACTCGCAAGCCACGGCCGTTGCCCCATACAACCACCGCCGGCGGCAGCGACCGACACTGGGTCTTGCTGTCACGCGTCATCAAGCGAAAGCCACACCAGAGAAGAAAGACATAAAGAAAAAGAATATTAAATATGAAGTCATCAGGGATCATTCTGACGAGGAGAAAGAGAAGGGCCAAGTGACTCATAGCCATGCATTGTCAGGATTTCAGGATACTTTTCTTCTCAAGCTCTTTGTTTAAACGTAATGCAAATTTTTCTAGGAAGTTTAGTACATGTAATGGGCACATAGCTTGTAAAGACCGTGCCTTGTAGGGAAGCACGTATCTGATTTAATCATACCGATCCTAATCCCAAATAGCTTCTTCTGGGATGTCTGTGATGCAAGCATATAGCATTACTACTATTAACATTAATAAAATACAGTCACCCTTGAAATTGGCAGCACTAAAAGAATTCTTGTACCAGTCCGGGACAGATATCGCGTTGCTACAAGAAGTTGCGATAACGGAATTTCGGATCCCAGGCTTTTTTGAGATTGTTAATGTTTCTACGGAAGCCAATATCAGTACAGCCATTCTTATAAGGGAAGGCATTCCGGTGACTGAAATCGAACGACTAGAATCAGGAAGAGCCATAGGCATAAAAATTTTCGATGTGACAGTGATTAACCTTTACGCCCCATCAGGAAATTCCCACAAATTGGATCGTGAAGTTTTTTGAAGATGAACTGATTTATTTATTGAGGAAAAATCCGTGTCCTCTTATACTAGGTGGAGATTTTAACTGTGTTTTAAATCAGAAAGATCAACAACCCAACTTCAACTTCTCGCCACAGTTAAAAAAGTTAGTAAGTGATCTACACCTAAAGGATGTGTGGGAACTTCAGCACCCGACGTCAGTCGGGTTCACTTATATAACCAGCCACTCCTGCAGCAGACTAGATAGAATTTACGTGTCACCAAATTTGCAAAATTATATATTAAACGTTGAAACTATTCCCGTGTATTTTAGAGATCACAGTACACTTTTAAGTTGCTTTAATTTAAGTGTACAGCCAACCCGTCGATTCAGATTCCAATGGAATTTAAATATATCTGTTTTAACTGACGAAGAACTGGAACAGGAAATAAGAGTAGCGTGGACTATGTACCTCCGCACAGTAGACAAGCACCCAACAGTCATTGCCTGGTGGACTAGGAGGGCTGAACCAAGGCTGCGGAAAGTTGCCATGCAGTTTAGTGCTGCGAGGCACAGGGAGTTGAGGAATACAATGGAGTTTTATTATAACGTTTTAAGAGACTTACATCAACAGGTTCATGATGACGTAATTCATCTGAATGATATTAAAAAAATAAAAGCCAAGTTATTAAGCATTAAACGGCAACAGATGGAGGGACTCAAAATTAAATCAAAAGCCACATAAGTCGTAGTCGATGAATCAGCTTCTCTGTATCACTTGGTGCGGCATGCTAAAAACAGACGTCAAACTTTAATTGATGAAGTCCAGACGCATGTTCGTACGAGGGTCACATGCCAGAAACAAATACTGGACGAAGTCCACAGGTACTATGAAACCTTATATGCCCCTACCACAGTGGAAGATGCAACTCTCGAGGATTTTCTCACTATTTTAGGTACACAGTTTACGGGAACAGACAACGCTGACATCCTATCACCTATTACTAAAGATGAAGTGCATGAGGCAGTGGGTAACTCACCTCTCAAAATATCTCCGGGACTTGATGGCTTCCCTGTGGAGTTTTATGCCCGCTACTGGTCTATAATTGGGGACAAGATCACTTCCATGGCAAATGAGGTCCTGAACGGAAAACCGGTCCCTGCAGATTTTAAGGAAAGTAAAATAGTACTGATTTCTAAGAGTAAAGGCAAAACCAACTTAAACAATTTTCTGCCTCTTTCGCTACTAAATTCTGATTACAAAATAATTTCGCGTATTATCAACAAAAGACTCTCTGCCTTTCCCAACAAAATATTGAGTCATCATCAATCTTGTTCTCCGACCAGAACGATATTCGAAAGTCTATCTGCATACAGAGACGTCATTGCAATTACCTCAGTCACAAGTATAAAATGTGCGTTAATCTTTATAGATTTCAACAAAGCTTTTGACAGCGTTAGTCAGAGATACCTCTTTGCGACGCTGTCAAGAATGGCTTTCCACCCCCAGATTGTGAACATGCTAAGTAATATTGCAACAGGTATAAATGCGAAAATAGCAATCAATGGCCAAACATCTAAACCAATACAGATAAGACGAGGGGTTCCACAGGGCAGTCCCTTATCTATGTTTTTATTTTCCGTATCTTTAGAGCCCTTCCTCCGCACTGTCCATGCAAGATTAACAGGCATAACATTGAGTGGTGAGAAAACTGTCATACGAGCTTCGAGCTTATGCTGATGACGTGGGCGTTGTAATAAGGAATAAGGAGGAGACAGTTACACTGGAAAGAGAAATCCAAAGGTACTGTCTAGTGTCGGGAGCGACAGCAAATGAAAACAAAAGTCGAATATTGAATCTACGGGGCCTAGATCACCTTCGACTGGCATAGGCAAAACAAGACAACAAACATAAAACTTTGTGAATAACCTTAATGGCATGTCCGATGAGGATGGCTGCTTTTAACTGGACGGAAACTAGGAGGAAAGTTCATGGTGCTGTCGAACTATGGACCTGGTGCAAAAAGTCAGATTCATCAACTCCTGGGTTTTGTCTAAAGCGTATTTCACTGCGCAGGTATTTCCAATCCCTAAACTAGTAGCGAAAGGGATCATGTCCACTGTTACCAATTATTTATGGCGAGGAGACATATTCAGGGTTGGTGCGACTACCGTTATACTGGATGTCAGAAACGGGGGCCTCGGTTTGGTGGATATTCGCAATGAAGCGTCTGCTCTGTTCCTCAAACGGACTTTCCATATACTCAGAGAACTTCCACAACGTATAACCGCAAAGCTCTTTGAGGCTGTGACACCCCATAGCCTGCAAGTACCGATTGATGTGCGAAGGATTAATGCCCGTCTGTAGTATGTGAGGAACTTTTTCCTCGTAGCAAGTTATATTAGTGACGAAATCAGAAGCAACACACGTATCACAGCGCGCGACATCATACTTGAAAGGAAGTTAAATGAGGATAGAAACAAAATTGAAACGAAATTCCCAAATTGTGACTGGAAAGCTGTATGGCGGAACATCAACTTTGACGGGCTATCAACAGACGCTATTTCCGCATGGTACGGAACAGTTAATAATGTCATCAGCGAGAGACTATATGGGATCGGTTTAAACCAGACACACCTTTGTGGAAAATGCAATCTGGTGGATACACTCAGCCACAGATTCACCTGTGGTGGCAATGTGCATAACTGGAATTGGATCAGGCAACAAATCGCCTTTCTCACCAGATCCTCTACGGAATATATAACGCCATCGTTCCTCCTGAGACCAGACATGACATACTTTCCGAAATTAAAAACCAAAGTAAATACATAAAACAGCAGCCAGTCCCTTTTTTGAAATATTTATTCATTCCAGTTTTTGAACCTTTTCAGGCTCATCTGCAGATGCCTCCCTTGGTTCCGAGGAACCACCACCTCTGCCCTGAAATAGCGTCGCCAGAGGCCAGGAGGACAGTTCTGTTCGAAGTCGGATCCTCCCAATTCCGGGGCGTTGGCCATTAGCTGGTTACTGGGAAAATATGTCAGTTATGTCATCCACACACTTGTATCGGACAACGAGATAGAATTCCGCGTTTACATGAAATGTAAATATGCAAAAATCAGCACGTATCGCAACCACAAGAAGCACTACGGCAACATGCTGAAGATCATTTTTGAAAGAATGTGGAACCACTACAACACCTTGAACGAGAACGAACAGAAGAAAATTAAAAGTCACTTGGTTTTTTATTATTATTATTTACTATTACCTTGCTTCCGGACCTTTTTTTGTGTGTGCTTCGAGAAGAATTGTTAAGGGTTTTTTTACTTTATCAGAGTTCAGTTTCTACTCAGAGAAGAGGTTTATTTGTCTTTCTTACATCGGAGAATGGGAATATTGTATTAAGATTTTTGCACACTTAGTGCTATGACCCAACAGGGGACATGAAAAAAGGGGTGGGAGGGGTTTGGGCCTCGACGCACTGGCAGTGCTGTGAAGAGACACCACTGCTAGTGCGACGTATACCACGCCCTGACCATCCCTAAAATACAAAAAATAAAATAAATAAAAATAAATAAAAAAATAAAAATAAAATAAAAGTGTTTAAAATTGGACTGCTGGAAAAAAGGATGGATAAAAAAAGTCGATAGAGAAAAAAGTGGAAAGAAAGCGTATTCGGTCAGACGGTTAGCTGCCCTCTGTAATTAAAAAAGTGAGTTACCCGATCAACAACGAACTTAAACAGATGTCTTATGACGTCCGCCCCGAGCAGATGAAACGAACAAACATAAAAAAAGAAAAAAAAGCGTGTTGGGTCAGAGAGCTGCTTGGCCTCTGTAACAAAAAAACTGAATGGAAGGATCAACAAACGAACTTTAACGAACGTCATGTGACGTCCGCAACGATCAAACACAACGATAAACAACGAAAAAAAAGTGGTTAGCGTTCAAGCCCGTAATCGCTGGATCGATGAATCGAGTCCCGTTCGTCAGTTTTTTTTTAATTTCTAACAGCAATTTTCTTTACTATTTATACTACAATTGATATAATGGGAAAAATACGTGTAATCGGATGAACTTTTATTAAATTTACGCTATTATTTGGCAGTCTACAAATTTTCATTGTCACAAGTAATATAATATTGATAATCCACTTGTAAACTATCAAACGCATAAAGTGTTACTTAAAATGTATGCTTGTCCGTGTCTTCAAAACTGTTCGTATTTAATCAAACGAGAACGAAAAATTGCTTCTCGTGAAGACACTATTAAAATAAAGTCGATAGTGCATGACCAATTATCAGCGCCGATATTTAAGGAAATGCTGCGTTTTGCATGGTTTACTTCCAAATTATCGTCTGAAAGAGAGGTTTTTGAGAATGTTAACGACGTTTGTTTTTCCACGGAAAACCTCAAAAGGCCTTCCATATGCGGAAACATAGCATTTGTTCATCTGTTGCCGTTTAACTTTATGTTTTTCATGTTTTTACGAAAAATAGCACCTTGCAACTTGTACTCGTAATGTGGAAAGTGACGATTAATTGTACATCTTTCGAAAGCAGTTTGTGCCGGTCATAACTTGGAGGTAACAAGTAGTTTAGGGCTCCTTCCAAGTATAAGGGATTTCTCAAATCACGGACAAGCATACATTTTCACTTTATGCGTTCGGTCGTTTACTAGTCGATGGTTATGAGTATGATATTATTTGTGATAACAAAAATTTGTAGACTGCCAAATGAAATTGTAAATTGAAATGAATTACATCCGATTACATCCGATTATATTAACTGTAATATAAATAGTAAAGAAAATTACTGTGTTAGAAATTTAAAAAAAAAAAACTGACCAGCGGGACTCGATCCATCGATCGAGCGATTACAGGGCTTGAACGCTAACAACCTTTTATTTAAAAAGAATCCCATTTTGTTCACTTTTGTTCGTTGCATCTGCTCAGTGGACGTCGTAAAACATCCGTTTAAGTTCGTTGTTGATCGATTAACTCAGTTCTTTTTTTCATTACAGAAGGCAGTTAACCGTCTGACCGAACACGCTGAGCTACCGTGCAGGCGACCACTCTGCTGCCGCCGCTTCATGGTAAAAATGACCACGAACAGGTATATATTTGACGAACGAAATTATCTCGCGATTTTCCCAGTAACGTTTGAGAAGTACGCGCTACTGCTTACACATTTTGTTGTCCTCGTGGAGTACTACGAGTGTGCGAAGTTTTCAGTAAATCCGCGTTCCAAACGTCGTGGCCTCCTCTTGTCGGTAATGAGTAACAACCGTAGAGCTATCAGAGTGCGAATGTGTCGATTACTACTTATCATCCATTCTTCCTGCTGTGTCCGAGTTCTTGGACATTGAGGTGGGTAGTAATGATACCAGTTTTGTAGATCAGTGTAATACTTCATTAACTAGCACAAAACTTCTCTATGCTCGCCAGGCTCGGCTGTAGCTACGAAAGGGCACACGTGGCGCTTTAGATCGCATTAAATGAGACACGATGACTGAGCGACAAACTGATGTAAGTTCAGAATGGCCGTACTGGGGCTTCCCTCGGTCACTAGACAACACAAATTCGTAGACACTTGTTGACAGTCCTTATAGCGATGGAACGTAGGCAGTTCAAGAGAGGCGGATGTCACTTCACCCCCCGACGGCTGACACCGGCTGTGTCACGACGAGCCGGCAGCACAGCGACGTTACTCCGACAGCAACTTCCCGGAAGTGGGGAGGATCCGACTTCGAACAGAACTGTCCTCCTGGCCTCTGGCGACGCTATTTCAGGGCAGAGGCGGTGGTTCCTCGGAACCAAGGGAGGCATCTGCAGATGAGCCTGAAAAGGTTCAAAAACTGGAATGAATAAATATTTCAAAAAAGGGACTGGCTGCTGTTTTATGTATTTACTTTGGAGTGTGTTTCCAGTTGCTTCACTGTGATGCACCTGTTACACGTGCCGCAACAAAAGTGTGTCTGCGGGAGGCCCAGGACATGTACAATCCTTTGGCAATGCGCAACTCTTGTTGCCCCTTGGTATAACTTGGTTCAAATGGCTTTGAGCACTACGGGACTTAACATCTGAGGTCATCACTCCTCTAGAACTTAGAACTACTTAAACCTAACTAACCTAAGGGAATCACACACATCCATGCCAGAGGCAGGATTCGAACCTGCGATCGTAGCGGTCGCTCGGTTCCAGACTGAAGCGCCTAGAACCGCTCGGCCACTCCGACCGGCTTGGTATTAGTGAGGAGCGCCTTGTACGACTTACTTTTTGAAGACAAACGATAAAAGTTAACTGAAAGTAAGTTCGTCTGTGAGAAAGACAATGAGCGAAATCTTCGCTAACTCCTGCCGCAGAAACCTGTCACAAGATCTGTTTTAGAATAACGATAAAATTTTTCTACCATTTAGAACAATTATTTTCACGAAAACCAGTGTTAAGGCATAATATATGGAAGATCTAAGTGCCGCTCAGGCAGCCTGGCCTACGATGCAGATCGAACATATCACCATGTGGAGCTCTGAATAGCTCTCTCCATGAGAGTAGCATTATTTATTTTTTCATAAATCTTTCTTGAGGACCTCACATGACCATGCTACTTGCGAGACACACATGGAAGAGAGCTCACTAGTAAATTGATCAGTGCACTTCATTAAAACAGAGGTGACGCATTAGTAATGTACTGCACTCGCGTTTCGCGGGGACCGGGTTCAAATTCCCGTTCAGCCGTTCATTTTTCGGTTTCCACACACAGTTTAAGGGAAATCTGAGGATGGTTTCTTTGGAAAGGACACTGCCGATTTTCTTTCCTATCCTGCCGGAATATGAGTCTGCCCATTGTCCGTATTGACTTCGTCTTCGACGGCAGATGAAAACCCTGGCCTTCCTTCTCTATTTCGTTCGATTTTAGATACGGTACCTAGACTCTCTATTCTTTAAAGGAAGATACTGGAGCTACACTACGTGATCAAAACTACCCGGACACCCCCAAAAACATACGTTTTTCATATTAGGTGCAGTGTGCTTCTACCTACTATACTCCACATCAGTGACCTAAGTAGTCAATAGATATCGTGAGAGAGCAGAATGGGCTGCTCCGCAGAACTCATGGACTTCGAACGTGGTCAGGTGATTGGGTGTCGCTTGTGTCATACGTCTGTGTGCGAGATTTTCACATTCCTAAACATCCCTAGGTCCACTGTTTCCGGTATGATAGTGAAGTGAAAACGTGAAAGAATACGAACGGCACAAAAGCGTAAGGACCGACCTCGTCTGTTGACTGACAGAGAGCGCCGACAGTTGAAGAGGGTCGTAACGTGTAGTAGGCAGACATCTGTCCACAGGTATTCCAAACTACATCAGGATACCTGCAAGTACTGTCACAGGCGGTAGGTGAGAGAACATGGATTTAATGGTGAGCGGTAGCTCATAAGCCACACATCACGCCGGTAAATGCCAAACGACGCCTCGCTTGGTGTAAGGAGCGCAAACATTGGACGATTCAATAGTGGGAAAACGTTGTATGGAGTGACGAATCACGGTACACAATGTGGCGATCCGATGTCAGGGTGTGGGTATGGCAAATGTCCGGTGAACGTCATCTGCCAGCTTGTGTACGGCCAACAGCAAAATTCGTAGGCTGTGGTGTTATGGTGTGCTCGCGTTTTTCTTCGAGGGGGCTGCACCCATTGTGATTTTGCGTGGCACTATCACAGCACAGGCCTACACTGATGTTTTTAGGACCTTCTTGCTTCCCACTGTTAAAGACCAATTCGGGGATGGCGATTGCATCTCTCAACATGATCGAGTACCTGTTTATAGTGCACGGCCTGTGGCGGAGTATTTACTTGACAATAACGTCCCTGTAATGGATTTACCTGCACAGAGTCCTGACCTGAATCCTATAGAACACTTTTGGGATGTTTTGGAACACCGACTTCGTGCCAGGCCTCACCTACAGACATCGATACCTCTCCTCAGTGCAGCACTCCGTGAAGAACGGGCTGACATTCCCCAACAAACCCTCCAGCACCCGATTGAACGTGTGCCTGCGAGAGTGGAAGCTATTCGAATGGCTCTGAGCACTATGGGACTTAACAGCTATGGTCATCAGTCCCCTAGAACTTAGAACTACTTAAACCTAACTAACCTAAGGACAGCACATAACACCCAGTCATCACGAGGCAGATAAAATCCCTGACCCCGCCGGGAATCGAACCCGGGAACCCGGGCGTGGGAAGCGAGAACGCTACCGCACGACCACGAGCTGCGGACAGTGAAGCTGTCATCAAGGATAAGTGTGTGCCAATACAGTATTGAATTCCAGCATTACCGATGGATGGCGCTACGAACTTGTAATTTTCAGCCAAGTGTTCGAATACTATTGATCACATAGTGTGTCATATGCATGCTAGTCATTACAGTCAACAGATGTTTCACAAAAAGTACAAAAGCCCATCCAGTTTGGCACATGACTTTCTTAGGCGATCGAGGGGCCTCGTCGTTCCTGGTGATAGGAGCACAAAACTCTTGAGTGGTGATCAGTCAGATACTAATCTTTGCAAAGAAGTTGTCTCATTTTCCTGGATGATACAGGAGTACAAGAGACTTTTACTATTCTTCCAGCACAATGAAAAGGTTTATGGTGCTTACACAGCCGGTGAGATTGTGTTACCTGATGTTCATAGTCGCCAAATTAATGTTGCGTGTTTCCTGCCATGTTAACGTCATCGTTTTGAATATCCTGCAGGTAACGACGGGGTCTGTGGTGCCATTAGTCCGTTAATAACGAAATATATTTGTACGGTAAACAAGAAAAACAGAATTCATATTTTGCAACCGTTACTCAAGTGCTATAGGGTACATAAGATCATACAAGGCAAGTTATAAACGTTTACGGCGCATATTTGCAACAACACGCGTTTGAGAAGCTGAACACTTACAATCTTCATTTAATAAATGTTCTTAATTACGTTTTTGATGCTATATTCTACATCTACATCTACATTGATACTCTGCAAATCACATTTAAGTGCCCGGCAGATGGTTCATCGAGTCACCTTCACAATTCTCTATTGTTTCGATCTCGTATAACGCGCAGAAAGAGTGAACACCTATATCTTTCCGTACGAGCTCTGATTTCCCTTATTGTATCGTGCTGACAGTTCCACCCTATGTAGGTCGGTGTCAACAAAATATTTTCGCATTCGGAGGAGAAAGTTAATGATTGGAATTTCGCGAGAAGATTCCATCGCAACGAAAAACGCCTTTCTTTAATGATTTCCGGCTCAAATCCTGTATCATTTCTGTGACACTCTCTCCCATATTTCGCGATAATACAATAACGTGCTGCCTTTCTTTGAATTTTTTCGATGTATTCCGTCAGTCCTACCTGGTAAGGATCCCACACCGAGCAGCAGTATTCTAGAAGAGGACGGACAAGCGTAGTGTAGGCAGTCTCCTTAGTAGGTCTGTTACATTTTCCAAGTGTCCTGCCAATAAAACGTAGCCTTTGGTTAGCCTTCCCCACAACATTTTCTATGTGTTCTTTCCAATTTAAGTTGTTCGTAATTGTAATACCTAGCTATTTAGTTGAATTTACGGCTTTTAGATTAGACTGATTTATCGTGTAACCGAAGTTTAACGAGTTCCTTTTAGCACTCATGTGGATGACCTCATACTTTTCGTTATTTAGGGTCAACTGCCATTTTTCGCACCATTCAGATATTTTTTCTAAATCGTTTTGACGTTTGTTTTAAACTTCTGATGACTTTATTAGTCGATAAACGATAGCGTCATCCGAAGACAGCTGCTCAGATTGTATCCCAAATTGTTTATATAGATAAGGGCCTACAACACTACCGAGGGCAACGCCTGAAATCATTTCTGTTTTACTCGATGACTTTCCGTCAGTTACTACGAACTGTGACCTCTCTGACAGGAAATCGCAAATCCAGTCACATAACTGAGACAATATTCCATAAGCACGCAATTTTACTACGAGCCGCTTGTGTGGTACAGTGTCAAAAGCCTTTCGGAAATCCAGGAATACGGAATCGATCTGAAATCCCTTGTCTATAGCACTCAGCACTTCATGTGAATAAAGAGCTAGTTTTGTTTCACAGGAACCCATGTTGACTGTGTGTCAATAGACCATTTCCTTCGAGGTAATTCATAATGTTCGAACACAATATTGTTCTAAAATCCTGCTGCATATCGACGTTAACGATATGGGCTTGTAATTTAGTGGATTACTCCTACTACCTTTCTTGAATATTGGTGTGATCTGTGCAACTTTCCAGTCTTTGGGCACGTATCTTCCGTCGAGCGAGCGGTTGTATATGATTGTTAATTATGGAGCTAATTCATCATCATACTCCAAAAGGAACCTAATTGGTACACAGTCTGGACCAGAAGACTTGCTTTTATTAAGTGATTTGAGTTGCTTCACTACTCCAAGGATATTGACTTCTACGCTACTCGTGTTGGCAGCTGTTCTCGATTCGAACTTTGGAATATTTCTTTCGTCTTCTTTTGTGAAGGCATTTCGGAAGGCTTTGTTTAGTAAATCTGCTTTGGTAGCTCAGTCTTCGATAGTATCTCCATTGTTATCTCTCAGAGAAGGCACTGATTGTTTCCAGCCGCTAACACACTTCACATACGACCAGAATCTCTTTGGATTTTTCTGCCAGGTTTCGAGATAAAGTTTCGTTGTGGAAACTGTTATAGGCTTCTCGCATTGAGCTCCGCGCTAAGTTTCGAGCTTCTGTAAAGGATCGCCAGTCTTGAGGATTTTACGTCTGTTTAAATTTGGCATGTTTGTTTCGTTGTTTCTGCAACACTGTTCTAACCCGTTTTGTGTACCAAGGAGGTTCAGCTCCGTCGTTTGTTAGTTTATTTGGCACAAACCTCTCAATTGCTGCCGATACTGTTTCTTTAAATTTAAGACACATCTGGTCTGCGCTTATATTATTAATTTGGAATGAGTGGAAATTGTCTCTCAGGAAGGCGTCAATTGAATTTTTATCTGCTTTTTTGAATAGGTATATTTTTCGATTATTTTTGATAGGATTTACATGATCAAAAAAGAAAAACACGCGGTGGCATACATTTCGATAATTATATACAACACAATATGGCATTATTCGTGAAATGCTTGGAAACAGTTTGTTCTCGTGTGTAGACACAGAGTAACGTTTCACTTACTACACACTGTACTTTAATTTGGTCTTTGCATCTTGTATTCGTAACCAAAGGCCAATGGCCAACTGCATCAGTTCGGTCAGACTTATATGGAACCCTTTTAAAATTATGTCGTCTTCCTTTCAGTTTTTGCTGTTTTATTTAACCACTGCAATTTCAACATTAATCCCATTTAAAGCTTAAAATTTTGACATACAGGGTGTTACAAAAAGGTAAGGCCAAACTTACAGGAAACATTCCTCACACACAAAGAAAGAAAATATATTATGTGGACATGTGTCCGGAAACGCTTACTTTCCATGTTAGAGCTGATTTTATTACTTCTCTTCAAATCGCATCAATCATGGAATGGAACCACACAGCAACAGAACGAACCAGCGTGACTGCAAACACTTTGTTACAGGAAATGTTCAAAATGTCCTCCGTTAGCGAGAATACATGCATCCACCTTCCGTCGCATGGAATCCCTGACGCGTTGATGCAGCCCTGCAGAATGGCGTATTGTATCACAGCCGTCCACAATACGAGCACGAAGAGTCTCTACATTTGGTACCGGGGTTGCGTAGACAAGAGCTTTCAAATGCACCCATAAATGAATGTCAAGAGGGTTGAGGTCAGAAAGCGTGGAGGCCATGGAATTGTTCCGCCTCTACCAATCCATCGGTCACCGAATCTGTTGTTGAGAAGCGTACGAACACTTTTTACTGAAATGTGCAGGAGCTCCATCGTGCATGAACCACATGTTGTGTCGTACTTGTAAAGGCACATGTTCTAGCAGCACAGGTAGAGTATCCCGTATGAAATCATGATAACGTGCTCCATTGAGCGTAGGTGGAAGAACATGGGGCCCAATCAAGACATCACCAACAATGCCTGCCCAAACGTTCACAGAAAATCTGTGTTGATGACGTGATTGCACAATTGCGTGCGGATTCTCGTCAGCCTATACATGTTGATTGTGAAAATTTACGATTTGATCACGTTGGAATGAAGCTCATCCGTAGAGAGAACATTTGCACTGAAATGAGGATTGACACATTGTTGGATGAACCATTCGCAGAAGTGTACCCGTGGAGGGCAATCAGCTGCTGATAGTGCCTGCACACGCTGTACATGGTACGGAAACAACTGGTTCTCCCGTAGCACTCTCCATACAGTGACGTGGTTAACGTTACCTTGTAGAGCACCAACTTATCGGACGCTGACATTAGGGTTATCGTCAACTGCACGAAGAATTGCCTCGTCCATTGCAGGTGTCCTCGTCGTTCTAGGTCTTCCCCAGTCGCGAGTCATAGGCTGAAATATTCCGTGCTTCCTAAGACGCCGATCAATTGCTTCGAACGTCTTCCTGTCGGGACACCTTCGTTCTAGAAATCTGTCTCGATACAAATGTACCGAGCCACGGCTATTGCCCCGTGCTAATCCATACATCAAATGGGCATCTGCCAACTCCGCATTTGTAAGCATTGCGCTGACTGCAAAACCAGGTTCGTGATGAACACTAACCTGTTGATGCTACGTACTGATGTGCTTGATGCTAGTACTGTAGAGCAACGAGTCGCATGTCACCACAAGCACCGACGTCAACATTACCTTCCTTCAATTGGGCCAACTGGCGGTGAATCGAGGAAGTACAGTACATACTGACGAAACTAAAATGAGCTCTAACATGGAAATTAAGCGTTTCCGGACACATGTCCACATAACATCTTTTCTTTATTTGTGTGTGAGGAATGTTTCCTGTAAGTTTGGCTGTACCTTTTTGTAACACCCTGTATAGGTTTATACTTGAAAATGACTTAATGCCGGAATTTCAACCGTAAAATACAACATTAACAGCTGAATGGAAGACGACATAATTAAAAAAATTATAGAGGCCGTAGTCGCATGTTGCAAGAAAGTAATTATATTTAATCTGTTTTACTGGAACCCGATCTTGCCTGCTTTTACGTTGGATGACGGCCTGCTTTTCTTTTTTGTCATTTCTTTTCCCTGCTTGCAGAGTACATCCCCTATTCTGGATTTGAATTTTAGAATGTCATTTTGTTAATCACGAGGAATTTTTAAACTGTCACAGTCTCTCTACGCAAGTCGTACACGATCTTTGAAATACCCACTTGGATTTCGTCGAACACAAAACTTTGGATCCCTCGCTACGAAAATAAACGCTTCAGAGTATTAGCAGTCCACTAGAATTTCCACATTGCTACACAAGTGAAATCTAATCAGTCGAAACAGTGCTGAACTCGGATCTTCATATGAATTAATGGAAACTTGCAATAATATGAGTAAATAAGGAACTCAATAGATCATTGAAGTATTCTGGTGTTACACAACAATGGAAATGTTGGATCTGATTTCACTTGATTTCATGTCTTGCACGTGCCCACGAGGGTACAAAAACGCCTACTGACGCGTTCTTTATGCAAACAAAAATTTTCGAATGCATTTGTGTGTGTAACAACCTTATTACATCATACTATAGAAGAAACAAATAATTTCCAGAACAGAACTTTACTCTGTATCTAGTTGTAATGGTCCAAAACAAGACCCGTTTCTGTGTCGTGAATAAAAGAGCGAATAGCAATTCTCACCAGAAACACCAGAAAATATCAGGAAATAGCAGCACATGTAAATGGTGTTGGTAGCTCAGTGTTAAATCTGCACCTGTCTTCAGTGGGGCTCAGAAACAATTAACCTACAATTTATTAGCGTCGCTATGGTGTAATGCGAATTCACGACGTGGCACACACACTTCTCAGAACTTATCGTGTAACTATCCTTTCGGTGTTGCTATTGGATGCTCAGAAAACGACTCTGAAGAGACAAAGGAACTCGTATACCTCCCTAATATCTTGTAGGGCTCCCGCGAGCACGCAGAAGTGCTGCAGCACGACGTGGCATGGACTCGACTAAGCTCTGAAGTAGTGCTGAAGAGAACTGACACCTTGAAGCCTGCTGGGCTGTCCATAAATCCGTAAGCGTGCGAGGGGGTGGACATCTCTTCTGAACAGCACGTTGCAAGGCATCCCAGATATGCTCAATAATGTTCGTGTCTGGGGAGTTTGGTGGCCAGCGGGAGTGTTTAAAGACCAAAGAGTGTTTCTGGAGCTACTCTGTAGCAACTCTGGACGTTTGGGGTGCCGCATTGTCCTGTTGGAATTGCCCAAGTCTGTCGAAATGCGCAACGGATATGAATGGATGCAGGTGATCAGACAGGATGCTTACGCTCGTGTCACAAAGTCGTATCTAGACGTATAAGGGGTCCCAAATCACTCCAGCTGCACACGTACGACACAATTACAGAGCCTCCACCAGCTTGAAAAGTCCCCGGTTGACATGCAGTGTACATGGATCCGGGAGATTGTCCCCATACCAGTACACGTCCATCCGCACGATACAATTTGAAACGAGACTCGTCCAACCAGGCGACGTGTTCCCAGTCGTCAACAGTCCAATGTCGGTGTTGACGGGCCCAGGCGAGGCGTAAAGCTTCCGGCCGTGCAGTCATCAAGGGTACACGAGTGGCTCTTCAACTCCGAAAGCCCATATCGATGATACGTTGTTGAATTGTTCCCACGCTGACAGTTGCTGATTGCCCAGCATTGAAATCTGCAGCAATTTACGGAAGCGTTGCGCTGCTGTCACGTTGAACGTTTCTCTTCAGTCGTCGTTGGTCCCATTCTTGCAGGGTATTTTTCCGCGATGTCGGAGATTTGTTGTTTTACAGGATTCCTAATATTCACGGTACACTCGTGAAATGTCGTACGGCAAAGTCCCTACTTCATGGCTACCTCAGAGATGATGTGTCCCGTCGCTCGTGTGGCGACTATAAACCACGATCAAAATCACTTACATCCTGATTACCAGCCATTGTAGCAGCAGTAACCGACCTAACAACTGCGCCAGTCACTCGTTGTCTTATATAGGCGTTACTGACCGCAGCGCCGAATCCTGTCTGTTTACATATCTTTGTATTTGAAGACTCATGGCTATACCAGTTTCTTTAGTGTATAATACAGTCGCACGAAACATTACAGAACGTGAATCATACACCACAGATGGGGAAAGGTGGTGAAGATTCTTCGTTTTTAAACGCTGTTTTCGTGGACTCTCTGGTCTGTAGGTGCCTATTGATATTTGGGACAGTTGTCTTTCTATTGCAGATAACAGTCTTCTTTAATGTTTTGCGATCCATATCAGTAAATTTATTTATTCCAGTTACTGTATTTAGCAGACGAGGTTTCCCACGAGCACTGTATGCTGCCATGGCGCTAAGTACAGCAACTGCAGACTTTACTAGTAATTCGCGACTTCCACCATGAAGCACCGAGTAAGAGGTGCAGGATACTTGCTTTCTGCACCCTCGGCAGGCATCTTCAATTTTATAAATGGCACCTAAACTATAGAAGACGCCGGCGGCCATTTGCAGCAGCAAGCACCAATACTCAAACTAAAGTTTTATTCGGTGGTTTTGATCAAGTTAGAATTAGAATATTATGATAATGAAGTTTTAATACCACCTTACAGAGTTTCTTAAATGAAATATGCCCATGAGTGGGACATAGACAGGTGATTAACTGAAATACGCATACCAAATATTCTGTGAAATGATAAGGGAATATGCTGTGGCTGGGAGAAGTCACTGTAACATATTTATATAATAACACAATCACATTTATTCAATAAACATTACCATCTCAAATATTCCCTCTCACTTATCACGGAATGCTGGCGTGATACAAATAGTATAAAATCTAAGTAAAATTAGTTAAACATCCGGCTAACTTGTGCTTTGAATCGACAATGACTACCGCCTGCACATTTCTATCATCATTTAGCCACACACACACACACACACACACACACACACACACATACACACACACACACACACACACACACTAACATTCACTCTATTCATTTTGTCTAACAGATAAAATACCAAGGTTCCCATACAGCAAGTGGGACAACATTGGGAGAGAGCACATGGTTCCAACTGTAACTTTAATTCGGGCAAGTCCCGTCTTCACGTTTAACTAACTCCGCGAGTTTTACTGGATATTATGAAGGAACAATTAAATCACACGCGTGAATTTACGTAGAAGATCCAGCTCGATCACGAAATGTGATTACGTCGAGCTGAAGCTTCTCACCAAGAAATGCACGGGGTCTGCGGACCACGTGTTACCAATCTCTCCACAATCAGTAGTCAATAAACACATTTAAATAAAATACACTTTGCATATATACTTCACACTCACATTGAAATGCAAATTGAGAAAGTCTGAGTATTACTCGGCAATGAGCGCCTGTTCACTCCCAAGTGCAGTGAAATTCCCATGAAATTACTTGGCAAAAGAAATCATCTCCCTATCTCTCCTAACCGAGATGATTGTAGGAAATACCATAGTGGCTTTCCTCAGCAGGGAAGCTGCTTCCAAGTTCGAGTGAACATGGAATTCTAAATCTTCGGTAACTATCGGAGCGATAGAGCAGAGCGTGCTTACTCACCCAGGTCTTCCCAGCAACAACCCCGATACGGTCTCCCTCGTCCGGGTCCACACATCGTGGCCGCAAGGACTCAGAGATACCGCACATGGTTATTTGCCAACCTAACGAGCGCTATTGACGCGCGTGGAGCTTATGCCTCTCTGGTCCAGTGCAGTCGCGCTCTACTAGATTCGAGGTTGGCTACACTTCCACTATGCCTATAGCATACCCACAGCCGATATCTCACGCATACCTCATCATACGTTCGCATTCACACTTTGCAGACAATTACCATATCTAATATTAAAATGATCGTCTATATTTAAATAACCCTATCTTACTAATTATCACCAGGCTCTTCCCTGAGTGTCGGAAGGGCACTCAGGTGTCTTTAGTTGTGGGGGTCGAGCCATGTAGGGGCTTACATGGAGCCGTTACAGAGGGAAGCGACAATTTGTCCCATTTGGTTGCCTGCGTGATCTGACGTCACGGAAAATCTAAGAAACATCACAGAATTACTGATCGCTCGCAGTCACGGAAAATCTAAGAAACATCACAGAATTACTGATCGCTCGCAACAGGTTTCTACTGTAACAGAATATCATTGTACACTCATGAAATTCTTCACGGGATGCAGCCAGATCATGTCGTCGTCCAGACACAATATTTCGGCGGATCAGTTGGCCGCCATATTCAGTTGAGTTAATACTCGTGCACTGCCTCGCCGTAACTTAATTCCAGTCACAACGACGGAAACCTTTGTGCACCACGGACAGATCACCGCACGTGCGCGAGATGATGTGCAGCGCCTCCTGGCGGCAAGTAGATACGCCGCGCGCCGGTGGGAGAAGACGGCGGAAACGACAAATCGCAACAGCACTACCTGGAAGAATCCAATGATCGATAAGAAGACCATTGTTGTTTAATGTCGGACAAAATCGGATTCCATATCTTCCTTAGAGGAAAACCTTTATCCCTGTTAATAAAATTACTTGCTAATCACCGCGTGGGATTAGCCGAGCGGTCTGGGGCGCTACAGTCATGGACTTTGCGGCTGGTCCCGGCGGAGGTTCGAGTCCTCCCTCGGGCATGGATGTGTGTGTTTGTCCTTAGGATAATTTAGGTTAAGTTGTGTGTAAGCTTAGGAACTGATGACCTTAGTAGTTAAGTCCCATAACATTTCACACATATTTGAACATGCTAATCTAATTTCAATTGATTCTTTAAGAACACATTCCCAAAAGCGAGAAGCAAGAGGGATCAATTGGGTCTTGTCATACATCATCCTGTGTCCTTCGTTAAGATAGTGTTCTGCCAATGCCGACTTCTCAGGCTGGAGCCGATGATGTTCCACACACCGGTCCTGAATAGTTCGAATAGTTTGACCAATACACTTCTTTCCACAGTGACACGGAATTTCATAAACCCCGTGCTTCCTGAAGCCCAAGTTATCTTTAATTGAGCCAAGAAGGGCTCTAGTCTTGGTCTCCGGCGTAAAAACACTTTTAATAGCGTACTTTCTTAAAATTCTTGAAATTTTGGATGATATACTTCCCGGGAATGTGCTGTATAAAGGTCTCCGTCGTTGTGGCTGGAATTCAGTTGCGGCGAGGCAGTGCACGAGCATTAACTCACCTGGAGATGGCGGCCAGCTAGTCCGCCGAAAATGTCTGGACGAGGGCATGATCCGGCTGCAAACCATTGAAGAATATCAGCAGTTATTACGCCGAGAGAGTCTACGAAATCATTGTACACTCATGTTCAGATAAAAAAACACAGCCACTTGAGATAGAACTTTCATATTCACAGGTCATGTACATTGGTATATTCTGCAGAAACGATTAGTATTTCAGTCACGTCGGTTGAGCATGTGTCCTGTTGCCTAGCAGCCACACGGCTTGCCAAGGGCCCTGATAACTTATTCCATGTGTGATGGAATCAGCGCGCATAGGACGCGAGTGGCATCCTGCGGTATAGCCATCCAAGCTGCGTTCGTCTGGTTCCAAAGCTCATCTGAGGTTGTTGGCATGGGGTCACAGAACTCCACCCATTGTTTCACCGTATCCCACAGTTTTGCGATTGGCGACAGATTTGGTAACCTGGCGGGACAGAGCACAAGGCTGACATTTAGTGACATCAAGAAGGCACGTGTCTTGCCGAAAAATGGCGTCTGTGGTCTTGCACAGAAATGGCGTAGCTGCGGATCGCACGATGTCAGGCACGTAGGTCACACTGGTCACGGTGCCCTGTAACGCAGCAACTGTGACTTGTGACTGCACCCAATAGTACCCCACACCATAGGGCTTTAAGTTGGGGCTGTTTGACTTGTGCCAAAGCAGTCATTGTGATGCCATTCCGCCTATCTGCGGCGAAACGAAGTGGGCCCGTCATTTCAAACAAACGGAACCTGGATTCGTCAGGAAACACGTACCTTATACAGAGGGGTCCAAAAAAAATGTATCGACTGTTTAAAAGTCCATAACAGGCAAACTAGTTGACGGAGTTGTCTCATCTTTGGTAGTGTAACAGTCTGTAGTTCCGGCAATCGCCACACAAGCGTTGTATTGCGTTGTTTTTATTTGTCAGATGACAGTCGCCAGATATTCAGTGTTTTGTTCTTAGTTACACCTAGTTACTCGAGTAAACATGGCTGGCACAAGGCTTACATTCGATGAAAGGAAGTCAGTGTTGACGTGGTATTCTAAGTACGAAAACATTAATGAGGTTCAACGGCAATGGCGAAATGAGTACGGTATCGAACAGAGCCACCAACACGTTTTACGATTCGTCGCATTCGAGACAAATTTTGAAGCCGAAGGCTGTGTTAGAGATGTACACAAATTACGATCTGGACGACCTGTAACAGTAACAAGTCCAGCTAACTCCCGTCGTGTGTTTCGGCAATTCACTCGCTCACCACAGAAGTCTGTGGGACAGTGTGCCCGTGAAACTGGAGTGAGTCGCTCAAGGGTTCGGCGAATTTTGAAGACAGCAAAGTGGAAGTGCTTCATCCCACGATTGCTACACGCAATGAACGAGGACGACCCAAATCGTAGAATGGAGTACTGCGAATGGTTTACTAACGTTGTGCGCAACGATGAACAGTTTGCAGAGATGATTGTGTGGTCTGATGAGGCGAAGTTCAAACTCAATGGTACAGTAAATCGCCACAATTGCGTCTACTGGGGCGCCGAAAATCCGAACGTCCATGTAGGCAAAGCCGTGAATTTTCCAGGAGTAAATGTGTGGTATGGGTTGTCTTACCGGGGCTTGATTGGGCATTCTTCTTTGACAGCACAGTTACCGGTGAGGTGTACCTTCAGACATCAATTTTACCTGCCATCCGAGACTTGTATGGAGACGGCATTTAATCAGCATTTAATTTTTTCTTTTTTCTCGTACTCAAAACAAATGACATGCTTGGAACAAGAGTACCATAAGGCTGTTTAGCCAACAGTCCTGTAGTCTCAGAAATACTCCATGTCTTCCAAGTCAGAATGTTAGCATCAGGAAAAGCTTCAAGGCCACCATAATCTGCTTGATTTCCCCATACAACAGCAAGTGTAAGCCAAGTACTACCTCCAAACACTGCTTGTACATCACAGGTAAAGTTGAGATGGAGTCCACGAAAGACATTTGGACCTCCAATCAATTGCTGCTTGTTCCAAGCATGCCATTTGTTTTGAGTACGAGAAAAAAGAAAAAATTAAATGCTGATGAGAACCTTTTTATATGGGCCAAAGTTGGCAATGGCAATTGTAAAATAAACAAGATGGTGCCCCAGCCCACTACCAAAACCAGGAAGATGGATAGGCCGTAGAGGTGCTGTGGGGTATCCACCACGTTCCCCAGACCTAACTCCTCTTGACATTTACCTGTGGGGAACACTAAAGGACGTCGTTTATCGATAAAAGCCACGTACATTGCATGAACTTCGAGAATCCATCGTAAATTCATGTGCAAGTATCCAATTGAAGACGTTGCAGTGAGTAGTTCATGCCTCAGTTCGGCTGCATCGTTTGTGTGTGGATGTTAATGGTGACCATTTCGAACATCTACAGTGATATCTTTAAGTTGGACTTTAAGCTACTTTTTCACCAAAAATGAGACAACTCCGTTAATTAATTTGCAAGTTACGGATTTTTAAACAGTGGATACATTTTTTTGGACCCCTCTATGGTACCCCTGTCCCCAGTAATGTCGTTCCATACACCATTACAATCTGGCATGTTTTTGCACATTCGTCAAAAGTAGACGACGCGCACGTAACCCACGCCGTGCAAAACGGCGACCAGCTGTCACTCCTGATAGTGTACGAAGTGTTACGCTGTTGCGCCAGAGCCGAGGAGGTTACAGATCTGTCCTGCAATGGCATTCGGATGAGGTGCAACACCTGTTGCACTGTAGAAACACTTCTTCCCACACGTACAGCAATTTTCTGGATGCATGCATCATATTCTATCATGCCAATAACGCGTTCTCTTTCAAACGTACTGATTTGGCGGCACGGTTAGCGCATACGTCTGCAAGGCATCGTGCGTGTCTGCTCAAGTCACACAGGCCCTTATAGCGACTACGAGAACCACAGACACCTTTTACCGGGAGATGGGGTTCCGCCACGATGTCGATGTTGACCTGGAACCCGCCCGCCGATATGGTTCGAATGCCAATCATTTCTGCGGAACATACCAATGTACGTGACCTGTGAACAGGACGTCCTAGCTCAGAACATAAAAGCAAACACTGAAAATAATGTTTTATACTGTGGTTTTTGCATAACTGTGCGCGATGTCAATAGAAAACAATATCTCAATTACATATCATTTAACTTCCGTAACATCCTTCCTCATTTCGTGTCTGACTGTCATTACTTTTTCACTAGGCAATTGATGTTTTTATGTCGTGATCAGTAAGCAGGTGGTTAAGCGATACTGTGATTCTCTTGAAAAATGACACAGGTCTATAATCACATGTATTTTAGTTTTTTAATGTAAAGTTATCGGGATATCTACGGGGTATTTGAAACAGTTATTAATCCGACTGGATGGAAGTGAGCACACGTTTCACGGCTGGCACAGTCGGGCTCAAACTAATGCGCAGTCACTTATTACTGTGGCACTCTTACAGCTCAGCTAATTGCTGTTATTATCGGGCAGCACAATGAGAGCGCGCTGCCCACTGTTAGGTAAGGTAATAAGTATCAACATTAAAATACTAATTAGCGAGGAAAGATAAGCGTGATAACTAATTATAAAGTGCTCCTACCTCATTAACAAACTGAGATAGCATTCACGCTGCTAAAACTGAGGACATATTGTGGCATAAATTTTATCTTAATTAATAGCTACGTAAATGAAAGAATTCATGGGCTATCTGTTACGAGTGATAAAGGTACGGGTTTGTATATCAATCACTGCTCCGCTTTTTAGGAACTACATTACCATTTATAGTTATCTATATTTCTATTATGCTTGATTCCCTTTATCCGTCAGTGTGAATGCCATGAGGTAGCTTGAAACAGTTACAAAACGTGTAGTCTGAAATTCACGAAGTGGCGCAAATGTCGTTTGAGTGGCACACTCTGGATAACACGTCGAAGTAACATGAGTTATCGTTGATTAAATGTTTAGTGGAACTTAAATAGTTTTGTCATCCTGATAAGAGTCAATAATAGTAATAATAAGTATTGTCGTTATGCATTTTATTGAGTACTCTTACAGTACATTCCGTATTCACTAAAGCCAGGTGTTACTACGTCGTCCTACACCATGACCCCCTCCCTGCTGTTTTATTGGCTGTTCACTTAGTACTATTTTAGAGTGAACCGGAAGTTTCCCATTAAAGGGCATTACTTGAGACTTTCACAAATTATTTTAAATTACTACTCGTGTCTGGTATCATAGCTCCAGACAAAAAGTGGAAACAAAATTTCTTACTTTTAAAAATTTATTTTAGTAACACTTTAGACACCAGTTAAATTAAAGTATTTACAGATAATTTGTAAATATCCTCCTCTGAACGTCCATATTCACACTACAAGTGTATTACTTCTCTGCAGCCGCCGATCAATTCTCCTGATCAGACGGAAGTCTACACTCCTGGAAATGGAAAAAAGAACACATTGACACCGGTGTGTCAGACCCACCATACTTGCTCCGGACAAGGCTGTACAAGCAATGATCACGCGCACGGCACAGCGGACACACCAGGAACCGCGGTGTTGGCCGTCCAATGGCGCTAGCTGCGCAGCATTTGTGCACCGCCGCCGTCAGTGTCAGCCAGTTTGCCGTGGCATACGGAGCTCCATCGCAGTCTTTAACACTGGTAGCATGCCGCGACAGCGTGGACGTGAACCGTATGTACAGTTGACGGACTTTGAGCGAGGGCGTATAGTGGGCATGCGGGAGGCCGGGTGGACGTACCGCCGAATTGCTCAACACGTGGGGCGTGAGGTCTCCACAGTACATCGATGTTGTCGCCAGTGGTCGGCGGAAGGTGCACGTGCCCGTCGACCTGGGACCGGACCGCAGCGACGAACGGATGCACGCCAAGACCGTAGGATCCTACGCAGTGCCGTAGGGGACCGCACCGCCACTTCCCAGCAAATTAGGGACACTGTTGCTCCTGGGGTATCGGCGAGGACCATTCGCAACCGTCTCCATGAAGCTGGGCTACGGTCCCGCACACCGTTAGGCCGTTTTCCGCTCACGCCCCAACATCGTGCAGCCCGCCTCCAGTGGTGTCGCGACAGGCGTGAATGGAGGGACGAATGGAGACGTGTCGTCTTGAGCGATGAGAGTCGCTTCTGCCTTGGTGCCAATGATGGTCGTATCCATGTTTGGCGCCGTGCAGGTGAGCGCCACAATCAGGACTGCATACGACCGAGGCACACAGGGCCAACACCCGGCATCATGGTGTGGGGAGCGATCTCCCACACTGGCCGTACACCTCTGGTGATCGTCGAGGGGACACTGAATAGTGCACGGTACATCCAAATCGTCATCGAACCCATCGTTCTACCATTCCTAGACCGGCAAGGGAACTTGCTGTTCTAACATGACAATGCACGTCCGCATGTATCCCGTGCCATCCAACGTGCTCTAGAAGGTGTAAGTCAACTACCCTGGCCAGCAAGATCTCCGGATCTGTCCCCCATTGAGCATGTTTGGGACTGGATGAAGCGTCGTCTCACGCGGTCTGCACGTCCAGCACGAACGCTGGTCCAACTAAGGCGCCAAGTGGAAATGGCGTGTCAAGCCGTTCCACAGGACTACATCCAGCATCTCTACGATCGTCTCCATGGGAGAATAGCAGCCTGCATTGCTGCGAAAGGTGGATATACACCGTACTAGTGCCGACATTTTGCATGCTCTGTTGCCTGTGTCTATGTGCCTGTGGTTCTGTCAGTGTGATCATGTGATGTATCTGACCCCAGGAATGTGTCAATAAAGTTTCCCCTTCCTGGGACAATGAATTCACGGTGTTCTTATTTCAATTTCCAGGAGTGTATATTTGGAGCACAGACTTGTATGACTGTGAATCATGAATAGGGCAAAAAATGGAAAAGAAGAGTATCGCAACATTTAAGATGTGTTACAGAAGAATTTTGAAAATTTGGCGGACTGATTGGTAAGGAATGAGGAGGTTCCCCGCAGAATCGGTGGATAAAGGAATATATGGGAAACACTGATATGAAGGAAGGATGAGGTAATGGAGCGTGTTAAGACATTGCTCGTCGTGTTTTAGACTCTTGCCTTGTGTGTAACGAAATGGAAGCGTTCTATCTGCTGCAGCACAGGATTTGGTGAGGTTCTGTCCGCTTAATGCAGTCACATTTTATCTGCGATTCTGGTGCATGCTTGCCCTTTAAGACTTTAAAGTGAGGTCATTTCTCGAGCTCATTTTTAATTCGAACGCTTCCGAAAACTTAATCAAGTCGTATAACCCTAGCTTACTTATTTGTTACATAGTTTAATTAATTTCCTTGCGTATTTTTGGGTACTTGCATTGTTTAATTCATATATTTCGGGCGTATTATAGTATTTGACAGTTGTAGCATCGCGCTTTAGTGTTTACTTCGTAGATTCTTATTTAAATTGCGTGTGAGTTTCGTATAGGAGGTGCAGTTTCGAGTTTTAGTTACTGTAATCGTAAATTCAGCAGATTGTAGCGCAGTCGTTAGGCATTTGTACAGGTTAGTTGATACATTCTTTGCGTGTTCCGCTTGCGTTATCTAGGCACCGACTCGTGTTTCAGTAACTGTTGTTAAACATCGATTAGAAGGGACAGGGACTGCGATTGCTGTGTTCGGATGAGGGCTGACTTGGCATCCCTTCGCTCACAGCTGCAATCGGCGCTGACTTCGGTCGCGCAGCTTGAGGCTGTTGCCAATGGGCACCACTGTGGGGAGCCGGACTCGGGTATCACGCGGATGTCAACCTCATCCCGTCTGTCCCCAGATCGGTCTGCCGCTGTGGTTGCCCCGGTTGCTGCCCGCAGTGGAGCTGAGCCCTCGCCTGTGGTTGATTGGGAGGTCGTTCCAAGGCGTGGCAGGCAGCGAAAGGCGTCCCCGGAAGCTGACCAGAAAGCCTCCCCGGTGCGTCTGACAAACCGGTTTCAGGCACTGTCTCTGGCTGAGCCAGATGCAGCTGCCTGCCCTGTTTCAGAGGATCATTCTCAGCCTTCAAGGTCCGGGCAATCGCAGAGGTTGGGCTTACTGGTAGTTGGGAGCTCCAATGTTAGGCGCGTAATGGGGCCCCTTAGGGATATGGCGGCTAAGGAGGGGAAGAAATCCAGTGTGCACTCCGTGTGCATTCCGGGAGGAGTCATTCCTGATGTGGAAAGGGTCCTTCCGGATGCCATGAAGAGCACAGGGTGCAGCCAGCTGCAGGTGGTGGCACATGTCGGCACTAATGACGTGTGTCGCTTTGGATCTGAGGAAATTCTCTCTGGATTCCAGCGGCTATCTGATTTGGTGAAGGCTGCCGGTCTTGCTTATGAGATGAAGGCAGAGCTCACCATCTGCAGCATCGTTGACAGAACCGACTGCGGACCTTTGGTGCAGAGCCGGGTGGAGGGTCTGAATCAGAGGCTCAGACGGTTTTGCGACCGTATTGGCTGCAGATTCCTTGACTTGCGCCATAGGGTGGTGGGGTTTCGGGTTCCGCTGAATAGGTCAGGAGTTCACTACACTCAGCTGGCGGCTACACGGGTAGCGGAGGCTGTGTGGCGTGGACTGGGCGGTTTTTTAGGTTAGAAGGCCTCGGGAAAGTGCGGGATGGGCTGCAATGTCAAAGGGTGCTTGGCAATTACAGGACGTGCTTGGATCAAGGAACAGTCGGAATTATAGTTGTAAACTGTTGTAGTTGCGCTGGAAAAGTCCCTGAGCTTCAAGCGCTAATAGAAAGCACAGAAGCGGATATCGTTATAGGTACAGAAAGCTGGCTAAAGCCTGAAATAAGTTCTGCAGAAATTTTTACGAAGTCTCTGACGGTGTTCAGGAAAGATAGATTAGGCAGAATTGGTGGTGGAGTGTTGGTGTCTGTCAGTAGTGGTTTATCTTGTAGTGAAGTCGAAGTAGATACTCTGTGCGAATTGGTGTGGGTGGAGGTTATACTTAACAGCCGAATTAAGTTAATAATTGGCTCCTTCTACCGACCCCCAGACTCCGATGATACAGTTGCGGAACAGTTCAGAGAAAGTTTGAGTCTCGTAACAAATAAATACCCCACTCATACGGTTATAGTTGGTGGGGACTTCAACCTACCCTCGGTATGTTGGCAAAAATACTTGTTCAAAACCGGTGGTAGGCACAAAACGTCTTCCGAGATTGTCCTAAATGCATCCTCCGAAAATTATTTAGAGCAGTTAGTCCACGAACCCACGCGAATTGTAAATGGTTGCGAAAACACACTTGACCTCTTGGCCACAAACAATCCAGAGCTGATAGAGAGCATCATGACTGATACAGGGATTAGTGATCACAAGGTCATTGTAGCTAGGCTCAATACCATTTCTTCCAAATCCATCAGAAACAAACGCAAAATAATTTTATTTAAAAAAGCGGATAAAGTACCACTAGAAGCCTTCCTAAAAGACAATTTCCATTCCTTCCGAACTGACTATGCGAATGTAGACGAGATGTGGCTCAAATTCAAAGATATAGTAGCAACAGCAATTGAGATATTCATACCTCATAAATTGGTAAGAGATGGAACGGATCCCCCGTGGTACACAAAAAAGGTCCGAACGCTGTTGCAGAGGCAACGGAAAAAGCATGCGAAGTTCAGAAGAACGCGAAATCCTGAAGATGGGCTAAAATTTACAGACGCGCGAAATTTGGCACGTACTTCGATGCGAGATGCCTTTAATAGGTTCCACAACGAAACATTGTCTCGAAATTTGGTAGAAAATCCGAAGAAATTCTGGTCTTATGTAAAGTACACAAGCGGCAAGACGCAGTCAATACCTTCGCTGCGCAGTGCCGATGGTACTGTTATCGACGACTGCGCCGCTAAAGCGGAGTTATTGAACGCAGTTTTCCGAAATTCCTTCACCAGGGAAGACGAATGGAATATTCCAGAATTTGAAACACGAACATCTGCTAGCATGAGTTTCTTAGAAGTAGATACCTTAGGGGTTGCGAAGCAACTCAAATCGCTTGATACGGGCAAGTCTTCAGGTCCAGATTGTATACCGATTAGGTTCCTTTCAGATTGCGCTGATACTATAGCTCCCTACTTAGCACTCATATACAACCGCTCGCTCACCGATAGATCTGTACCTACAGATTGGAAAATTGCGCAGGTCGCACCAGTGTTCAAGAAGGGTAGTAGGAGTAATCCATTTAACTACAGACCTATATCATTGACGTCGGTTTGCAGTAGGGTTTTGGAGCATATACTGTATTCAAACATTATGAATCACCTCGAAGGGAACGATCTATTGACACGTAATCAGCATGGCTTCAGAAAACATCGCTCTTGTGCAACGCAGCTAGCTCTTTATTCGCACGAAGTAATGGCCGCTATCGACAGGGGATCTCAAGTTGATTCCGTATTTCTAGATTTCCGGAAAGCTTTTGACACCGTTCCTCACAAGCGACTTCTAATCAAGCTGCGGAGCTATGGGGTATCGTCTCAGTTGTGCGACTGGATTCGTGATTTCCTGTCAGGAAGGTCGCAGTTCGTAGTAATAGACGGCAAATCATCGAGTAAAACTGAAGTGATATCAGGTGTTCCCCAGGGAAGCGTCCTGGGACCTCTACTGTTCCTGATCTATATAAATGACCTGGGTGACAATCTGAGCAGTTCTCTTAGGTTGTTCGCAGATGATGCTGTAATTTACCGTCTAGTAAGGTCATCCGAAGACCAGTATCAGCTGCAAAGCGATTTAGAAAAGATTGCTGTATGGTGTGTCAGGTGGCAGTTGACGCTAAATAACGAAAAGTGTGAGATGATCCACATGAGTTCCAAAAGAAATCCGTTGGAATTCGATTACTCGATAAATAGTACAATTCTCAAGGCTGTCAATTCAACTAAGTACCTGGGTGTTAAAATTACGAACAACTTCAGTTGGAAGGACCACATAGATAATATTGTCGGGAAGGCGAGCCAAAGGTTGCGTTTCATTGGCAGGACACTTAGAAGATGCAACAAGTCCACTAAAGAGACAGCTTACACTACACTCGTTCGTCCTCTGTTAGAATATTGCTGCGCGGTGTGGGATCCTTACCAGGTGGGATTGACGGAGGACATCGAGAGGGTGCAAAGAAGGGCAGCTCGTTTTGTATTATCGCGTTATAGGGGAGAGAGTGTGGCAGATATGATACACGAGTTGGGATGGAAGTCATTACAGCATAGACGTTTTTCGTCGCGGCGAGACCTTTTTACGAAATTTCAGTCACCAACTTTCTCTTCCGAATGCGAAAATATTTTGTTGAGCCCAACCTACATAGGTAGGAATGATCATCAAAATAAAATAAGAGAAATCAGAGCTCGAACAGAAAGGTTTAGGTGTTCGTTTTTCCCGCTCGCTGTTCGGGAGTGGAATAGTAGAGAGATAGTATGATTGTGGTTCGATGAACCCTCTGCCAAGCACTTAAATGTGAATTGCAGAGTAGTCATGTAGATGTAGATCAATTCGCTGGCACCCGGTTTCACCAGAGGACATGATAGCCAGCATCTAATTCTAGCTCAAACGTCCGTTGTTTTAAGTGACTTCTCTCAATTGGAAAATCAAGATCTGAAACTGTATAGTACTACCTCGAATTTCGCTTTCTGCGACGATCTAAATATGGTACGCTCAAAATGTTTGACGTTTTACATTGTTATCGCCCTATAAAGGGTACCTCACGTTGTAGTCTTTCTTGATCATTATATTACGCTTACATTAAATTTGGTATTTGTGAATTTATTACTTCCCATATATGCTTTTATCTGCGACTCCGACCTTGTGCGCCACAACTATGAATCATCATCATTAGTCTATGTACTTATTGCTGAGTGTTGTGACCTCATTTCCTCATTCATGCTTACGTAGTTGTAGCTTCAGACAGAAGTCTCCATCCACAGCGATCTTCGGCCTTTCTTAATATGACGTGAAGCGGCACGCTGGTTATCTTCTTCGCTTGATCCAACCATCTGTTTGCTGCTCTCCCACGCGGTCTTCTACACTCAATTTTTCCCTACACGATGGTCTTCTCTAAATTATCCCCTTTCCTTCTCAAGATGTGCCCAAGGAACTCAAGGTATCTTTGGCTGACATGAGAAGATAACCTTCTTGTGATTTTAAGTTCTTCTATTATTGAAACATTTGTTCTTTTTGTGTCCTCGGTATACATAGTATCCTCCACCAATACCACAACTCGAAGACATTAATGCTGCTCTTATCACTACCTTTCACGTTCCAGGTCTGGCATCCATATAAGAATACAGGAAACACCAATGCTTCTACCAAGCGCATCTTTGTTGTCTTTGGTATTGCCCGATTGGGCCATATCTTAGTCAGTTTGACCATTGAGTCTCGGCCAAGAATGATTATTCGTCTTATCTCTTTATCAAACTTTCCTTTGCAATTGGTCTGAGAGTCTAGATATACATAATCGCTCAGTATCTTCAGGTTTCTTAATCATACCATAAGTTGGTTTTGATCGATGCCTTGGCGATTTATAACCATTAGTTTGGTTTTTTTCATGTTCACCTCTAGACTAAGGTTTAGACTAATATCTTTTACTCTTGAGAACAGATTAACAAGTTCTTACAGACATCCTGCTATGAGTGAAGCATCATCTGCGAAGCGTAAATTGTTGATTTTCCTGCCGCCAAATGAAATCCCACCGTCCCAGCCACCCAGCGTTTTCCTGATTACACACTCTGCACCGATATTGTAGAGCTGAGGTGACAGTATGCAACCTTGTCTGACGCCATTTGTCACATCGAAAAAATCCGAGTATTCATTATCTACTTTTACGGTTGCAGTATGGCAATTATAAAGACCTTTTAGTAAGGATACCAGGTGTTTTGGAACCCCCACATCACACTGGGGCTTTGTTGTTTTTCAGATGCTTGATGGCATTTTCGATTTCACTTTACAGGATATCAGGTTATTTATTTGAATCATTACAAATGTTCTCTTCTTCGATGTTGTTTCCTTTGCAATACAGTGTTTCACACTGTTATTTCCACTTAGCTATTGTTAATTGCTTGTCACTAATAAGAGTGCCATGTATAACTTCTACCATCCACGCGTGAAGTTTGAAATCTCGGATGATGCTGTTGATCTTCTTGAATAGGTCATGCGTTTCATTTAGTTTTCAATGTGGTTCTGCATCATCACAAACACTGATGAGATACTCTGTCTTGTCAATTCGGCAGCTGCGCTGTATCTTGCGGCAAAGTTCTTTGTATGCTTCTTCATCTTGAGCGGTTTCTATGGCACGTTTTTGTAGTGTGCTCCGTTCTTCGATGAGTAGTATTGTTCGAAATCCAGGGATTCTTCGCTTGAGGGGTCTTAGTAATCTGTTTTGGGAGAAATGATCATTTCTTTCATTTTGTCCCATATTTGGGGAGCTACTGCTTCCTCTGTTAATTTTTGGAGTTTGGGTCCTATTCTTTCTCCATATTCTTTGAGGCTGCTTTTAAGAGGGTATTACAGACAGATAAGATGTTATTCACGCAAAATTCCAGAAGCCGCTCCTCACGTTTATTTCCCACTGGCTCTGAGCACTATGGGACTTCACATCGGAGGTCATTAGTCACCTAGAGTTAGAACTACTTAAACCTAACTAACTTAAGAACATCACACACATCAATGCCCGAGGCAGGATTCGAACCTGCGACCGTAGCGGACTGAAGCGCCTTGTACCGCTCCGCCACACTGGCCGAGCATTTCTCACTCCAAAGCCGTGAAGTCCAACCGCAGATCTCATGTGTCCATCATCTACAATCTCACCTATCTTTGCATTAAAGTTGCCTTGGATGACTAATATTTTCTTTTTGGTACGAAGCTGCTGTGGGAGCATAAGCTTGAATGACGTCGATATTCCAGAATGAGTTTTCACTCTGCAGCGGAGTGTGCGCTGATATGAAACTTCCTGGCAGCTTAAAACTGTGTGCCGGACCTTTGCCTTTCGCGGGCAAGTGCTCTACCATGCACGGAATAGCTTTAATTTCAATGGAGATTATTCTGTCGCATACGCGCTCATAGCCCATGACAGCGTTACAGAGGTTCTACTCATATTCTCACATACGGGAAAATATACTGTATTCTTTGCTTGAGTCATGAAGTGGCCACAACCTCTCCAGTGTGCCTCGTCGAATCCAAGTATGTCTAATTCATGAAAATCCATTTCTCTCTCCAAGGTAGCAAGCTTTCCTGTCTGCAAGAGACCTCGCACATTCCAGGTTGCTATGCTTTTAACGTTTGGCAAGGATATTTTAGATTGATCATTACTTTCCGAGGCTAATCTCAACCCTGTCTCCCCCGGAGATCCGACTGGGGGACATACTCCGGAATCTAATTTAAGACTGAGTAAAGGCATGAGGCTGTCTTGGGAAAATAGCAGTGGTGGTTTCCCGTTGCCTTCCACTTTTTAAATGAGGCCACCCCTAACAGGAAGTCTGACGCCTTTTGTAGCTGCTGGAGGACAGACTTAACGGGTTTCCCTCTTCTGCCATCGAAGCCTTCCGAAGTCCATCTTCTCCGCCGCAGATGCCGTTGAAGTCTTCGCCGTTACCTTGGCATGGGGCCTTCTGACAGGTTGCTACCTTACGGAGTCAGAAGTACCATGGGTTTTTTTTTTTTTTTTTTTTTTTTTTTACCTGGTTGATACTTCTCTCGCTGCTCCATCCTCATCACTTGTGAGATGAGGCCCCAGGCTTGCTATAGGAAATGGCAGATATGAATATGGATACCTAAACTGCTTCACAAAAACGAAACTGCATTCACTTAATTTGGATTCTACTCAGGTACTATGACATACCATTACTCATCGCTATTGCTGTTACCTTCAGTGAGGTTTCCACAGCTACTACGGGGTATACGGTTGGAGAAACGATATCGTCGGAATTCACTTTCTCCACCACATCAGCTCATCGATTAACAGGTTTCCAAGCAGTGTAGGTTACAAATATTTGCCGGCCGTGGTGGCCGAGCGATTCTAGGCACTCAGTCCGGAACCACGCGACTGCTACGGTCGCAGGTTCGAATCCTGCCTCGGGCTGGATGTGTGTGATGTCCTCAGGTTAGTTAGGTTTAAGTAGTTCTAAGTTCTAGGGGACTGATGACTACACATGTTAAGTCCCACAGTGCTCAGAGCCATTTGAACCATTTGAGCCAACTCTTGAACACGTGGCGTCACCAGATGACGTAGCCCTCAGTACGTGCCGCAGTTGGGCCTATCTGGCCATCACAATCCAAGTCATGTTGGTGTGGCTCCGGGCCTACGACGACTCTAGCACATGGTATTCAGGGTTCGAGTCCTATAGGGGGGGGGGGGGGTTATTGCAGAGAATAGTACAACAACCCCCCCATGAACGATGGACCTTGCCGTTGGTGGGGAGGATTGCGTGCCTCAGCGATACATATAGCCGTACCGTAGGTGCAACCACAACGGAGCGGTATCTGTTGAGAGGCCAGACAAACGTGTGGTTCCTGATGAGGGGCAGCAGCCTTTTCAGTAGTTGCAGGGGCAACAGTCTGGATGATTGACTGATCTGGCCTTGTAACAAAAACCAAAACGGCCTTGCTGTGCTCGTACTGCGAACGGCTGAAAGCAAGGGGAAACTAAGGCCATAATTTTTCCGAGGGCATGCAGCTTTACTGTATGATTAAATGATGATGGCGTCCTCTTGGGTAAAATATTCCGGAGGTAAAATAGTCCCCCATTCGGATCTCCGGGCGGGGACTACTCAGGAGGATGTCGTTATCAGGAGAAAGAAAAGTGGCGTTCTACGGATCGGAGCGTGGAATGTCAGATCCCTTAATCGGGCAGGTAGGTTAGAAAATTTAGAAAGGGAAATGGATAGGTTAAAGTTAGACATAGTGGGAATTAGTGAAGTTCGGTGGCAGGAGGAACAAGACTTCTGGTCAGGTGACTACAGGGTTATAAATACAAAATCAAATAGAGGTGGGTTTAATAATGAATAGGAAAATAGGAATGCGGGCAAGCTACCACAAACAGCATAGTGAACGCATTATTGTGGACAAGATAGATACGAAGCCCACACCTACTACAGTAGTACAAGTTTATATGCCAACTAGCTCTGCAGATGACGAAGAAATTGAAGAAATGTATGATCAAATAAAAGAAATTATTCAGATAGTGAAGGGAGACGAAAATTTAATAGTCATGGGTGACTGAAATTCGGTAGTAGGGAAAGGGAGAGAAGGAAACGTAGTAGGTGAATATGGACTGGGGCAAAGAAATGAAAGAGGAAGCCGCCTGGTAGAATTTTGCACAGAGCACAACTTAATCATAGCTAACACTTGGTTCAAGAATCATAAAAGAAGGCTGTATAGATGGAAGAAGCCTGGAGATACTGACAGGTTTCAGATAGATTATACAATGGTAAGATAGAAATTTAGGAACCAGGTTTTAAATTGTAAGACATTCCCAGGGGCAGATGTGGACTCTGACCACAATCTGTTGGTTATGACCTGTAGATTAAAACTGAAGAAACTGCAAAAAGGTGGGAATTTAAGGAGATGGGACCTGGATAAACTGAAAGAACCAGAGGTTGTACAGAGTTTCAGGAAGAGCATAAGGGAGCAATTGACAGGAATGGGGGAAAGAAATACAGTAGAAGAAGAATGGGTAACTTTGAGGGATGAAGTAGTGAAGGCAGCAGAGGATCAAGTAGGTAAAAAGACGAGGGCTAGTAGAAATCCTTGGGTAACAGAAGAAATATTTAATTTAATTGATGAAAGGAGAAAATATAAAAATGCAGTAAATGAAGCAGGCACAAAGGAATACAGACGTCTCAAAAATGAGATGACAGGAAGTGCAAAATGGCTAAGCAGGGATGGCTAGAGGACAAATGTAAGGATGTAGAAGCTTATCTCACTAGGGTTAAGATAGATACTGCCTACAGGAAAATTAAAGAGACCTTTGGAGATTAGAGAACCACTTGTATGAACATCAAGAGCTCAGATGGAAACCCAGTTCTAAGCAAAGAAGGGAAAGCAGAAAGGTGGAAGGAGTATATTGAGGGTCTATACAAGGGCGATGTACTTGAGGACAATATTATGGAAATGGAACAGGATGTAGATGAAAATGAAATGGGAGATACGATACTGTGTGTAGAGTTTGACAGAGCACTGAAAGACCTGAGTCTAAACAAGGCCCCCAGTGTAGACAATATTCCATTGGAACTACTGACGGCCTTAGGTTGGGAATCGTCCTCGCCGATACCCCAGGAGCAACAGTGTCCCTAATTTGCTGGGAAGTGGCGGTGCGGTCCCCTACGGCTCTGCGTAGGATCCTACGGTCTTGGCGTGCATCCGTGCGTCGCTGCGGTCCGGTCCCAGGTCGACGGGCACGTGCACCTTCCGCCGACCACTGGCGACAACATCGATGTACTGTGGAGACCTCACGCCCCACGTGTTGAGCAATTCAGCGGTACGTCCACCCGGCCTCCCGCATGCCCACTATACGCCCTCGCTCTAAGTCCGTCAACTGCACATACGGTTCACGTCCACGCTGTCGCGGCGTGCTACCAGTGTTAAAGACTGCGATGGAGCTCCGTATGCCACGGCAAACTGGCTGACACTGACGGCGGCGGTGCACAAACGCTGCGCAGCTAGCGCCATTCGACGGCCAACACCGCGGTTCCTGGTGTGTCCGCTGTGCCGTGCGTGTGATCATTGCTTGTACAGCCCTCTCGCAGTGTCCGGAGCAAGTATGGTGGGTCTGACACACCGGTGTCAATGTGTTCTTTTTTCCATTTCCAGGAGTGTATATTCACAGACATTTCTTCCTCAAATTAAGGACTGTGTTTGACACCAATAGACTTCTCTTGACCACGAGGATAAAGCACGCCAGGAAATCCAACTGAGAGGATAGATGTGCATAGACAAAGAAATCGTCTGTGTATAGATGGAAAATTTCAGCCTCTCGAAATTTAAGGACCTAGAGACGTATTCCCTACAGCTTAAAGTTGGGACATTTGGATCAAGAGCAAATATTGAGAGAAACATTTGAACCGCTAACTGAATCTTCCGATTAACTTGCAGTGAAATTTCAAAATGATGACGAGGTTGGTGATTTCATTAAATGCCACAGCGATAATAGGAGAGACAAAATATTCAGTGTCAGTAATGAAAAACCCATACATTTTGGGCACGCAGCCTACAATTTTAAAAGGAAAAACAATAAGGGTAGGTGATAGGGAATTTTGAAGTACACCTCATCTAATGACTATCATTTTCCTAAATCCATCAAAATTTGTAAATTATTCGCCCAAAAATATGGATATATACAGTGAAATACTGCAAAAGACTGATGTACATAGGAAAGTGGGAAACCAATGATGTGAAAAAGACAGAACCAATGTAAAACGTACATTACATGCTTCATATAACATGAGTGATGGTATTGACATCCAGCAGTACTTCTACTATGACGGCCACGATAAGCTGATAGATAGACTGCAACTGCTCATGGCATCAACTGCTTCTAGTAATACTGCTCATTCGAAGGAGATTGTTTCAATAATGTCAGAGCTTAGAGAGAGAGGTATTAGTGCTTAAAGGTCTGGATGGCTTATGACAGGCTGATCTTGTGGATATGAGGGAGTTTACGGGTGTGAATAATAAATACAAATAATTTTAATGGTCGTTGGTACATATTCTAAATTCGCCTTTGGCGCTACCTCTTAAAACAAAGATAAGGAGGAATGATGCACAGGTGTTTGAACATTTGTTGCAAACAGGGATGAATCGGTGTTCCGACAACCTTCAAACCGATCACAGTACAGAGTTTTGCAATAGGTATTTCAAGACCTTGATGCATAAGTGTGGAATACATCATTACTCAACATTCACCAACCTGAAGGTGAGTACCTTGGTACGCCTGAACAGAACAAGAAAAGGTGAAATGTGGATGCATTGTAATATACACTCCTGGAAATTGAAATAAGAACAGCGTGAATTCATTGTCCCAGGAAGGGGAAACTTTATTGACACATTCCTGGGGTCAGATACATCACATGATCACACTGACAGAACCACAGGCACATAGACACAGGCAACAGAGCATGCACAATGTCGGCACTAGTACGGTGTATATCCACCTTTCGCAGCAATGCAGGCTGCTATTCTCCCATGGAGACGATCGTAGAGATGCTGGATGTAGTCCTGTGGAACGGCTTGCCATGCCATTTCCACCTGGCGCCTCAGTTGGACCAGCGTTCGTGCTGGACGTGCAGACCGCGTGAGACGACGCTTCATCCAGTCCCAAGCATGCTCAATGGGGGACAGATCCGGAGATCTTGCTGGCCAGGGTAGTTGACTTACACCTTCTAGAGCACGTTGGGTGGCACGGGATACATGCGGACGTGCATTGTCCTGTTGGAACAGCAAGTTCCCTTGCCGGTCTGGCAATGGTAGAACGATGGGTTCGATGACGGTTTGGATGTACCGTGCACTATTCAGTGTCCCCTCGACGATCACCAGAGGTGTACAGCCAGTGTTGGAGATCGCTCCCCACACCATGATGCCGGGTGTTGACCCTGTGTGCCTCGGTCGTATGCAGTCCTGATTGTGGCGCTCACCTGCACGGCGCCAAACACGCATACGACCATCATTGGCACCAATGCAGATGCGACTCTCATCGCTGAAGACGACACGTCTCCATTCGTCCCTCTATTCACGCCTGTCGCGACACCATTGGAGGCGGGCTGCACGATGTTGGGGCGTGAGCGGAAGACGGCCTAACGGTGTGCGGGACCGTAGCCCAGCTTCATGGAGACGGTTGCGAATGGTCCTCGCCGATACCCCAGGAGCAACAGTGTCCCTAATTTGCTGGGAAGTGGTGGTGCGGTCCCCTACGCCACTGCGTTGGATGCTACCGTCTTGGCGTGCATCCGTGCGTCGCTGCGGTCCGGTCCCAGGTCGACGGGCACGTGCACCTTCCGCCGACCACTGGCGACAACATCGATGTACTGTGGAGACCTCACGCCCCACGTGTTGAGCAATTCGGCGGTACGTCCACCCGGCCTCCCGCATGCCCACTATACGCCCTCGCTCAAAGTCCGTCAACTGCACATACGGTTCACGTCCACGCTGTCGCGGCATGCTACCAGTGTTAAAGACTGCGATGGAGCTCCGTATGCCACGGCAAACTGGCTGACACTGACGGCGGCGGTGCACAAACGCTGCGCAGCTAGCGCCATTGGACGCCAACACCGCGGTTCCTGGTGTGTCCGCTGTGCCATGCGTGTGATCATTGCTTGTACAGCCCTCTCGCAGGGTCCGGAGCAAGTATGGTGGGTCTGACACACCGGTGTCAATGTGTTCTTTTTTCCATTTCCAGGAGTGTATGTGGTTCTTACAAATCTACAATTGTCTTTCCAGAAATAATTGCACAGTATAATGAAACAAAACGTAGCATAATAAAAATGAGGGCAATCGATGTTCATATTAATGGACTCATTGATATGGTATACTATGGTAAAATGCTTGATTTACGTAAACAGAAATCAGTGTAGGTGATTTGGTATCTAAAAACATAAGACAGCATTTGAGAATTCATACTTACCCACCCAACTGGTCAAGTGAGCTATTAACAGTTTCCGAAGTGCAGAGAAAAAAATCAAAGAATTTGCATCTTGAAGTATAGCAGTGGCACTTAAATTTCACGATATTTTTACACAGAGGAATTGCAGTAGAGCTGAGGACTTCAGATGTTCCTTATAGAGCATGTCGTAAGATGTCGAGGGAATAGTGCACTACTTAAACGACTTGGTTTTCCTGCAAAACATTGCAGGTGGATTGATACTGACGATTTGCTGTATATTGAGGTGCAGAGAGAGCAAACAGCACAGTAGCATAACTTGCATGATTAGAGACATATTATTGAAGATGCTGGTATTCCAGACAATTTCCAGTTGAATTGCACATTCAGGGGCTCACCTACTGTGCGCCTGGTACAAAGCTTCGAAAACCATTGGCTGGTGTTTATAAGCGGATCAACCTTCTTGATGAGGCGCGTTTGGAACACGACAATTGAATACCCAGAACATAAAGATCTTCCATGGTACCACACTGCAGATCGAATTTTGGCTGATAAAGCCAAGGCAATGTGTGCAAGAAAGGATATCAGCATAGGACAGCGCATTGTGGCATTTGAAGTTGATAAAACCATGCATTAAAATTAAGTTGATTTTGGGTGTGAATCTTAAGCAAGTTATGAATGCTGGGCTTCTTTCAATGAAGAAGATGACAACGATGATAAGAAGCAGCCAGCGCAGCGGTGTTTAAATAACCGTATCCTGGCAGCGACGTATGTGGCTAAAAGCGCTCTGAAGCGTACAGCAGACCAAGTGGAATGATCACCTTCCTCATTCCTGCCCTCGAAGGTCTCACGCGGACGGGTTCACTGGATGGTAGAGCTGTGACTACTGCAAAAACAGTGACGCTCAGAACTCTCAGGAGCACCTAGAGGGAGCAAGAAGACCATCTCGTGTTTACTGGCGCCACTACGTTTGCTAGCGTTGTCTGTCCGTGAGTGGCAGCAGCAGCGCTTTCTGATATCTAAAGGCGTCAAGTGTCTTCCGGGTCGGAGTGTGTCGGGTAGTTCGGCTGGGACGGAGGAGCAGTGAGGTCCGGCAGCACATGGACATGCCGGGACCGCTGGTGGCACACAGGCACTGCCAGATCGAGGGGCTGTAGTTGCGAGGGCCACAGCCTCGTTGTCCACCGGACCCAGGACGTATGAGTTGAGTGAACATTAACCCAGTAGTGAAACCTCCGCTATTTGGAGATCACGGCATATGTTCCCGCGTTGCTGCTCGCAGGAGCGCTGAGACGAAGAGCAACGAGTGCAGTGTTTGGAGTTGGCGAAATTAATTAGCCATCCCGCACCTTTTATTATTAATCATTGAATTCCTTGTGTTTATTGATGAAGTTCGACCAGCGGTATTTTTCTGCCTAGTGGCCGCCAACGTGCAGTTACCTGCCCTGGAAGTTAGTGTATTTTCACGGCAGTGTACCTTTCCTGTCCTTGCCGCTGCTGTCCAGTAAGGCATGTAGTTCGACAGCTTCCATGATTGTGGTTCGGATATTTGTTTCTTTCGGACTACTTTGGTCGTAGCGGCTCCTTCTGCTTCTGGATGTTCTAAACACCAGATTCAGAAGAAGCAGTACTGTCCGCCAGTTCCGCCTTGCTTGGGTTTTTCCATCGTTGTGTTGGTTAACAGACGTTAGGTAGATGCTGCATTTAAACTGTCACTAGTTTGAGTTGTCATCCGGTTAAGTGAATACAACTCTTGGTTGCCTGTCTCACCGTTTACTTTCCCATGTTTAGACGATGCCATTACGGCCTTATCACTTTAGCACATGGTGTAAAAAAGATCTGAGGATGGTCATTACGGACTGAAACCGGTCATCGTCTAAAAAATCAAAGACTGGAATAAAAAAAACATTTATTTGCAATTGTTTTCAAATAAAGTGTATATGATTTTTTTTTTTAAACTGAGCAACCAACTGTGACTGAGTACGGCCCCATCCACACTGAATCCTGCCTTTCCCTAAGTACCACGTCTCAGCATACTAAATACGACAGAGGCTAACAATAAACTTCGTCTGGAAAATAATCATAGAAAAGAAATTATGATAATAGTACCTGGTGCATACGATATTGACGATTTAAACGATGTTTTAAGGCAGCCTAGGAAAGAGGTTTTGCTATGTGAAAATATCAATATAGATATTCCACCGAAGAATGATTTGAGTTTTCTGTGTTCTGAGTCAGTCATTCCAGCAACCATCTGTTTTCCGATTTCTTCACATTTTTCGTACAGCTATTTCGACTCAGCTTCCCTGGACTTCATATTTATTTCACAAGCTACGACATTGTCGCGAGCGAACAGTGACCCGTATATGTGATAAGTTTCCTTTAATTTACGTCTATGGTCACAAACTTTATGTTAACAGATTACCGGTCGGTCTTTAATGGCCATCATGAGATCTTCAGCAAAAATGGGAAAAACATAAATACACTTGCAAACTGTCTACAGCTTAAGAACAATACATAGACCATCATGAAAAGTAGTACTGCGCCTTAAATATGAAGAGGCATACCTGTCTCATAAAAACAAAGTCCTAATGTACTGCAGCCATAGTGGCATCGTCAAATGTTAAATGCATAATCAGCAGAAGCATCGTCAAATCCATATAAATAACATCACATGCATGAACTATGTCCGCAGTTTCTAATTTCGTCGTCCCAGCCGCTTCGCAAGCCATTTTAGTTTCGACTATTACTCGCTTAATATTTGCCTGACTAACATGTGGAGTGATGTTATGTTGTAGGCCTTTATTCAGCAATATATTTTCATCACTACGCAGTACAATACTTGTTAAATTAGCTACCCTGTGCTTAAGGTTAATAAGGCGTTGTCTGTTCAGAATAGTTCCAATAATGTGGTTAATCACGAGAACCGTATTCTAAAAGGTCTCAATACCAAGTTGGAGAAGGAGAAAGCAATGGTCATTCGTGCTGACAAGGGGAACACGGCAGTTCTTATATATGAAGATGACTACATTAAGAAAAGAGGAGAATTTTTTGCACAAAACGATATTATAGAAATTCACAAAGACCCAACTGATAATTTTCAGTATAATTTGTGGCGAAAGATTGACAGCGCCCAGTTTCTTCTTAACGATTATGAAAAGAAATCGCTCAAAATGATGAATGTCAAACTTCCCCAGTTCAGATCTCAAGTTAAGATCCACAAAGATGGAAATCCGGTTCGTCCCATTGTTAACAATATGTCATGACCATGCTATAAATTAAACAAGTTCCTTAATAATAAACTTAAATCAGTTTACACGTTCAATAATTATTCTGGGGTCAAAAACAGTGTTGAGCTAGCAAATGTAATTAACGATATACATATACCAAATTACGAGACATTAGCATCGTTGGATGTAAAAAATCTGTACAGTAATGTCACAATAAAAGAAACTATTGACATTATTAGACGTAATCTCCTCTCCCAGAGCAAGATTAGTACTGCAGAGTGTACTGAACTAATTGAACTCTTACATTTTGTCTTAGCTTACAATTTTTCTTTACCTTTAACGACAAAATTTATCATCAAAAAGACGGGTTTGGGATGGGTAATAGCCTAGCTGGCACTTTATAAGGCATTTTTATCAATGACCAGTGAGGTCAACACATCTGCCCAAGCAATAGGTAGTATGCACCCAAAAAGAACTTTTACCACTGAAATAGAAGAAAATGGCTCCATTAACTACCTTGATCTACTTTTAGGAAAGTTCATAAAAAACGTAAGTTTTCGATTTTTAGGAAACAAACTTGTACAGACAGTATCATCAATGCCAGTTCCTGCCATCCTCCCCGATACAAAAAAGCTGTTTTCACTTTCATGGTTCACCGGCTCCTTCGTCTACCTTTGGACGAAAACGAAATACGTAAAGAACTTAGCATTTTGAAGCAGATTGAGATAGCTAACGGATTTCCTATAAATAACGTCACGTGCACCTACAGTAGGCTAAAGAAACGTTTAAAAAAAAGCAGGCGCACACACACACCCACACACAAAAGAGAACCGGCAAATATAGAATGAAAACCATTCCCATTAAATTTAACGGCAAAGTGTCCCTGCAAATAGAAAAATGTTTTAACAAGTTTGATGTTAGATGTGGCTTTCAGGTTAATAACACCCTAAAACTGCGAATAAAACATAAACTGAAAGGGAACTACGATAAATTTATGGCTCTGGAGTATACAGGATTGACTGCAGTGACTGTGGCAAATATTACACTCCTGGAAATGGAAAGAAGAACACATTGACACCAGTGTGTCAGACCCACCATACTTGCTCCGGACACTGCGAGAATGCTGTACAAGCATTGATGACACGCACGGCACAGCGGACACACCAGGAACCGCAGTGTTGGCCGTCGAATGGCGCTAGCTGCGCAGCATTTGTGCACCGCCGCCGTCAGTGTCAGCCAGTTTGCCGTCGCATACGGAGCTCCATCGCAGTCTTTAACACTGGTAGCATGCCGCGACATCGTGGACGTGAACCGTATGTGCAGTTGACGGACTTTGAGCGAGGGCGTATAGTGGGCATGCGGGAGGCCGGGTGGATGTACCGCCGAATTGCTCAACACGTCGGGCGTGAGGTCACCACAGTACATCGATGTTGTCGCCAGTGGTTGGCGGAAGGTGCACGTGCCCGTCGACCTAGGACCGGACCGCAGCGACGCACGGATGCACGCCAAGACCGTGGGATCCTACGCAGTGCCGTAGGGGACCGCACCGCCACTTCCCAGCTAATTAGGGACACTGTTGCTCCTGGGGTATCGGCGAGGACCATTCGCAACCGCCTCCATGAAGCTGCGCTACGGTCCCGCACACCGTTAAGCCGTCTTCCGCTCACGCCCCAACATCGTGCAGCCCGCCTCCAGTGGTGTCGCGACAGGCGTGAATGGAGGGACGAATGGAGACGTGTCGTCTTCAGCGATGAGAGTCGCTTCTGCCTTGGTGCCAATGATGGTCGTATGTGTGTTTGGCGCCGTGCAGGTGAGCGCCACAATCAGGACTGCATACGACCGAGGCACACAGGGCCAACACCCGGCATCATGGTGTGGGGAGCGATCTCCTACACTGGCCGTACACCTCTGGTGATCGTCGAGGGGACACTGAATAGTGCACGGTACATCCAAACCGTCATAGAACCCACCGTTCTACCATTCCTAGACCGGCAAAGGAACTTTCTGTTCCGACAGGACAATGCGCGTCTGCATGTATCCAGTGCCACCCAACGTGCTCTAGAAAGTGTAAGTCAACTACCCTGGCCAGCTAGATCTCCGGATCTGTCCCCCATTGAGCATGTTTGGGACTGGATGAAGCGTCGTCTCACGCGGTCTGCACGTCCAGCACGAAAGCTGGTCTAAATGAGGCGCCAGGTGGAAATGGCATGGCAAGCCGTTCCACAGGACTACATCCAGCATCTCTATGATCGTCTCCATGGGAGAATAGCAGCCGGCATTGCTGCGAAAGGTGGATATACACTGTACTAGTGCCGACATTGTGCATGCTCTGTTGCCTGTGTCTATGTGCCTGTGGTTCTGTCAGTGTGATCATGTGATGTATCTGACCCCAGGAATGTGTCAATAAAGTTTCCCCTTCCTGGGACAATGAATTCACGGTGTTTTTATTTCAATTTCCAGGAGTGTATATCGGTGAAACAGGATGCTCTTTTAAATTAAGGTTTAAAGAACACTCAAAGCCACGAAACAAAACGGCTTTGGGACAGCATTTATCTGATACTGGTCATTCCATAAGGAACATTGAGAATGGTATGCATATTCTTCACAGAGTGGAAAATAGCCGTACTCTTAATTTATTAGGAGAGCTTGAAATTTATAAAGCAAAAATTAAACCAAACTGCTTAACTGGTAAAATGACTTTGGGCCCAATGCCTACTTTGCTTTGTTTTTTTGGACCGCTTCTTTTAAACAAAAATGAAAAAAAGGGAAAAGGATTTTAGAAGGTTTGTCTTTCTGCTTTTTTATTTTTTTATTTTAATTTTTTTTATTTTTATGCAAATGGATAAAACAGAATAACAGGAAGTAGCCCCGTTACGACAAAGGATGCTACATACTACAGCCCGCTGCGAATTTTTCAATGACTGTCGTCTCGTTGCTGTGTTGTTTCCGTTGTTTGTTCAACCTCATAAAAAAAGGAACTGGAAAGAGGTACTATGGTTCTCATGTCATCGATAATCCAGCTGCGAGGCGGATTATGGAATGCGCTCCAATGAAAATCAGAAAAATATTGCCCATATTTAGGGTACTTCACGATCGCACAATGTCGTTCGTTGAGGTAATATCAAAAATCGGGTATTGTCTTTTCGCCATTACCGAATAGGTAGTGAACAGCGTGGCCGCTAATCCACGTCACAGAGATCTTGCTCTTGGGAAATACATCTCATCGGGGAAAAGAAGTGATCGGGTAGTTATCCTGTCGGGAGTCGTGGCTGTGAGAAAAGCCAATATCTGACGCACCAAATACCAAACGTCCGTCGCCGACCCGCATACGAAACGATGTTCATCCGTGTCCATCACTTGACATGTGGCACACAAGGGTGAATCGGCGAGGTGGATGTGATGTAGGCGGGACTGGCACAACTGTTTCCCATTAACAGTTACGTACCATGCAGATTGCACCTCAGTATCAAGGGTGGTGGTATTCACTGCCTGCCACACAGCGCGCCACTTTGTAGTGGGATGTTTGCTTTCAATCACATTCGGCGTCATGTTCATTTGCATGGCAGCATATATCGCCCTCGTCATCATCAAGCGTCTGGGTAGTGCAGTGCGGATGTAGCTTAATTCAAGGAAGAATTGGCTAATGTAGAAGAAAGGTGCTGGGATGTCCGATATCATCACAGGGGGTGCGAGTGAGATTGGTCGTAAGGCTTCCAGTAAGAGACTTGTGAGGCACGTCGGACTTCGTCGCCACAGGTGCAGGTGACAGCTGACGAACAGGGTCTTCGCTCTGTTCTGAACATGACAAAGGCCTAAACCCCCTCTGCTCCTCAGGAGGGTTAGGGACTCGTAACGAATCTTAAATAACATGCCCGTATTAACAAAGGATCCCAAAACCGCCAACATGCGGTGAGCCAGGGTAGGTGGTATAGGGAGTATCTGTGCAAAATGGGGGATACGTGATGCCAAATAGACGTTAGCATGTCGTGTCCGTTACAGGAGGTCTAGATGTCAGAGACGGTGGTCACTTATTCCTGTTCTCATCTGATTCAATAAACGCCTTTAGTTAAGGGCTGTTGAACGCTTCATGTCAGATGTGAATTCAATGCCAAGACAACGGATTGTATCACTTATTCGTAGCTGTGCGACGTTCTCGTCGGGTAGACCTCTGCCTATAGACAGAGCGTGTGATTTGTGGAGATTGAGATGGCTCCCCGATGCCGCGCCGTAGGTCGCCACCCACGCCAGTGCTGCACGAACATCGTCATTATTGCGAAGAAGGAGTACCAGATCATCTGCATAGGCAGTGCAGCAGAACGTGTGTCCACCAAGGGACATCCCGGTCAGGCGTTGTCGGAGGCCGCAGAGGAGTGGTTCCAAGACGAGGGCGTACAATATCGCCGAAAGAGGGCAGCCTTGTCGCACCGATCGCTGTATCTGTATCGCCGGCGTGAGACGGCCATTATATAACACCTTGGACGTCGCGCCGCGTAGAAGACGCATCAGTACCTTAACTATGATGTCCGGATACACCATGTGTTGCAGTACCTCCATCAAAAATGTGTGGCTAAATTTGAGTGAGGCCAAAACTCCTGGCAGTTGGCGAGCTTTGCCTAGCGAGATCATATCTCGATATCGGCACAGTGCAGTGCGAATATTACACTCACCACCTAACGATGACTGGTCCTGCGACACAACACATTGCACCGATCGCTTTAGGCGTGCCGCCAGAAGGCAAGCCGGTGAAAATGTTCAAGTCACTGTTGCGTAAGATCAAGGGGCGATCATCACTGATCCTGGATCCGCCTCGTGCTTTGTGTATGGGCACAATCAGTCCTTCTAGGAAAGCCCCAGGGATCTGCGTCGTGCGAGACATAAGATCGCTGCAAATATCAGTCCATGCTGGTGCCAGCAATTGTTCATATGTCCGGTAAAATTCCAGAGGAAGGCCATCAGGTCCCAGGGACATATGAGCAGCCCCCGCCTGTATTGCTTCAATCATTTCCTCTTCCGTTACGTCTGCAGTAAAATCGGCTGCCGCTGTCGGAGAGATCGTGCTATGAGTTGAGAGATGTAGATGTTCTGAGTACAACCTAGTGTAGTGAGGACGAAGTGCGTTTCCTATGTCGTGCTGGGTATCAAGACGTCGTCCGTTTTCCGTCGTAATAGCTTGGATCAGTGTCCTGCGTCGGCGCCGTCGCTGTGGAATGACGTGGTACATCTGAGTGCGCTCTCTGACGATTGCACCCTCCAGGTGGCAACGTGTTAATCTGACGATCTGTGCCTTGGCACAGTTCACCATCACCTGCCGTGCAGGTGAGTACGGCAATGTTGTACATTCCCTCAAGATGCTGTAGTAAAAGTCCATGTCTCTTCCATGCTGCAATGTCTCGGCCGTAGCCTATCAAGGTCTTCCGGAGGGCTGGTTTGGCGCAGAGTAACCACCACGACAGTGTAGACCGGTTGGTGCCACGCCGGCGGCTACAGGAGTCCCACGGCGGCATTCCTGAGAGGCTAGGTGGGCGACGTTCAACTTCCAAGGACCACGGCTGTGCCATACCTCCTGGCGGCGCAGATGTAGGCCTCGTGGTCAGAGAAAGCTGTGGTCCAAACTTAGGCAGCTCTCGTTCCCACAGCTATGGAGCGCGAAATGTAAATCCGGTCGATGCGGCTGGAGGAATGCCTGATGTAATGAGTAAATCCGCGCCGATCGCCACAAACATGTTCCCACGAGTCCACCAATTGAAGATTATTTATAATTGTCGCAAGTTCTGCGCAGGGAGAATGATGTGGTATCTGATCCTTAGGTGTTTGGCTACAGTTGAAGTCCCCTCCGATTATCAAGGCGTCCTGACGGCCCATAAAGAGGGGCGTGATTGAATGAGCGAAAATGTGGATCGTTCGCGACGCCGACCAGATCCTGACGGTGCATAGATGTTAATAAGTTTGACTCCTTGCATGGTAAGAGCCATGTCTCTGGCGTCAGGGAGATACTCGACGACTTCTGCGGATATATCTTCGCGGAGGAGGATCGCCACACCGCTGCCATTCGCAGACGCATGTGAGACCCAAGTCTTGTAGCCATAGGGTCCCTTGAAGTCTGCGACATACACCTCTTGAAGGAGCGCAATGTCGATGTCTCCTGCGTTGTGCAGACCCTGTAGCATCGCTAGTTTATGTCTGGCACCTACGTTGTTGATATTCGCTAGACGGTATGTTTGGTCAGTCAGATCGGCAACTGGGTTGTTTAGGCCAGGACTGGGCGCCATGGGCGGCCCCAAGAGGCTAACTGTGCAGCCGTAGTCCCTGTGGTTGCTCGGTGCTGGGTACAGCCGAGGGAGCATTTCTGCCCTTGGCATCCTCCTGGTGCTGTGGCCCATCCTCGACATCATCCACCCAAGAATCAGATGCAGCAATTGGTAACTGTTTATTAGTGCTGTGAGTAGAGCGCTCGCGCGCATGTTCAGTAGCAGAAGTGGTGTTGTCATCGTGATGCGAAGGGTGAGTTATGGTGGTAGAGTCCAGGGTGTCGTCCGACGCTGGATGTTCGTCCGGGTCACACATCCGAAGAAGGCAATCATCGGATGGCGGAGGGAGCCGTTTCTTGCGTTTACGAGGGGACCGTTGTTTCTGGACATGTTGTTCTGTGTCAGAGTGCGGGTGGCATTCGTCTGATGCGGTCTACATTGGTAGGAAGGCAGAGGACAATTTCCATTTCTACTTCCATCTTCTCTTTAGGCTCGTCTCGGTGGCACAATTGATCACCGTTTTGAGGTAAGTCTGCCGATGACGTCGTAAAGGGGGATATGCTGTCCACCACACCGTCATCGACCACTGACAGCAATATGGTGTTTCGATCCTGGGCAGGTTGCAGCCGCTGCATACATGATGGGGAGTGAAGTAGGGACCGCCGGGGATGGAACTTCACCAACCGGTGTCTGAGAGTCGGCGTTGAACGCAACCCGATCGGACATGTCCTTCCTGGCCACAGCCGGCGCAAGTACGCGGTTGTCCGTCGTACATGACAATGGCTCTGCAGCCGCCAATTTCGAAATAGGATGGCACATGCTTCGTCAGTTCAATCTTAATTTGTCGCACTCCGTTTAAGATGGGGTATGTCTCAAACGTTTGCCATTTTCCAGCCAGATGGCTTACTACGTTGCCATACGGTTTGAAAACTGTCATCACAACATCTGGTGGGACTTCGAATGGCAGCTCGAAGACCCTCAGAGTGCGAAGGCCTAATCCAGCGGGGTGGATCGTGACAGTTCCTATGTGGCCATCAGGACGCTTAAATTTAAGTCCATGAGTGTGTCGGTACACAATATCAGTGCACGCCTTTTCATTGATCAGTTTTATGTAGACGGCACTTTGTGTTATAAAAAAGTGGATCCCAATGATGTCTTGAGGTGCAATATGAAGTTCTTCCCGAATGAAACGTTCAGTGTCAAATGCGCGAGGTCTTGCGCAGTCCGCTTGAAATGTGATCTTAATTGTGGACTTGCCATGGCGCTACCGAGACACGGACGCGTGACACTCGCCGCAGCGGACGGTAAACTGTGAACACTCGCGCGAGAGGTACGCTAACAGGGGGACACGGGCACGGCGACCTTGCCCGACCAGTGCTAACAGCGGACTGCTGTATTTGACAATGTTCTACTCTAATCACTTCAAGCCTCTGTAATATATTCTGTGTTGATAATTTCACCTAGTATTGAGTGTCTCACATGTTTACATCGTTTTCATACGTTTTGCGCATGACTCTTGTATGTTCTTGTTTCTTTTCTATTCATTTCATAGTCTGCATTAATGAGATAATGTGCATCATCCATTGTTACGGAATTTTATCGTTCTTTTCCTGCAACGGACTGCCGTAGGGTACGAGGGGCCATGTGCTGGTCACGTTCCTCCAACCATCCAACCACTTCCCACCTGTGCGGAAGTCTGGCGTTAACGCTAGCCGAGGCCGCTGATTATGTGCAGCACTATGTTTTCTTTCATCTGTGGTTCCTTTAGCGATTTGTTTTATGGTTGTTTAATATTACCCGGTGCATCAACGGGGTTTAAAATTCGTGTCACTATCTAGAATACAGCCACTGGAGCAAATGTCAACTATTGTTTCTTAACTCTTCCACTTTTTAACAACCTTACTTTCGTTGTGTTCTTCTTTTTATTGCTTTTTATTACTGTAATGCCTTTTATACGTTATAAGCTTATTACACACTTCAACTATTGTAGCCCCCTTTATTTTCGCTGTTTCAGTTAATTGCTGAAAACTAGTGCATGCCGACATTAGCGGCATCTGGTGGACTTACAACACAAACATCTTGTGGCTACTTTTTTTTTTTATATAAGAGGTGGAGTCCCTCCACGCCCACACCGGCATGATGGCCAACACAAAAGGTCTACTGCCATCTCTGCATAACGGTTAGTATTCACTAAAGTGAGGTGTCGCAGGATGTGGGTACTGCGATGTTTGCGTACGTCTGGTTAGGATTAACCATTAATACGCGTTCATCTGGAGATGGATTGGTCGAAATCTGACGAAGGGTAGCGGTTTTAAGGGCAGAGGAAAAAAAGTGCCAGGGCAAGAGCCAAGGGAAAAAAACCTCTGCGACAGTTAGGTCGGGTGGTAAGAGCAGCAGCGGTTGTCTTGCTGCCTGCGGTAGGTTGTGCAAGGATAGGCTTTGTTAGTAGTGGGTATCATGCTTGTCGATACCTTGGCGTTGTGCGTTGTGCTGCTCGGCGGCTGGCGCTGGGTGCTGGTACGGAGTCCTCGTTCAGCGTCAGCAACCTGCAACAGTTAGGTTTGTTATCGATCTTGTGTCCGATAGGTCATATACCGGAAGCACAGTGTGAGGGAATGTTGGCAGCTTGTGCGCCTGTGGGCGAGCTCGTCGGTGTCCCTGCTGTGGCCTGTTGATCGGCTCTAGTAGCAGCTGGTAGTTGCCAGTCAGTGTTGCTGATGTGCAGGGGCTTACCGACGTTTGTCGCTGTTTGCGTATGTTACTTTACCACAGGTGGCTATGCCCTAGCTACCAGTGTCTTTGGCCGCTTGCGTTTCCACCTCTTCTTGTGGCTACTTTACGGCAGCTTGTTTTAAACAGTAATATTACTGACAACATGACTCGTGCATGTGATGTTATTTATATGTATTTGACGATGCTTCTGCTAATTCTGCATGTAACATTTGACGATGCCTCTATGGCTGCAGTACATTAGGACTTTGTTTTTATGAGACAGGTATGCCTCTTCATATTTCAGGCGCAAAAATGTAAATTTTATCAGTACTACTTTTCATTATGGTCTATGTATTGTTCTTAAGCTGTAGACAGTTTGCGAGTGTATTTACGTTTTTCTCATTTTTGCTGAAGATCTCATGATGGCCATTAAAGACCGACCGGTAATCTGTTAACATAAAGTTTGTGACCATAGACGTAAATTAAAGGAAACGTATTTCATATTTAAAACTTTGAACATAGCTGCTATGGTTCAGTGACCGTGTCAGAATTATATTGTAGCAAATAAGCCGTCGGTCACAAATATTAAAAATTGACCTGGTTTCGACGCTACTATGAGCGTCGTCTTCAGAATTAGACTAACTGTATTAAAACATTAGGTATATAGTACATTAATAAAATTAATGTTTTTTCTGATTCGAAAAGATGCAGTACTTACAAGTCACATATTAAAAAAGATCTCAGCCGGAAAGGCGACGTCATGAACACTTGTCAGATGGCGAGCCACTAAAGGCTGCTCATACTGTGGACAAGGGTTGCAACAAGACTGAGGTGCCCACTTTAGAAAGTGTGGGCAAGTAAACATGGCGTTGCTACGAGCGCCATCTAGTAGGGGAGTTCTGGCGTTTATAAGATCATCTGCGATACCTGCTCCTCCTATTATATAGGGCAAACCGAACGTGCTTTCAGCGTCAGATATAAAGAACATCTTTTGAGAAAGAACGACACCAGTCCCCTAAATTCGTCCTTTGCCGATCATCTCTTAATTACTGGACACGTGCCTAAAGCCATAGGCGATAACAATATTCTGCATACCGAAAAGAAGAGGCGTATGTTAGATGTCTTAGAGGAATTGGAGATTTTCAAACATCTCACTCGTCATGATGGCCTCATTCTCAACGAACAGCTGCAGCTGCGAAATAAAAACTTTTTTGACTGTATAAAGCCATTGCTTAATCTTTGATTCACATTTCCTCATGCAGTTTACCGAAATGTTGTTTTCCTGTCACCTCTTTGCTGTTTTCTTCTATGTCATATCTAACGTTTTTACGTTACAAAATGCACCTCTACTTAAAGCAGATAAATATGTAACTTCATCCTGTTATTATTAATGCCTACGTTATGCCTGAATCAGCTGCATCACAATTTCATGTATCTAATTTTGAATGTACTGTAGCATAGTTGTTTCTGCGGCTACTAGATGGCGCTCCTAGCAACGCCATGTTTACTTACCCACACTTTCTAAAGTGGGCACCTCAGTCTTGTTGCAACCCTTGTCCACATTAAGAGCAGCCCTTAGTGGCTCGCTATCGCACAAGTGCTCATGACGTCACCTTTCCGGCTGAGATCTTTTTTAATATGTGACTTGTAAATACTGCATCTTTTCGAGTCAGAAAAAACTTTAATTTTATTAATGTACTATATACCTAATGTTCTGATTCTGAAGACGACGCTCATAGTAGCGTCGAAACCAGGTCAATTTTTGACTTAATATTTGTGACCAAGGGCTTATTTGTTACAATATTATTTCATATTTATTTATTCCTAAGTGACATGCACATTTTCGTACTTCCTTCTTTCATCGATCAACTGAAGTATTTCTTCTATTACCCATGCTTTCTTAACAGTTAACTTCTGAGATTGCCGTTTTTACAGATATCCATTCCTCTTAAACTGAACTGCCTACTGAGCTATTCCTTATCGCAGGGCGTATAGCCTCAGAGAACTTCAAGAGAATCTCTTAATTTCTAAGTTCTTCCGTATCCCATCTGTTCGCGCATTGATACTTACTGAATGTCTCTTGAACTTCAACCTGCTTTTCGTCACTGCTCCTATATCTGATCTATTAATTCTTATTACATGTCTCTCTAGTTCCAAAGAACATTTCCGGAAACGTGCCGTTATTGAAATCATTACAGCACAAGTGGGCAGTCGAGCATCAGTGTACTTTTCCTTCTCCATTTTCCTAAGACTCTTTCCTCAACTACGAAACTGGTGGGTTCGTATGATATCTGCATGACAGTTAGCAACCGTTATAGATTCTCCACGTTATTTGAATATGTAAACCAACACAGTGCGCTTGTCTCGTATATTGGAGATACTTTGACGTCCATGTGCATTAAGTTCTTGGTATTTATTTCGTTAACACTCATTGATTTAAACTTTATCCATTTCCACAGACCTACTGTTTCGTGTACTGGTGTGTCAACTACACAGCAGTGCTGGCAGTATGTATGACTTGCAGTTTTATTTTGTGGCATCATAATGCTGTCGGGGTTAGATCACTTTCATACATTTATGCCGCTGAGCATATCTCTGAGCTGTTAGTTTTGTGAGCGAGGACTGCCCATACCGTCTTTCAGTTAGGTCTTTTTGTTTAACCTGGCAAAGTGTTTTCCTCTGGATTTTTCTGATTATCTTTTTTTCTCGTACAATTTCTTTCACTAGGAAACTTCAGTAAAGCGTACGTTGCGGTTTCTACAATCTGATATACAGTTGCTGGCACCTGTCTATAATTTGTGTTTTTCTCTTTTCTGTTGCGATACGCCATGCAGTCTTTACAGCCAGTTTCAGCATATTTATCAGGTTTTGCATGACAAGGGCGGAACATTTTATCTAGCGATCTGTTTAACCTAGGGCGCCTTTTGTAGGTAACTTCGTCAACAGATCCCTGGATACACAAACAACATACCTTTGCAAATGAATCACCCTATGTATATGTTTATATGTGTTCCATATATTTTCTATCAATAGGCAGCGTCATTGTGTTGAAGTGATCAATCCTTCGAGTGATATTCAATTTCCTTGCAATCAGAGCACACCTTGCTTTATCAGCTATTTCTTTGGAACTGACGTCAATTAAGTTTCCTTAGTTTCACACCCAAGATCCTAATTTCAGCACATTCGGTAACGGAATGTAGTGTGGGATGTGTGCTTTCATTAAACCAAAAGAACTGTGTTTTTAATTTCCCAAAAAAATGTTTAAGTGGCTCTGAGCACTATGGGACTTAACAGCTGAGGTCATCAGTCCCCTAGAACATCACACACATCCATGCCCGAGTCAGGATTCGAACCTGCGACCGTAGCGGTTGCGTGGTCCTAGACAGAAGCGCTTAGAACCGCCCGGCCACTCCAGCCGGCTTAATTTCCGATATCTGCCCCATAATGATCTTTACAAGGAAACATGCATTAGGTGTGAGATTATCACGACGTCTTTGGGTTCCTACAAGGAAACATGCATTATGTCTCAGATTTTACCATGTCTTTGGGTTCCTTAAGTATTTTACTAACAACAAGAGCGCAGCCAAACACAATGCACCAGCGTATGCTTCTGGTATAGTAATGGTTCTAAAGAGATCGTAATGTGACAGTGTACGATCGTGGTATCACGAGAAAACAGAGAAACCGCCAGCACCAGCCATATAGAGCGAGGAAAAAAAATCTGAAGAAGACTTTAAGATAAGCCGAGAGCGGTAAATAAACAAATATGATTGCTATCTCGACTATTGATTTAAACCTAAATTGTTGCACTGATGACTGACGCCGCGTACAATGAGTCGCCAACTTTTTTTTTTTTTCTCACTATCAGGCGCCAATGCTCTGATTTTTCGCCAGACGAAACTCATCTGTCTGTTGGAACGCACCTCTTTTACAGACGCTACTTTGAAGGCCACTTACCAGAACTTCATGAAACTATAGTGGCTGAAGCGTGAATATTACGATGTCCGTCAAAAAATTCCGCTATTTTTCAACTGAAATTGTCTGTTAAAAAAAAGTATTGCATTACATATTGAACGCCGCTCAAAACTCATGAATAGCGAGCGCAAAATAGATAATGAGGAACATCGAGCAATTGATAAAAACAAAAAGAAACAAAAAAGAAAAAGAAAATTATATTACACCACTACACATATCAAAAAACGTTTTGCATCACCCCGGTTCCCAGAACTCCTGAAGATAGACGTTGACAGTGGATATTATGTCACAGACACAGTTCCTTTGACTGTTCAGGAATGTAACTAAACCTGCCCAAAGATGTAAACAACCACGGATGAGCAGCGCCTATTAGATGCACTAGGTCCGACAGCCGATCAGTTCCAGTCATTCCACCAGGAAGGAGGTACACGGTTCGTGTTGTCTGTAGTTCAGCCATGCCTACTTGGTCAATACCGCGGTTCAATCGCGTCCGCATTGTTACTTTGTGCCAGGAAGGGCTCTCAACAGAGCAAGTGTGCAGGTGTCTTTGAGTGAACCAAAGCGATCTTGTTCGGACATGGAGGAGATACAGAGATGACATGCCTCGCTCAGACCGGCCGAGAGCTACTACTGCAATGGACGACCGCTACCTACGGATTATGGCTCAGAGGAGCCCTGACAGCAACGCCACCATGTTGAATAATGCTTGTCGTGCAGCCACAGGACATCGTGTTACGATTGAAACTGTGCGCAACTTCACTCTCGACGTTCATAGCGAGGTTCATCTTTGCAACCACGACACCTTGCAGTACGTTGCAGCTGGGCCCAGCAACATGCCCAGTGGATCGCTCAGGACTGGTATTACGTTCTCTTCAGAGATGAGTGTCACATATACTTTCAACCACACAATCGTCAGAGACGTATTTGGAGGCAACTCGGTCAGGTTGACACGCTGTCCAGCGAGTGCAGCATGGTGGAGGTTCCCTGCTGTTTTGGGGTGGCATTGTTTGGAGCCGACGTACGCCGCTGGTGGTCATGGAAGGCGTCGTAACGGATGAACGATAAAGCAACCATATCGGCAGCATATTGGCGAGGAATTCGTCTTCATAGATGACAATTCGGGGCCCCATCGTGAACATCTTGTGAATGACTTCCTTCAGGATAACGACATCGCTCGACTAGAGTGGCCAGTATGTTCTCCAGACATGAACCCTATCAAACATGCCAGGTCTAGACTGAAAAGGGCTGTTAATGGACGACGTGACCCACAAACCACTTTGAGAGATCTACGCCGAATCACCGTTGAGAAACTGGAAATTTGTGATAATGTCTTAAGGGACCAAACTGCTTAGGTCATCGGTTCCTAAGCCTACACGCTACTTAATCTAACTTATGTTATGGATAACACACACACCTTTGCCCGAGAAAGGACTCGCCGTTGAGGAACGGGACAATCTGGCCCAACAGTGGCTTGATGAACTTGTGGCTAGTATGCCACGACGAATACAAGCATGAATCAATGCAAGAGGACGTGCTACTGGTTATTAGATGTACCAGTGGGTACAGGAATCTGAACCACCACCTCTGAAGGTCTCGCTGTGTGGTTTTCACGAGCAGTAAAAATAACAGAAATTATGTTTATGTTGATCTCTATTCCAGTTTTCTGTACAGGTTCCGGATCTCTAGGAACGGAGGTGATGCAAAACTTGTTTTGAAGTGTGTAGTAGAGAAAATGCGTGTGAGACGCACCTACCAGATCAGTGGAGCTTTTGCAACCTTATAACTGAGTGAATTCTATCTGCAAACCGGGAAGAATATGTTAGCTGGAAGAGAATAAAAGATCATTTCCAAAAGCTATATGGACCACAATCATCTGAAGATACAAAAACAGCATAGTTGTTACAAGATTGTTCAAAAATGGTTCAAATGGCTCTGAGCACTATGGGACTTAACATCTGAGGTCATCAGTCCCGTAGAACTTAGAACTACTTAAACCTAACTAACCTAACGACATCACATACAACCATGCCCGAGGCAGGATTCAAACCTGCGACCGTAGCAGCCACGCGGTTCTAGACTGAAGCGCCTAGAACCTCTCGGCCACAGCGACCGGCTACAAGATTGTATCACATGAAATTTATACTACTTTGTCAGAAACGTAATCAGAAAAAGAATCAGAAGACATAATAAAAATCAAAATGCTGATACCTCAGAATGGATAGTGTCTCCTATGAATTTTATGATAGTTTCTGACCGATCATCAGATAAGAGTTGACACTTATAATCTGAAAAAGAACCCAGAATTGTCGTAATAGTTTCCAAGAAAAAATAATCTACAGTTAATTGATTTCAGGCCGATAACGTTGTTGAGCAGACTCGAAAATCCTATTTCGTGTCACGGCTACATGATTAAAAATCGCTGGCCAGGGTGGCCGAGCGGTTCTAGGCGCTACAGTGTGGAACCGCGCGCCCACTACGGGCGCAGGTTCGAATCCTGCCTCGGGCATTGATGTGTGTGATGTCCTTAGGTTAGTTAGGTTTAAGTAGTTCTAAGTTCTAGGGGACTGATGACCTTAGAAGTTAAGTCCCATAGTGCTCAGAGCCCACTAAAAATCCTTCCAGGCTTCCTCGGGCCTGAACATATAAGCAGCGTAGACAACGAAGGCATCATAGATGGACTTTGCCCCTTAAGAGACACAACTTTCTTCTCATGACTGCATCAGGCGGAAACATTAGGGCTATTTAACATGTCTAGAAAAAGCCACCGATAAGTGTCAATAAGAAGTACATGAGGAGTGCGTTGCAGAATTTCAGATTTCCACAAGCATAATTGATTTAGTGCTACAAAATGAATTCCAATGTGGCAAAGAAACAGACATATTATCGAATATCTGTCAAACAACGTTACCCTTTATGAATCTCTCTAGAACAGTTAACAGATACGTCAGCACCTACATACCAGGAGTATACGTTGCTGCATTATGGTTCATCATCAATGTTCGCCCTTATCATATTACCAAAATACTTCCGGAACCCAAAGGCAAGGCAAGGCACTCCGTCTTCAGGCAACAAGTGGCCCATCGGGACCATCCGACCGCCGTATCATCCTCAGTTGAGGATGCGGATAGGAGGGGCGTGTGGTCAGCACACCGCTCTCCCGGTCGTTATGATGGTTTTCTTTGACTGTAGCCGCTACTATTCGGTCGAGTAGCTCCTCAATTGGCATCACGAGGCTGAGTGAACCCCGAAATATGGCAACAGCGTATGGCGGCTGGATAGTCACCCATCCACGTGCCGACCACGCCCAACAGCGCTTAACTTCGGTGATCTCACGGCAACCGGTGTATTCACTGCGGCAAGGCCGTTGCCTTACGGAACCCAAAGAAATTGTGAAAATCTCGGAGATAATGGATGTCTTCAAGAAAACTGTGGAGTCAAATATGAGAAACTGTATAACAACACTGCTCTTGCGGTCTAATGAAAGCACACGTCCAACTCTACATTGCTGAACTGAATATGTTCAAAAGAGAGTGTTGCGTGCGGAACTAAGGGAAAACATTTAGGAGCAAAAGTAAGAGTGCTCTCACAGCAAATAGTGCAAGGAAATTGTTTATGGTTCGAAGGACAGACCACGTCAACACACTGACCCTTACCTGTTGCAAAACTCATTACCATAGACAAAAATATAGAGGGCAGTTAAAAAAAATAGCACAGGTTGTTTCATTTGCTAAGGTATGTTATTCGAGTAGCCAGCAATCAGCTGACGAAATCACCTACAGATAATGGCCTAATTTAAGCAGATTGTGTAATAAAGAGTTTAGCTCTTGTCATGAAAACTCTAATAAATGCACTGAAATTGCCTACAGGTCGGTTTAATTTATCAGAGACTGCTTGGGGTATACAGGCTACAGTGAAATGCCTATAACTAAATCTCAGATCTTACAAACTGCAACCTAGATCAGAGACAATTCATAGTGAAAGGTATTATACGATAAAGACAATACTCGGCAACTTTCAGAAGAAAACTCTTTGCCAGATTACACAATACTAAAAGTGGAAGACAGTATAAGCAGATTTTGTTGCGGCGTGTAGACAGTGCCGGGACGCTGGTCAGGAGCAACAGAGAAGGAACGACTGTGAGAAGTGGTCAGCCAATCGCACGCTCACCGACCTGCCTCCAGGACGACAACGCGACAGCAACGGCCCCTAGGTGAAAAGGACCTAAGCGTCGTGCCCGATTGGTGGCAGCCCACTTTCAAAGCAGCTTCAACATTAGCCACTTCGTTAGCCGACGAATCGTAGTCTGTATCATTAGTACTCTCTATGTAGCATAGACTTGTGTGTCTATTTTGAAGAATACTGATTATTTTGTATCTCGCCAATTTCTATTAAAATTAAGTAGTTGTATATTATCTTGCTGCAATAAAAGTCATTAATACGAGTTTCTTGATTGCTTCTTTAGCGAACTGAGTATGCAGGATTTCTAGACATAACAGATTTCGCCGACAAATTTATCAGTTCACAAACAAACTCATCGGCATAAATGTTTATAAATCATCTAATCCCGACAGCATTGCGTAGCCATGAGGGAATGAGGAGCACATCCATACACCGAACAGTACGTTACTTCAAAAATACAAACCTCTGAAAATGCGTAAGTTTAAATGAATGAGTGTTAACGAAATAAGCACCAATAATAAATTAATGTACAATGCTGGCCATTAAAATTGCTAAAACACGAAGATGACGTGCTACAGACGCGAAATTTAACCGACAGGAAGAAGATGCTGCAATATGCAAATGACGAGCTTTTCAGAGCATTCACACAACGTTGGCGCCGGTGGCGACTCCTACAACGTGCTGACATGACGAAAGTTTCCAACCGATTTCTCATACACAAACAGCAGTTGACCGGCGTTGCGTGGTGAAACGTTGTTGTGATGCCTCGTGTGAGGAGGAGAAATGCGTACCATCACATTTCCGACTTTGATAAAGGTCGGATTGTAGCCTATCGCGATTGCGGCTTATCGTATCGCGACATTGCCGCTCGCGTTTGTCGAGATTCAATGACTGTTAGCAGAATATGGAATCGGTGGGTTCAGGAGGATAATACGGAACGCCGTGCTGGATCCCAACGGCCTCGTATCATTAGCAGTCGACATGACATGCATATTATCAGCATGACTGTAACGGACCGTGCAGCCACGTCTCGATCCCTGAGTCAACAGATGCGAACGTTTGCAAGACAATAGCCGTGGACTATAAGCTCGCAGATCAAGGCTGCGGTTACCCTTGACGCTGCATCACAGACATGAGCGCCTGCGATGGTGTACTCAACGACGAACATGGGTGCACGAATGCCAAAACATTTTTTCGGATGTATCCAGGCTCTGTTTACAGCATCATGATGGTCGCATCCGTGCTTGGCGACATCGAGATGAACGCACAGTGGAAGCGTGTATTCGTCATCGCCATACTGGCGTATCACCTGGCGTGATGGTATGGGGTGCCATTGGTTACCCGTCTCGGTCACCTCTTGTTCGCATTGACGGTGCTTTGAACAGTGGACGTTACATTTCAGATGTGTTACGACCCGTGGCTCTACCCTTCATTCGGTCCGTGCGGGACCCTACATTTCAGCTGGCTAATAATGACCGCATGTTGCAGGTCCTGTACGGGCCTTTCTGGATACAGAAAATGTTCGACTGCTGCCCTGGCCAGCACAATCTCCAGATCTCTCACGAATTGAAAATGTCTGGTCAATGGTGGCCGAACAACTGGCTGTTCCCAATACGCCCGTCACTACTCTTGATGAACTGTGGTATCGTGTTGAAGCTGCGTGGGCAGCTGTACCTGTACACTCCATCCAACCTCTGTTTGACTCAATGCACAGGCGTACCAAGGGTACTATTACGGCCAGAGGTGGTTGTTCTGGGTACTGATTTCTCAGGATCTATGCACCCAAACTGGGTGAAAATGTAATGAAATATCAGTTCCAGTACAATATATTTGTCCAATAAATACCCGTTTATCACCTGCATTTCTTCTTGGTGTAGCAATTATAATGGCCAGTTGTGGTCAAGTATTTCCAGTTTCAAGACAAGAACACGTGCGCGATTTACGTATTTGTCTTCAACATGAAGTATTATCTGTAGCCTCTGTTTGCTGTCATGTGGAAATCATAGAAACACACCAATTTTTAGGAAAACAGCGAAGGAACAGTACACTCGTAATGATTTTAATAACACCTCATTACTGCCATTACTGGAAGTATTTCCGGAAATTTGAGATAAATATAATTAAAATTATTAGAGCTGTTAGTACAGCTTCCATTCTTCTCTCCTCGCCGCTTCGACGGGATACGTGTTGTTTGCTTTGTCGCGGCTGGAGGTAGTACTGTTGTCAGGGCGGTTAGTCGTCTCTGGTGCGACAAAAGGTGACTGTTCTCTGTCTCACTCCCTCTCATCTATCAGTTGTGTCGGCGTTGACTGACCGTTGTTAGCAGCCAAGGCGCGTGATTTCCGCGAGTGAAGGCATGCTAGCCATTACCGTCTGGATCTCCCTCTCTCTAGCAAAATGAACTTGCAGGACTGGAATCTGTTGTGATATGTGCATGCGAGACACAGAGGCATTTCGCAGAGAGTGGTCGGCCCTACCCGGAGGTTGCGGCGAGACGGTGGCTGGTGGCTGGCGTCTGGCGGCTCTGGGTTCTACGGCAAAATGGTTCAAATGGCTCTGAGCACTATGGGACTCAACTGCTGTGGTCATTAGTCCCCTAGAACTTAGAACTACTTAAACCTAACTAACCTAAGGACATCACACACATCCATGCCCGAAGCAGGATTCGAACCTGCGACCGTAGCAGTCCCACGGTTCCGGACTGCGCGCCTAGAACCGCGAGACCACCGCGGGGTTCTACGGCATGTCCACATCTCATTTGTAGCTTGCTTTTAAAATGAGGTACATATTTCTCCTATCAAGTGCCAGTGCTGGTGTTAATAGTTTACGCTGTAAATTTATCGATGTGTTGTGAGCCTACGTAGTCAAATTTTTCGATCATTATTTACAAGTCCTATATTGGCATATCGCTCTATGACAAAACTTACACCGATATCATTGTTTTTAAAACAATCGTAATGTACAGGCAAGAAGTTACTCGTAGACTTGGCACATAGTTGTTGCAGTGTGCTATTGTATAACGTAGGTATCAGTGTATTTGTTTAAATATCGTCCTGTGGTTGTTGTTCAGTCTTGTATTTACGTATTACTCTTTGGAATACTTGGAGAAAATCGGCAGAGTTGTAATGAATTATAAGTAGCAATAGCGTGGCGTGTTCATACGTTACAGTGCTTCTGGAGGGTGCGTAGAAGAAGTGTATTTGTTGTTAAGTAATGATGTGCGGAAATTGTTTAATGGGGTCATTTGTAATTTGCTTATCGCACAGAAGTAATTGTTCAGGCTTGTGTTTGTGCATGTTTTTGGTTGAATGTCTTGAAAAGTGGCAGAAAATTGGTGAAAAGTTGTGAACATCAACGGAAGGTGGTCACGCTGTGGAGTGCTTACAGAAAAGTCATGACGTCATTACCGCAGGGTGTATCATAGTTAATGGCATATACGCATACAGTTGAACGTACACGGTGCAAGAAGCAAAAAAGTATCAGTAAACATAGGGTCGGATATGCATACCTTAATAGCTACGAGCAATTTTTCATCTTCGACATTGTGAAGCAAATCTCTTCTACTGCAAGCTCTTTGCTTTCCACATTTTGGGAAAAAAATGTCCAGTAAACATGTGCTGTAAAATACCTTAAAAGTTATGAGCACTTGTTCATTAGAAGAATTGTGTTCCAAAGTACCGAAGTTGGTGCTCCTAAAAATGCTTGGTCGTATGAGATGAAGCCGTTAAGAGGCGATTGAATGCTTTCATGTCACAATTAAGAAGCGTTAAACGGCGATAATCCTGAATCCTTGCTCCTTCCTTCGGCCTCGGGGCAGGTATGATCATTCCTTCAACAAAGGTAGTGGAACCCGATGTCTCCGGGGAGAGCATGTTCATTATGAGGATTAAGTAGCACTTCACTTGGCCTACGTTAAATAGCAATGTCCGTAAATTAGAGGGCCAGCGGAAGAAATGCAAACGGTTGGGGAAGCTTAACTCTGGTAGAGTGGAGCACCCTATGGACAGGTTGTTCATCGACACCTGTGTTCCCTACCTAGGCTGTTCAGATTTCGAAGAGAAAGAAACGGGACATTGTGTTTATACTTACATTGTGTCTATACTTAACTTTATTACTACCTTTACGCTTAACGTTCTTCTCTGTTATCGTGATGTTTTGATATCGATAATAGGCCTGTAATGATGCAGCAGCTGTAAAACCCATAGCAAGACTGTATCTTGATTTTGTGTATTGGAAAGCAAGACACATTACACAAAAATAAAATTCAGAAAGAAAAAAGACTGATGTACACATTTTATTATAACGGCCTGGATATATTTTTTGCAGGGTTTAGATAGAATTTGTTAATCCTAAAACCTGTGTAATACTACCAATCAGTGATAAGATACAAATTATACATTTCATCCTAATATTTAAAATTTAGTTTGGTTAGGGACTGTTAGGGCAAGAGTGTATACATGTCAAACAATATTAAGTATGTGCTGGTAACACAAGCTGCATCGCTCACCTTCTTCACAAGATTAACTTCCAAATGGCTGCAGTCCCATTAGGAGAAATGGTTTAAGTGATGCTCTTTTAGACCTCCTTTGATTTTGGCTTTATTTGTCTCGAGAACCGTAAATTGGATGGCCGGCCGGTTAGGGGCTTATCTTTTCATTATATATCTCTCTCTTTCTTTAGACATAAGACGAGTTAAGCCAAAGGAGATATACATTATGAATATATATATATGAAATGATATTTCGTTGGTATCGGCGGGAATTCATGGAAGGGCCGAGAACATCTAGATTGATATTGTGAAAACATTTAAAACTTTCCTTTACAATGGAATGAAGAGAAAAGCTAGTTAACAACATCCAGTAACCACAGAGCGCCAGCAGGGTTCAAAATTTATCCCTCTTCTTTAAAAAATACAAGCTCAACATCAATAACCACAGAGCGCCAGAATGCTTAGGACTTAATTTAAAATTCTCCCTTTACAAATTTACAACACGATCAAAAGCAATAATCAGCAAGCGCCAGAAGGCTTAGAAACTGCCTTGAAATGTTAAAGTATTGCAACAAGGTCAAAATCAATACAAAGACCTAGAAGGCTAAAAATATTCTCTTTTAAAAAAGTTTCAAAGAAAACACACTTAAACAGAAATAGATCAAGATACTTTACAAGTCTTCCAAAACAATTTAAGAGAGTAAATGCCCCGCTTCAATACAACTAGGCCACTGTGGTGCCTACCAGGAACACAACAAATGTAAAAACAGTGGCAACAAGCAGGCCTCTAGGGGTTGAAACGTTTTGTAAATTGGCAACAATTTGGTTCAAGAATGGGCCAAATGGCTCGGAGCACTATGGGACTTAACATCTGAGGTCATCAGTCCCCTAGGACTTAGAACTATTTAAACCTAACAAACCTAAGGACATGACACACATCCATGCCCGAGGCAGGATTCGAACCTGCGACCGTAGAGATCGCGCGATTCCAGATTGTAGAACCGCTCGGCCACCCCGGCCGGCGATTAACTAGGTGAAACAGTAACTGCCTGATGGCTTGAAACCTTGCTATTTGCAAAATTTTGAGGGGTGATTCCGGGAGGGCAAGGCAGGCAAGGGCAGATTTAACGAGGAACGGAAAATTAAGATCCCCGGCGCACAGCACGGCAATAAGCTTAAGATCATACGTGACCGACGACCCCCAACAGCCACTGGGCACGGAACAGCGGTCCCAACGAGGCCCCACTGCCGGCCTCTGCACAGAACCGCTTCCGCTTTCTCTCCCGTCGTCAAGTCGGCCCTTTGGTGAGGCACACCGGAACACTCCGTTGGATGGTCGGACAACCAGGGCCTGGGTCAGTATACAATATGGCTAACTAGCCCAGTCTGCAAAACTGTCAACCTGATATTAATGTCGGATCAACTTAGATAGAAACCACGTAAAACACAAGAATAATTCACCACTTGAACACCCGGCCGGTGTGGCCGTGCGGTCTAGGCGCTTCAGTCTGGAACCGCGTGACCGCTCCAGGTTCGAATCCTGCTTCGGGTATGGATGTGTGTAATGTCCTTAGGTTAGTTAGGTTTAAGTAGTTCTAAGTTCTAGGGGACTGATGACCACAGATCGTAAGTCCCATAGTGCTCAGAGCTATTTGAACCATTTTTGAACCACTTGAACACCCTGCAAATTTTTTTCAACTTTTTTAAAAAGAAATGACAAACTCTTCATCCCAAGAAATAATCAAAGATAACTATCCAATTCTTATGCAGATTTAATAGTCAAAAATTCCACTAGACACAAATTCTGCACCTTACCAATATATGACATTCATCAGCAGTCCACAGTGTCCGCTACATGGCAGCCGTCACCCTGTGTGTCTAGGGCTAAATGACACCCCATTGGATGACAATGTACTTCTAAAACACAGTTTTTAAAAACGGGTTTAACTCGTCGCCATAATTTCCCTGCTCCTGTTAGTTGGATCTCTTCACACGTCCTTCAAAAAACAGTACCACAAGCAAATCAACAGTACTAAAACCAGGCACTGTGCAGCAACAGGAACGAATTGCAAGTAATCATGGGCACACAGAACTCAGAAGAGGCCAAAAGAGCCAATACGTGTCGTCCGCTGAGACGACCGATCGACCAACCAACCACCGGTCGTTGCCTATGAAATCGCAAGCGCAGGAAAAGAAGTGATTTGCCAACTGACAGCTTGTAACCAAGAGATCACTTCGACGGAGGGCAACACAATGGGCTGCGGCAACACACTTTCGATGGAAAACCAATAGCCATCAGCCTCTCGTGGAACGGAGCCTTTGGTCAATACCCGCACAACCGGCTACCGTCATCTCCACCGCTTCAGCTCGGATCCGCAACATCCTCACAGCACTATCCAAAAGACACTAGTACGCTGAGAAAATTTGGCCCACCGGATGTGCCACTGGACGACCAGAGCAGAAGGCAACCAGAGGAAGTCGCCCGGAACGGAAATCGATACGAGCGTACACGGCTCAGTACATTTCTAGAACATTAAAATTAAAAAGCGGGAAAGATTTTTGCTCCGAATGATTTTCTCGGGCCACCAGGAGATTTATGTGAAAACCAGGACTGCGCCGACAATATCGGGATGTCTGGTCAGCCTACCCCCAGTTGTTCGGATACTGCAAAGTAGAGCATGTACTACAACTGTAACCATTGTGAGTAAGCTGTTTAGGTTTTTATGTTGGTAACGCCACGTAGCGCTCTGTATGAAAATCACAGACTGCACACAGCAGAGTCAATGATTTTCATACAGAGCGCTATGTGGCGTTACCAACATAAAAACCTAAACAGCCTTACTGTGATGAATGATCAGGACTGCCTTCATGGATAGTGGACAATTTTTACTTTTTACCAGCAGTGTATCAATAATAGTGTGCATTTGATATATTTGTTAGCGTTAATATAATTTTTTTAACAAATATGTATTGGACACAGCCCAAAACAATTTGTAAAATATTTTGTGGGGAGCGTGGGCGCTATGTAAGTAGGCTGTTTACGCTTTTATGTTGGTAACACCACCTAGCGCTCTGTATGAAAATGACTGACTCTGCTGTATGTAGTCTGTAGCTGGTTGGCATTGTTGGAATATTCGCTTGTGTAGTGTCGGGCAGTTAGACGTGAACAGCGCGTAGCGTTGTGCAGTTGGAGGTGAGCCGCCAGCAGTGGTGGATGTGGAAAGAGAGATGCCAGAGTTTTGAGAACCGACGATGTGGACGTGTGTCCGTCAGAAAAAGGAAATTTGTGAAGATGGTAGTCATTAATTGATAGATCTTTTATTTAGCTGGCAGTATTGGCGCTCGTTGTATTGCAGTAGTTCGAGTAACGAAGATTTTTGTGAGGTGAGTGATTCATGAAAGGTATAGATTATCGTTAGTCAGTGCCATTCTTTTGTTGAGTTTATTGAAAGATTGCGCTAAAAATATTGTGTGTCAGTTTAATGATGATGAGAATAAGTAAAGAGAGAAATGTCTGAGAACGTCCAATTTTACTAAACTGTCTGTGATCAAGTAACGTAGAAGTTTACCAGCACAATAATTAATAATTTTTCTAAGGGGGCGTTTCACCATTAAGCATCTTAATCACGTTTTCTCACCGAGCGAGGTGGCGCAGTGGTTAGCACACTGGACTCGCATTAGGGAGGACGACGGTTCAATCCCAGGTCCGGTCATCCTGATTTAGGTTTCCCGTGATTTCCCGAAATCACTCCAGGCAACTACCGGGACGGTTCCTTTGAAAGGGCACGGCCGACTTCATTCCCCGTCCTTCCCTAAACCGATGAGGCCGATGACCTCGCAGTTTGGTCTCTTCCTCCCAAACAACCCCAACCCATCCCCATGTTTTCTCTATCTCTGAGACCTCGAAGGTTCTATTTAGCAACAATGTTCGATGTTTTGTGTCTAGTAGTTCTGTTCTACCACCAGTATTTCTCATGCAAACGCCACCCACCACCTTCCTTTGCGGAGTGTGTCAACTGCAGTCTTACGTCAGCCTCAGTTATCTGCCGCGGGAAGTCGCAGACGAAGTGGGGTGAGTCGATTGGGTGTCTTAATTTTGTCTTTAACACGACCGCGAATGAAACTACTAGGACCACTCCCTCCAAAATTATGTTTGTACTTCCTGTTCAAAAATGGTTCAAATGGCTCTGAGCACTATGGGACTCAACTGTTGTGGTCATTAGTCCCCTAGAACTTAGAACTACTTAAACCTAACTAACCTAAGGACATCACACACATCAATGCCCGAGGCAGGATTCGAACCTGCGACCGTAGCAGTCGCACGGTTCCGTACTTCCTGTTACTTCGTCACTTTTTATTAATGACTTTCTTTCTAACGATAACGATCTGAAGGTCATCAAGAATAATAGTGAATGTGCAAGAAATAAGATGAGGCTTGCAATAATAGGGAATGTGCAAAAAATAACATCAGGTGCGCACAGCAGAGGAAGGCTGCCCGGTGTAAGAAGGGCAGACGTCCGACCTCGCTTCAGCAGGGAGACAGAGTCTACTCCAAGATGATTACAGGTATATAGCGTTAATTAAGTACCGTGAACGCTTTAAGAAACACATTGACTGCCAACCGTGGGCTTTATTGAAAAATGTGCAGGAGAGAATGGTGTTACTGAAAGCCAGTCTTCCGACGGCAGACTAGTAAAGTGCTTATAACGCTGGGGACGGGAAAGGAAATCCTGGTGGTACAGCACGCGGGGTTAGCACAGCAGCGGGGTGAGGTCGGCTTGGCTGCCTGTCTGGTACAACAAAGCGTCCTGCCGTGGCGCACCGCGCTGCCCGGATAGCCCTGATAAAACTTAATTGCCTTTTTGCTTCCTCATTCCGCTAAATAAAGTTCCTTATCTAATGAAAACTGAAATTAAAGTTGGGACGCCAGCCATTACGGCCCTGGATCATCGCGGAGAAGCCGCGCCCGCCGCGTAATTATCGGGAGGAAGGAACGGAAAAAATGTCCCTCAGATACGGCGTCGTTCTGGGCAGGCACTGCCGCCGCTCCTTCTGATACATCTGTCCTTTCTGAACCGTTAAACTTTGCTCCTATTTCTGCTTTACGGTTAAAGCACAGTTTTGCGAACAGTGAAAGTCCCATTTCTTTTATCGTTCCAAAGACGAGTGCCCACAAGAAAGGTTTAGACCTTCTTTAAACTGAAAGCTGACCCATGATTATCCTTGTGTTACTGTTTTTAAGTTCGTTCAGAGTGCAACATATTATCATGGTACACTCAGATGACACAAGTCGTGGGATAGCGATATGTACAGTCGTGGAAAAAACGAGCGAGACCCCTCGCCTTTTCGTTATGCTGATCCGCACAGCTTTAAAGTCTGCTACACAGCATAGCAAGCAAGGCGACGAAGTGCTACCAACATACTATATACAGGCGTGAAATTGACAAACTAGTCAGACTGTTTTCACTAAATATCTATGGCTATATTAATGCTAATTAGTATGTTAAACACAACACGTAAATATAAGATATAAATGAAAGAAGAAACGCTAATTAGTATGAACTGTACTAATAAACATGAACTTGAGCTTATCGAAACAACACTACTGTTCTAGTAAGACAAAGGACCTCACATCGTTATGAATTAGCAAAATATGCGCATTCGGCCGCGAAACGATTTGTGTCAACGTTCAGACCAGTCATAGTTGATTGCGGTTGCTGACTTACCATGAAAGTGCGCAAATTTACCAATGCGTGAAGATTCATAACGAAATTCAGTTAAAAATCATTCAGTGGCACACGTAAGTCAATTCAGTTATTGACAGAAGAGGAAAAAGCAAGGCAGTAACAAGTGTGAAATTCTACAAGAGTTTCATATTGACATCCACAGGGCGCCAGATAGATGGTGAAAAAGGCGACACTTGTAGGGTTCAGTTTTTACCGATTTAGGTGACGAAATCCTAACAACGAAAATAGCTACGACATTTACTGAAGATGAGAGCCGCATAAATAATTCTCCCTACACTTTATTCGAAATGTTCTAGTTACAGTCGATACAACAGCATATTACTCGTAGCTACAGTTTCGATCTAAATCACGTTTACAGGAATGCAAATAAAATCCACCTTCTTACACACGTGGTAATTCAGATCATAGTATTAATGCCACCGCGTTTTAAAAGTGCGAGCATTACCATTGCTAGCTAACTTAAGAAACACTTCGGCTAATGAACGTCTTCTGGCTGTGGCGAGTCTAATGGAGAATTCGAAACATTGTAGAATACGTTTAGCAGCCATGTAGCCGTTTAGTTCCTCGAGTGGTGCAGAATTATCCTACTAAATTTACTCGCTAATAACAGTATTTTGTTATTTCGATAAACAACCCGAATGATTGTCACATAAGCGGTGACATAAAGGTAGAAAATTCATGTCTTGGAGTCCAGAAAGATCTATGCAACAGAAACTGCAGACCATTTTACCATTATCATTGCGAAATTACCGGCTTCTTCATGTCTGGAGTAATAATAGAGGCAATCCACTATGACTGATTTGAACGTTGACACAAATCGTTTCGCGGCCGAATGTGCATATTTTGCTAATTCGTAACGATCTGGGGTACTTTGTTTTACTAGAACAGTTGTGTTATCGCGATAAGTTGAAATTCATTTTTATTAGTACAGTTCATACTAATTAGCGTTTCTTCTTTCATTTATATCTTATATTTACGTGTTGTGTTTACCACACCAATCAGCATTAATACGAAGATTGGAACTTAAATAGTGACAACCGATACAAAAGAGTTACCTGTTTGCACCTGTTACTGTCCTTCAGAGTAGTCACTAGCGTTGTGTAGAACCCGTTGTCATCGATGTGGAAAGCGAAGTATACCGTTAGCGGAACCTGTTCTGCTGTGGTGCGAATGGAGCGGTCTGACGTTATGGTGATTCTCGTGTACGACTGTGATGGTGTTATCCTAACACATAACGTTCCTCCATGCCAGACCGTCAATGCACAGTATTACTGTTCGTTTTTGGAGCATCACCTGAGACCAGCTTTGAGAAAGAAACGGCGACACTTTCTGCACAACCCACCCATTATTTTGCACAACAATGCGCGGGTGCATACAGATGGTTCAAATGGCTCTGAGCACTATGGGACTCAACTGCTGTGGTCATCAGTCCGCTAGAACTTAGAACTACTTAAACGTAACTAACCTAAGGACATCACGCACATCCATGCCCGAAGCAGGATTCGAACCTGCGACCGTAGCAGTCGCACGGTTCCGGACTGCGCGCCTAGAGGTGCATACAGCACAAGCTATGGCTGCTCTGTTCGGTCGATGGGTCTGGGAAGTACTGTACCATCCAAAGTCCTTATGACTTTAATTTGATTGCGAAGATGAAGGGACCACTTCGAAGCTTTCGCTTCAGAACTGTTCCAGAGATTCGACAGGCAGTAGACCGCTCCATTCGCACCATCAATAGACCAGGATCTACTAACGGTATACTACTTCTTCCACATCTATGGCAACGGGGTTCTACACAATGCTGGTGACTACTTTGAAGGACAGTTACAGGTGCAAACATGTAACTCTTTTGTACCGGTTGTAAATAAATAGTTACCACTATTTAAGTTCCAACCCTCGTATAGTCCTACACATGATCGAAAACAGTCCGACAAAGTTCGAATAGTTACTCAATTTCACGCCTGTGCATAGTATGTTGGTAGCACTTCGTCGCCTTGCTTGCTATGCTGTGTAGCAGACTTTAAAGCTGTGCGGATCAGCATAACGAAAAGGCGAGGGGTCTCGCTCGTTTTGTCCACGACTGTACATACTACACAGATAGCGGTGGTATTGCGTACACAAGGTATAAAAGGACAGTGCATTGGTAGAAACTATCATCTCGGGGAGGTTATTCATGTGAAAAGGTCTCGAACGTGATTATGACCGCGCAATGGGATTTAACAGACGGTGAACTCTGGATAATACACCAGTGGACATTAAAATTGCTACACCAAGAGGAAATGCTGACGATAAACGGGTATTCACTGGACAAATATACTAGAACTGACATGTGATTACATTTTCAGGCAATTTGGGTGCATAGATCTTCAGAAATCAGTACCCAGAACAACCACCTCTGGCCGTAATAACGACCTGGATACGCCTGGGCATTGAGTCAAACAGAGCGTGGAAGGCGTGTGCAGGTACAGCTGGCCATGCAGCTTCAACACGATACCACAGTTCATCAATAATAGTGACTGGCGTATTGTGACGAGCCAGTTGCTAGGCCACCATTAACAAGACGTTTTCAATTGGTGAGAGATCTGGAGAATGTGCTGGTCAGGGCAGCAGTCGAACATTTTCTGTGTCCAGAAAGGTCCGTACAGGACCTGCAACATGCGGTCGTGCATTAGGCTGCTGAAAAGTAGGGTTTCGCAAGGATCGAATGAAGGGTAGAGCCACGGGTCGTAACACATCTGAAATGTAACGTCTACTGTTCAAAGTACCGTCAATGCGAACAAGAGGTGATCGAGACGTGTAACCAATGGCACCCCATACCATCACGCCTGGTGATACGTCAGTATTGCGATGACGAATACACGCTTCCAATGTGCGTTCACCGCGTTGTCACCAAACACGGATGCGACCATCGTGATGCTGTAAACAGAGCCTGGATACATCCGAAAAAATGTTTTGCCATTCGTGCACCCATGTTCGTCGTTGAGTACACCATCGCAGGCGCTCCTGTCTGCAATGCAGCGTCAAGGGTAACCGCAGTCACGGTCTCCGGGCTGATAGTCCATGCTGCTGCAAACGTTGTCTAACTGTCATCTCGACTACTAGTAATGGGATCCAGCACCCTCCTCAACACACCGATTCCATATTATGCTAACAGTCATTGGATCTCGACCAACGCGAGCAGCAATGTTGCGATACAATAAATCGCAATCGCGATAGGCTACAATCCGACCTTTATCAAAGTCGGAAACGTGATGGTACGCATTTCTCCTCCTTACACGAGGCATCACAACAACGTTTCACTACGCAACGCCGGTCAACTGCTGTTTGTGTATGAGAATTCGGTTGGAAACTTTCGTCATGTCAGCACGTTGTAGGTGTCGCCAGCGGCGCCAACCTTGTGTGAATGCTCTGAAAAGCTAGTCATTTGTATATCACAGCATCTTATTCCTGTCGGTTTAATTTCGCGTCTGTGGCACGTCATCTTCGTGGTGTAGCAATTTTAATGGCCAGTAGTGTAGCTGAAGCTAGGCGCACCAAAATTGACGCGTTACCTCTCACCACGTAAACGCAGTGATCGGCGGCCTTCACTTAACGACTGAGAGCAGCGGCGTTTGCGTAAAGTTTTGGGTGCTAATAGATAAATAACAGCGCGGTTATATCTAATCGCAGAAGCGAAAGCGAGACGTGCGACGAACGTGTCATGTAGGGCAATGAGACGAAATTCGGCGTTAATGGGCTATGACAGCAGGCGACCGATGCGAGTGCCTTTGCTAAGAGAACGACATAGTCTGCTGTGCCTCTCCTAGGGTCGTGACCGTGTCGCTTGCACCCTACACGACTGGAGAACCATGGCTTGATGAAATGAGTCCCGATTTAAGATGGTAAGAGCTGATTATACGGTTAGAATGCGGCGCAGACCTCACTTGGTCATGGACCCAAGATGTCAACAAGGCACTATGCACGCTGGTAGCGGCTCCATAATGGTGTGGGCTGTGTTTACATGGAATGGACTGGGTCCTCTGGTCCTACGGAACTGGAAAAGGTTATGTTCGGCCACTTAAAGGCTATCTGCAGCCATTCATGGACTTCCTGTTTTCAAACAACGATGCACCATGTCACTGAGCCGTAGTTGTTTGCCATTTGTTTGAAGATGATTCTAAACAATACAAGCATATTATCTGGTCACCCAGATCGCGCTATATGAATTCCTACAAATCTTTATGGGACATATTGGAGAAGCCAGTTCACGCATAAAATCCTGCACCTGAAAACGCTATGGCACTCATAGACGGCTATAAAGACTGCACGACTAAATATTTCAACAGCGGACTTCCAACGACTTCTTGAATCCATGCCACTCCGAGTTGCCGAACTACACCTGGAGAAAGGAGGTCCGACACGATATTTGTAGGAGTGCCATGATTTTTGTAACCTCAGTGTACGTTTCAAATACTTTTAAAAATCAGATTACTTTTCAGAAGAGAAGACCTGGGCCGGCCGTTGTGACCGATCGGTTCTAGGCGCTTCAACCTGGAACGCACGACCGCTTCGGTCGCAGGTTTGAATCCTGCCTTGGGAATGGATATGTGTGATGTCCTTAGATTATTTAGGTTTAGTAGTTCTAAGTTCTAGGGGACTGATGACCGAAGATGTTAAGTCCTATAGTTCTCAGTGCCATTTGAACCATTCTTAGAAGAGGTGGCAGGAACAACAACGCATGTTTTATAATACTGGACGTCTCATCCGAAAATTATCTTTAATACTGACTTTCGGTAGCCCCTTATATCTCCTGGTTTTCAGAGGGACTTCAGATATCAAGAACTATATTTATGGTAATCACGTGCGACAAGTAACATATTGTGGAAGTGCATTCAACCACTATAAGGACAGTATCAAGTAAAGCACTGCTGTTTTACATAAATCTTCAGCATAAGGACAGCTTTACGTCAAGCCAGGAATTGAAATTCCACGAATGGAAAACACCCAATAGAATAAAAACTTCACATGTCTTCTGTCGTGACCTATTTTACAAATGGGGAATTACCGATTCGCGACTGCAGTGAACCTCGTCATACTGTTAACCACGTTGGATCCGAATGCCGCCTTACGGCATATCCAGGGGCCAGCGGAGGTTCGAGTCCTCCCTCGGGCATGAGTATGTGTGTTTGTCCTTAGGATAAATTAGGTTAAGTGAAAACAGTGAGAAACTTAACATCAGGATTGATGGTCACGAAGTCAATGAAGTTAAGGAATTCTGCTACCTAGGCAGTAAAATAACCAATGACGGACGGAGCAAGGACAACATCAAAAGCACACTAGCTATGGCAGAAAAAGGCATTTCTGGCCAAGAGAAGTCTACTAATATCAATTACCGGCCTTAATTTGAGGAAGAAATTGCTGAGGATGTACGTCTGGAGTACAGCATTGTATGGTAGTGAAACATGGACTGTGGGAAAATCGGAACAGAAGAGAATCGATGCATTTGAGATGTGGTGCTATAGACGAGTGTTGAAAATTAGGTGGACTGATAAGTTAAGGAATGAGGAGGTTCTACGCAGAATCGGAGAGGAAAGGAATATGTGGAAAACACTGATAAGGAGAAGGGACAGGATGATAGGACATCTGCTAAGACATGAGGGAATGACTTCCATGGTACTAGAGGTGGCTGTAGAGGGCAAAAACTGTAGAGGAAGACAGAGATTGGAATACGTCAAGCAAATAACTGAGGACGTAGGTTGCAAGTGCTACTCTGAGATGAAGAGGTTAGCACAGGAAAGGAATTCGTGGCGGGCCGCATCAAACCAGTCAGTAGACTGATGACAAAAAAAAGGAAGGTTAAGTAGTGTGTAAGCTTAGGGACTGATGATCTTAGCAGTTAAGTCCCATGAGATTTCACACACTTTTTTTTTTAACATCCAGGGGAAGGTGCGATTTCTTTGGAAGTTTAAACTCTGCATTGGGGTGGATTTATGGCTAAAAATTAAAAATAAATTTATATACTCACTGTTAGTATGTCCTGCTTTACACTTTTAACTATATTGTGAAATTTTATCCTTTTATTTTAACGTAAAATTTTTATATATTACACCAACTACACGCTAGCCATATGCTACATTAATAAAAACTCAAACCGTAGATGACAGAGTACTGTCTTTCGGAGTTGTTTCTATAAAGAAGATCACGATACGGTTACTCCTACTAGCTACAAAATAAAACCTCATGTTGCGAGACTCTAGACAGAAGTCAAGCATGGGAGTTCGAGGCGCCACTGGGTTATGGATAAATGGGAGCTGTGTCTGCGGTCTGAACCGTGTGAACCCTCTCGATATGCAGATCGCCCCCTCAGACTCAGATATGGTGTGAAAAACTGTACACAACGGGAAGGAACGGGATATCCCCTTACTCTGGAAAGATCCAACTCTCCCCCTCGCTGATACAAGCACGGTTTCAGGCCTGAGTTACTCAAATGGCCCCCTCCCACTCTATCAACTTGGTTGACAAATTAATTAAATTTGTCAGTTAATTAACAGCTCTCCCAGTGGGCAATCACCCAGCCCTCTTCCTACCCTCGCCCATCTGGGAATTAACATGAGGAAGACTAAATCTGCGCTGGAGAGGAAGGATGATGACAGGAAATTCAGTCACATAACAAAGGGAATTAGATTAGGAAATGAGACACTTAAAGTAGTAAAGGAGTTTTGCTATTTGGGGAGCAAAATAACTGATGATGGTCGAAGTAGAGAGGACATAAAATGTAGACTGGCAATGGGAAGGACAGCGTTTCTGAAGAAGAGAAATTTGTTAACATCGAATATATATTTATGTATCAGGAAGTCTTTTCTGAAAGTGTTTGTATGGAGTGTAGCCCTGTATGGAAGTGAAACATGGACGATAAATAGTTTGGACAAGAAGAGAATAGAAGCTTTCGAAATGTGGTGCTACAGAAGAATGCTGAAGATTAGATGGGTAGATCACATAACTAATGAGGAAGTATTGAACAGGATTGGGGAGAAGAGAAGTTTGTGGCACAACTTGACCAGAAGAAGGGATCGGTTGGTAGGACATGTTCTGAGGCATCAAAGGTAAAAATCGTAGAGGGAGACCAAGAGATGACTACACTAAGCAGATTCAGAAGGATGTAGGTTGCAGTAGGTACTGGGAGATGAAGAAGCTCGCACAAGATAGAGTAGCATGGAGAGCTGCATCAAACCAGTCTCAGGACTGAAGACCACAACAACAACAACAAAAGATACACAGTTTATTTTAAAAATTTAGTTCCTGTGGGTTGGATCTCTCTTGCTCATCATTCTGTGCTGCTTTGGAAGATACAGGTCTTGTAAAATACATCGAAAATAAGTAATTAAATAGATCCCTTCTTTCTTCGACTGCACAAGAAATACCACCAACATAACTCACCGCACGTAATTACACTATAAAAAACCTTTTGATATTGAAGCATGCATCATTCACCAGGCTGTGCCATGCACCAGCCCCCTCACATATGGCCACATGTGCAGGCTAGGAGACGGGCTCTCATACAGTGCTGGCTCATGCAGCAAGCAGACCAGCAAGTTGTGCTAATCCCTGAACAAAGCATTAGGTGGCGGCAACCCTTTGGTGTTGATACCTCAGCAATTCTTGTCAAAACACATTCTCTCCTTCTGTCTCTCTCTCTCTCTTCCTCTCTCAAGTGGTCACATCCTGTCATGTGCAACTTCTTGGGAGAATACCAACAAACCTGTTCAAACCAGCAGGCCATAATGACTCAGAATACTGCACTCATTTTTTGAGACCTTCTGACAACCAAGTCACCCCCACAAATCCAGTCCCCTTCGTTCATAGCGGTGACTTTTGCCTCCTCAAGTGGCTACTTCTGGCTGTAGCACCAGCAAAATCTACTCCTAAACACACACCTTCCATACCAGGCCAGTGGAAGCAGCTGCTCTATGTACTCGACCTCTAGTGCAGATAGTGACTGAATTAGTTCACAATACCACCAGCAGAAGATGCTGGGACAAGTAAGCCCTCCACCTCTCCTCCCTCCAGTTCCATCCGCTGCTCCTCCTCAGATATACAGTTACCTCCAGTCTTAGATGCAGGTGACAGGATCTGTTTGATGTTGATGCCTGGAAAATTCCTCTCAAAACGTTTGCTCTCTCTCTCTCTCTCTCTCTCCCTCTATATCTCTCTCTCTTACATATATATATTATACACAGGGTGTCCCAGCTATCTTGTCCACCCAAAATATCTCTGGAACAATAACAGCTATTCGAAAACGACTTTCACCGGTATCAATGTAGGGCTGGGGCCCATGAATGTACATATTTGGAAAAATTCTAAAACGAAAGCATATGTGATTTTTAACACAAACATGTTTTTTTTTAAATGGACTTCATATATGTTTTCTTCAGCAATTCATAGCATAACAAAGCACATACACAATGGCGTTGATTGCATCGCAATATTCCCATTACATCCCGAGATATTAAGACGCGAAGTTGACGCTTGAAACACCCGACATGGGCTGCTGGCGCACATCCTGAGGCTCAGGCGTGAACCCCATGCTGCCCGTAATCGCGCAGCAGACCGTATTATTCGTTTCGGACCTCTTGATAAGTATGGAAGTGTGATTACGCATGTCAATCACATCGCGAGTACGGGCAGCATGCGCCAGCAGCGCATGTCGGGTGTTTCAAGCGTCAACTTCGCGTCTTAATATCTCGGGATGTAATGGGAATATTGCGATGCAATCAACGCCATTGTGTATGTGCTTTGTTATGCTACGGATTGCTGAAGACAAAATATAGGAGGTCCATATAAAAAAAACGTAAGTTTGTGTTAAAAAAAAACATATGCTTTCGTTTTAGAATGTTTCCAAATATGTACATTCATGGGCCCCAGCCCTACATTGATACCGGTGAAAGGCGTTTTCAAATAGCTGTTATTGTTCCCGAGATAATTTGGGTGGACAAGATAGCTGAGACACCCTATATATATACACTCCTGGAAATTGAAATAAGAACACCGTGAATTCATTGTCCCAGGAAGGGGAAACTTTATTGACACATTCCTGGGGTCAGATACATCACATGATCACACTGACAGAACCACAGGCACGTAGTCACAGGCAACAGAGCATGCACTATGTCGGCACTAGTACAGTGTATACCCACCTTTCGCAGCAATGCAGGCTGCTATTCTCCCATGGAGACGATCGTAGAGATGCTGGATGTAGTCCTGTGGAACGGCTTGCCATGCCATTTCCACCTGGCGCCTCAGTTGGACCAGCGTTCGTGCTGGACGTGCAGACCGCGTGAGACGACGCTTCATCCAGTCCCAAACATGCTCAATGGAGGACAGATCCGGAGATCTTGCTGGCCAGGGTAGTTGACTTACACCTTCTAGAGCACGTTGGGTGGCACGGGATACATGCGGACGTGCATTGTCCTGTTGGAACAGCAAATTCCCTTGCCGGTCTAGGAATGGTAGAACGATGGGTACGATGACGGTTTGGATGTACCGTGCACTATTCAGTGTCCCCTCGACGATCACCAGAGGTGTACGGCCTGTGTAGGAGATCGCTCCCCACACCATGATGCCGGGTGTTGACCCTGTGTGCCTCGGTCGTATGCAGTCCTGATTGTGGCGCTCACCTGCACGGCGCCAAACACGCATACGACCATCATTGGCACCAAGGCAGAAGCGACTCTCATCGCTGAAGACGACACGTCTCCATTCGTCCCTCCATTCACACCTGTCGCGACACCACTGGAGGCGGGCTGCACGATGTTGGGGCGTGAGCGGAAGACGGCCTAACGGTGTGCGGGACCGTAGCCCAGCTTCATGGAGACGGTTGCGAATGGTCCTCGCCGATACCCCAGGAGCAACAGTGTCCCTAATTTGCTGGGAAGTGGCGGTGCGGTCCCCTAAGGCACTGCGTAGGATCCTACGGTCTTGGCGTACATCCGTGCGTCGCTGCGGTCCGGTCCCAGGTCGACGGGCACGTGCACCTTCCGCCGACCACTGGCGACAACATCGATGTACTGTGGAGACCTCACGCCCCACGTGTTGTGCAATTCGGCTGTACGTCCACCCGGCCTCCCGCATGCCCACTATACGCCCTCGCTCAAAGTCCGTCAACTGCACATACGGTTCACGTCCACGCTGTCGCGGCATGCTACCAGTGTTAAAGGCTGCGATGGAGCTCCGTATGCCACGGCAAACTGGCTGACACTGACGGCGGCGGTGCACAAATGCTGCGCAGCTAGCGCCATTCGACGGCCAACACCGCGGTTCCTGGTGTGTCCGCTGTGCCGTGCGTGTGATCGTTGTTTGTACAGCCCTCTCGCAGTGTCCGGAGGAAGTTTGGTGGGTCTGACACACCGGTGTCAATGTGTTCTTTTTTCCATTTCCAGGAGTATATATATATATATATATATATATATATATATATATATATATATATATATATATATATATAAGGTGTCTACTTCACGCCCAGAAAGTGTCAGTCATGTACCACACTAATCATTGTCCTCAGCAGGTAGTGGATACCAGGTAGATCCCCAGCAGTGGATGTCTTGGAAATATTCCCGCACTCTGTTAGATTGACTACCTGATTAATTAAGTTGATACCTTTGTATGCAGGCAGTTTTTCCTTGTATCCTATTGGTCTGATACTAGGAATGGTATATGTGATGGGATTCGATCTCGAAACTATCAATTTACAAACCCTTTCAGATTATTGTTCCCTGGCCTCCTGTGGTAGGAAGTCTATAACGTTGGAAGTAGCTGAGAATTTCAAGTTTCAAGTCAATTGCGTGCTATGTCCTTCACTGATGCGTGAAGGAGCTGGACTGATTTGCATGTTCTCAGTACCACTATTGGAAACAATAAATAGACTAATCGGGGATTTGATGTCTCGACTGGAAGTGCTGCTTTGTAAAACAATAGTTGTAATTTCAAATTTTGGCGTGAATTTATACCGCCACCATTGCGGAATTCCTGACCTTTACTGGTCTGCCAAGTGTGTTTTATAAAGCACTATGGAATTCCTAAGTTTGTCTCTCAGCTACACTAGAAAGAAGAAGGAAGAGAAAAGGGTCTAACACATGATAGGATAGTAGCAACAACAAATACCACTACAAGACAGAGTGTACTGCAATGTATTGAGAAGCACTGAACGACAGCCCTAGTAGTTGTCACAGCTAGATGCCTGAGATCACTGAAATACTTGTACATACTATCCATTCACCCCGCAGATTTCCATATGGAGTGCGCCTGTCTCCGTGTTCACCAGCAGTGCCAACACTCAGAAATCGGAAAAAAACTGCCTCCGTGACCACAGCTGCTGACCTGCATTTATGCCATAGTGTTATCAATCCGTCCAGTGCCAACACTTGGCGGTAATCGTTATTGAATCGCTCCATTTTCCACAGAGAATACATGCGACATACACGATTGTGAAGACAGCCCAATGTACATTTAGTATTAGCTCACTATTGAGCTATCCGGAGAGCATAAAAAGGGTTGCCTCTTGGACTTATCCCCACTGCTGTGGGCAAGAATCGGCTAGCCAGCTGGTCAGAATTTTTCTTTGTACCTAACTGCCAGTCACAGGATAAGCTAATCTTTGGTTTCCAGTCGCCTGAACAGCTGGCAGTGTCGTATTCAGAAACCAGCTGCATATTTATCACTGTAATTACTACTAAACATTACGATTGCAGTCCCAACCGACAATGAGTGAAGTATCGGAAATACATCCACCTGATAGCTGTGGCTCAGGGACGAATTTCGTGTTAAAATATCGGTATCTATATCGTCATTAAGACTGGACATAATTTTCCATGTAAAATCTTTCATCCCCCTTATAGCTATCAATCCACTGAAATCGCATTTTTCCACATCAAATCCATACTTTCATTACAACCGAACATAGTCATTTTCTTTGCACATGCTACAACACTGGCTACAGTAAATTTACATCCCAATACATACTTTACAAGCCTACTGATCACAGTGAATTTATCACACATCCCCTACTAATTGTAATACTTTTTTAATAACTGGATTCTTGTGAACCAAACAATTTTGAGCGAAAGTCCGCGATAGATTGACGTGCTCCATTTGTAATAGTCTTATAAATGACAAACTATTAAAACACGATCGCAACAACCACGCTAGTCACCCTGCATTACAAGCGCTCTGGATTCCACATTGACGATATCCATGTTAAAAACTATAGATGCTTTATAAACGGAGGTATGCTCTTGCTTCCAAATGACGTGGTCTTGCACACAAACACTGAAACATTGAATACAGAAGATGATCGCAGAGAGTGTATTAACAGGACAGAAGTGTGAGTGCACATCGCCAGCGATGTTAAGCTCGTAATAAAAGCACCCCTCTAACCTAATTTATAAAGTTATTTTGGCTAAGGAACTGGTATGATGCCAATATTTGCAACTCCATCACGCTGCTGCTAGATACTTCCCACCCCAACAAACAGGATTTGTAATGCATTCTACCTCAGTACCTTGTCGACACCTTAACAGAGGTTGTGCAATATATCCGCAAGGTTATAGGCGAAGTACTATGATAGCTGACTGACAGCGATCACACACAGTAGATGGTGTGCTATGTGATGAGTCACTTAAAAAATCCAACACTACTTTAATGCTGTAAGAAATGTGTAAAAACCTATGGAGATTACATGAGGTTTTCTGATCTATAGTGACATGCTTTCTGGCAAATGCCATCTCCAATTACAAACCAAGTCTCTCCATTCAACCACATACTTCCATTTAGATCCTATGGATATGTCCTTGAATGATTACAGCCACTGATGAAGTGTATTCGCTGTATTCACATATCTGAAAACGAATCTCCTTTTCCAAACTACCTGCTAAGGACCCCACAAAGCAAAACTCTGACATGCTTTTAGACAGTCTCTCTGCATCTTGCAATTCTTCCTCTTGTAACTGTTCCTCAATCGTTGTAATACCCTTGCTATAGCTGTGTCCATGTGATCGTTCCGATTGAAGTCAGAACTGAGTGGAAGTCGGAGAGCGCTATATCTACCACCTTCAGCATCCCATGGAGAAACAGGGCGAGCTAAGTTAATGTGACAGGAGCGGTGGAACAGGGAACATGTTGTCGTAACTGTGCCCACTGTGTACAACGTGTAAGGCCAATGTCAAACAAAGCTTTCTCCTGCAACATGAGCCAGTAGAAAAAACAGTATAAGCAGTTATTATTGTGTTTCTTATCATGAAAATTAAGAAAACGTCGCATCATATGGGTACTTGAAGAAGGATGAGGATTTTGCTACTGCATTACAGTAAGTTTCCATATTACATATTGCAGTCTGAAGGAAATCTGCATCCCTCAGGGTGCATTCACGTCACCCAAAAATTATCTCTATACTCATTGTTTTGTATTATCCGACAGAGAAAAACTACGAACTATAAACCCTCAACTAATGTCACCTTGTACAGAACTTGAAAAGATATTACCGAGTCCCTGTCTTCTGATACATCAGAAAAACTGTCTGTGTGCTGACATTGACCATACGTGGCGATCCGATTACATATACAGGATTGGTCCATTGTAACAGTTGGGCAGTGGTCAAAGTCGCTTGCACAACCAGCGTAAAGTTTCGTCACCTCTTATTGTAGTATGACCATATCCCACAGACTATCAATTACAAGAGAGGGTTCCCGTATTGTTCTTTTGTAAGCAGTTTGATACTTCGTTTCCCTGTTGTAGCTCATACAAGGAGTGTATGACTACATCTTTTATACCGCCATACATTTTGTTTTTCCACCATGACTTCGAGGGCTGTGTCAGGTGCTAGACTAACATTAACATATTTCAATCAATTGATTCTCACAGAAAGCTGAACATCAAATGGTATAAATTATGCTCCTAGCACAACACACAGGATAGTTCAAATAAAAGACAGACACGGTGGTTCTGAATGACAAAAATCGTGGAGGACATCGCATCATGTGGAAATTGGAAGAGTTTGTGGAATGGTGCAGCTTGTCGAAACAGGAGCCTGAAGGTGATGACATCTATGTTTAATCGCATCTTTCACAGTGAAGGGGTAGAAGATGTCTACGTATTCTATTTCGAAGAGGCCAAAGCCATAATTTCTCGTATTTCAGCCATGTACGCACTCACTGTTTCAGTGGTGGCCATGAACAGGAGGTGTTGCTCCCACCAAGAGTCTCCATCTCAAACAAGTACTGTCAGTTAATCATTGCGTGGTTGTCAACAACGTCCCATTAGACAGATGGGACTGAAGAGGCACCACTGAAATGGGACGAAGTGCTGTAATAAGCACCACAGTTGATACTGCAATCAATTTTTGCAATTTTACCAATTTTTCAGTGCTTTCAACGCTAACCAATGACACGACCGAACGCTTCACAGTCCCTGTATCGTCGCTAAATCGTCCACTAATTACTTTGCGACTACCGTAGATTGTGAATGTAGACGGACGACTGTTCAGTACGTCCGTTCATGGATAATTCTCGCACTTGTACACCAAAGCATACCAGACAGCGTCCTATACTGATGCAGTTAGGTTATCTACATATTTCCAGCAGTTCGATCATAGTGCAGAATTTGCAATTGGCCATCTTTCCCTATGTGGATGGGAGTCACAAAGTATTCTTACAATCATAGAACAAATCTCGAGATTAAAAAGATCTCCCCATGTTGTCTTCCACCAACCCTCGCCGAAACACTGTCGCTGATCTAATTTGCAGCGAACGAGATGTAGCTACATTCCATGCTTTATGAAGGAACAGCGTGAGCTGTAACTGCTGTTCACTTAAGACTGTTCTGCGCCAATCTTACTCATGACATTCATCCAAGTTCACATGATCTCTCCAGATGCGCGCATGTCGAGGATGTTGGCGTCCCCGATGGTGTGTAACAGTATGAGGGCGTTGTAATGATATACAGATGGCTAATAAGCAATGTGTGGATTATGCATGATGGAGCTCGAAAAGGACACAGTTTGAAGCACTGTACGTAAATCATCTGTGCTATCAATTCTAAAGTATTGTTCTAGTGTCTGAGGTCAATACCAACAAGGTTTCGGCAGAAGGGAAATGATCATAGAACGTAAACATATGCATTCGTATGGTTACATGGTTGTGCACTTAAACACGCTATTATGTGAAAGCCATGTGGCTTCCGAAATATTAGGCATAGAAAGTGCAATGCTCTTAATACTCTAATGCAGGACTTATATGTCGAACTTCTGACATACACCCACCCTGCAAGTTTTCTGTCCCACTCACTACAGTAATAAACTTCAAGATGACAAAATCGCTTCTTTCTGCACCTATGAAAAATATATTCTTTGTGATACATGATGTATAGTGCCCAATGTTCAAATCAGATTACGGTTCAGAAATTCTGCTATGCTTGCATCAGTCCTATAAAATGATCGTCGGCAGTGGAAAAAAAATGCTCTTACAAGGAAACAGAAACGCATAGCAGCAGTGCTTGAGATGTGGAATTACACGCGATGCTGCACTAGCTCTGTAAACAGGACAACTGTCAAGAAAATGAGTACAAAGGGCTTAGAGTACTTTCACAAACACCTGTCACTAACTTAGGATCACTGCAGTTACGAAACTGAAGACTCGATTTATGTCCAAGATGTGGCAGAGAAATGGAGTACTTTGCATACATCTACATTCTTCTAGGGTAGCGTTCAAAAATGGCTCCAAGCACTATGGGACTTAACATCTAACCGCTCGGCCACCGCGGCTGGCTTCTAGAGTAGGGTGTTGAACTAGATTTTTGTATCGATAGACACGATTCATCACACATGTGTTGGAATTCCTTTGCTGATCGTAGTTTGAAGACGTTTGCTATTAATGATTACAGGTAGACCGTGCACTAAGTCACACACAGAACACACAATTGTATACGAGTCGATCGCAAGTGATACCATGTAACTGATGCACCCCAACAGAACAACTTAAAGAAATGGTTGTATGTGTCATAAATGATCTTCTGCGACACCCCACTCTCTCTAAAATGCATCGTCAGTGAACCAAATTATCATACCTCCTTACAACCCATTTACTTTCTATCATCCTTTGACGCAGATCCTTGTCAATTTAGTGACAGATAACTTCTTTTCCAGGAAAGCATCAAAGACAGCACTCAACTTGCATGTATCACTATTACCTCAATAGACATAGAGTAGAATGTTGTTAAAAAAACATGCTGCAACTGTTCTGTAAGGTATTTGTTAGAAATCCGCATTCGATTTTGGTGGCGCGAACCTTTGTTCTCAATGTTGGGCTCCCTTTTTCATTCATTGTGTATGGTGCAAGTTAATTGTTTGTTTTGAGCATTTCTTGAATGTCGACGATGTCCATTTCGTAAAGTGTAATAGATACATCCCCCTGAAGGTTTACTTTTGCACTTCCCAAACACTGATGTTCTGTCGCTCTCCTGAAGCATATGTTGAGTCATACCAGCTAATATTTTTCGTATCATATCTGTTATCACTTTCAAATGATCCCTACTAAAGACTGAATATGCGGACTCGCTCTTAAGAGGTTCCTTGTCAGTGGCTCGAACACCCATCCAAGAGATGACATCATTGAATTACAATCATACATTACCAGTTTCATACAACTAGAGCACATAAAACCCTGAAAATTACAGGACTATTAATAATTACAGTAGGAATCTTATTACCACTAACAAGACCACAAGTATAATTACAAAACACATGTGATATGATGCCAACAAGTGGCTTAAACGTGCAGATAATGCTAATTTTTAACAGAATGGCATATGGTTGAAATCAGACGACTACACAAATGAAACTTGCTTATTTAAAGACATAAAAGTTAAGTCTAACAAATGCAAGATAATGGGTTATTAAATCAGTAGTTCAGCAACTCTGATCGGAAAATAAAAGAGAATACTCTTAACCTAAACGCATTGCCTAAGGCAACGTCATTCACTATCGATAGTGGTCAACTTCACAAAAGAATACACATATTTACATGGTTATCGCTGTTAGCATTCAACCGCGATTCTTGTACATATATTTTAACAACGCGTTTCAAGAGACAATGCTCTCATCATCAGGTTGTAAAGTCTATGTCATGAAATTAAACGGACTAAAAAGTCAAAAAACCATCACAAATAATTGGGAAGTCCATAGAGTAAAACAGAATTAAAAGTATATTTACTGTATGGACTTCCCAATCATTTGTGATGGTTTCTTGTTTTTTTAGTCCGTTTAATTGCATGACATGGACTTTACAACCTGATGATGAGAGCATTGTCTCTTGAAACGGGTTGTTAAAATATATGTATAAGAATCGCGGTTGAATGCTAACAGTGATAATCAGTATAGCGACAACTGCTACCTCGACTCCATAATGGATTATATTAAAACACATTTACATACTGGGAAGGTTTCATCTCTCATATTTTTAAATTCCCGAGTCCTTCCTGAAAATTATCATGGCTCATAGAAAAGAAATGAAATAGTCATTTCACATCCTTATCTTCACAAGTCCATGTTGATGAAAGAAACTTTGACACAAAACAACCAGAAAGAATTAGACGTCTCTGACAGTAATGACGAAGATTCGCACTTACGACATCCAACCTATTTCGACATACTAAATTCAACTTGGAGCGCCACACACAGGAGACTCACAGACAGTGACACACAATGCGACTCTGAAGGGGACAGTTTATGTGGCGAAAGTGACTGTTCCCCTTGCTTGTAGACTACTGCCTTGTTGCCTCGCGGTGCCTCTGTGGAACAGCCTATCGTCTTCTACTCTGACCTATCTTGGTCTCTCATTACCATGCCGAATGGCTCATCTCCGTCCATCGGGGTGGTTCAAAATGGCTCTGAGCACTATGGGACTCAACTGCTGTGGTCATCAGTCCCCTAGAACTTAGAACTACTTAAACCTAACTAACCTAAGGACATCACACACATCCATGCCCGAGGCAGGATTCGAACCTGTGACCGTAGCAGTCGCACGGTTCCGGACTGCGTGCCTAGAACCGCGAGACCACCGCGGTCGGCATCGGGGTGGTTGCAGGAACAAAATCCTCAGGGATTGTACAAGAGGTAATATTCTGTCTTGTGGCATCTTTCTTAATTTACATTAGATTTGAGTTGATCCTCTTTCGGCTCACCCTGGGGATGAAATGGAGCAGCTATATTGTCAGGAGGTGGGATGACCGGGCGGGAGGCTGGTTGACAAGCTGATAAGTCCCAGGGAGAAGCATCTGTCAAAATTAACGTTTTATTTCCTACTTATTTATCGGTTCCATAGCGTGTTGGGAGGGCGATCGTGCCCCAGCCCTACGGGAGTGGGCAGGCAGTCGTTCACCGTCGGCCGGTGTGGCCGAACGGTTCTAGGCGCTACAGTCTAGAATCGCGCGACCGCTACGGTCGCAGGTTCGAATCCTGCCTAAGGCTTGGATGTGTGTGATGTCCTTAGGTTAGTTAGGTGTAAATAGTTCTAAGTTCTAGATGACCTATGACCTCAGATGTTAAGTCCCTTAGTGCTCACAGCCATTATGAAGTCGTTCAATCATCCATCCAGCTGGCTGCAGCATGTGTTGGCGTCTTGCTTTGCTGTCGTCTGTACTTGGCGACGTGGGTACAGCTCTATTGGCTGAGACACAGTACTGACATCAGCGTCACATACTGTACTTTCAAGAGCCAGCCCCTCTTCGATGAATTACTGAACCCTGCTGACCAAGACGAGCGGGAAAACATGTATGTACAGCATTGCAGGGTGGTGGCTGCTGTGCCTGGAGTGCGACTTGCTGCCTCCTGGAGAGAGTCTCGCTGCTGGAGAGTGGACTGGCAGGCCCACTGTGCCGCGACACCTTCTCAGGTGGGCTGACTTAGTGCGGGAAACAGTTACTCCGGCGGGGACTCATATCCGCGGCTGCTGCTGGTGGCTCCATGTCGTATTATCTGGCAAAGACTCTGCATTCTGGTGATACTGCTGGACTGTGAATGAATCTGCTGCAGAATGGACGGTTATTTATAACACAAAGCAACGGACTTGTGCTAGTGTGCTGCTCCTGGTCACATACTCGGCAATGTCACCAAAACCCCGTCCATGGAGATATCGTCTTGCCTGCACTATACATTACTGCGGCACTGTCAATGTACCCCAAGTGAGGCTAGTCAGTCTCGCAATAATTTCACATGTTTGTTGCCTTATCTCAGCCTCGTGATGCCAATTGAGGAGCTACTCGACCGAATAGTAGCGGCTCTGGTCAAAGAAAACCATCATAACGAGAGCAGTGTGCTGACCACACGCCCCTCCTATCTGCATCGTCACCTGAGGATGACACGGCGGTCGGATGGTCCCGGTGGGCCACTTGTGGCCTGAAGACGGAGTGCTTTTTGTTGCCTTATCCCAGACGTCTAAATTCCTAGCTCACCAGCCACCGGTCGCTAATTCAATGAGCCACCGCATCGTCTCAAGTTTTACTCTGAATCCGGTAGCGGCACTACGTTCCTGTGGAGAGAAAGGTTACACAAAGTACATCACTTGGTGGTACTGGACTGTGTGTCAACATTGATCGGAACAGGGTTGCTTCTGAAACTACACAATCGCAACGAGATGTAGTAAACACTCACTGAGAGCAATGGACGCAATGAAAACAGCGTCAGTCGTCTTCGTGTGTCACATCGGAGTAGAACTCGTCCGCTCCGGCCGAAGTGGCCGAGAGGTTCTAGGTGCTTCAGACTGGAACCGCGCGACAGCTACGGTCGCAGCTTCGAATCCTGCTTCGGGCATGGATGTGTGTGATGTCCTTAGGTTAGTTAGGTTTAAGTAGTTCTAAGTTCTAGGGAACTGATGACCTAAGATGTTATGTCCCATAGTGCTCAGAGCCATTTGGACCATTTTGAGAACTCGTCCCCACAGTTTACCGACTTACCTCAGCATTAGCAAGCAGATATCAAAGAAACATAGCATCTTCACCATGTATGATGAATCCACACGCATCACTTTACATGAGTGTATTGGGTAGCTCAGTCGGTAGAGCACTTTCCCACGAAAGACAAAGGTCCCGAGTTCGAATCTCAGTCTGGCACACAGTTTTAATCTGCCAGAAAGTTTCACAGCATAAGCTTGCCACAACTTTCTTTCATTCTTTCGTTTACGCCATAGTCCCGCAGCGATCGCAGGGTCGGCGTGGTTACAACGGATTTGGCAGTGTTAGTGTGAGTGATGGCCGGATGCCCTTCCTGCCACCACCCCGTACCCCTCAGGATGGAATCAGTGTACGCTAACTGTCTGCGTCTAGAGTAAATCGTGAAACAGTGCGGACGTATTTCAACTGTCAGCGACGCGTTTAACTGCGGCGGAACGGGAGCACCAGCCCAGTATTCACCTAGCGGGATGTGGAAAACCGCCTCAAAACCACATCCAGCCTGGCCGGCACACCGGCCCTCGTCGCTAATCCGCCGTGCAGATTCAATCCGGTCCTGGCGCGCCTACCCGAGTCCAGGAACCTTAGCTACCCTGGCATGTCATAAGCTTGCCACAACATTTATGACTATTTGTTGTCAGATATTGGTTTCTCTTTTGGCTCAGTCTTATTTCCTTTGTTCCAGCAAAGACTCAGGAGTATAAAATAAATCGCTTCGTCATTTAACAATTGATTCTGCACACATCTTTGCATTATTTAGTGTCAGACGTGAGTAGTGGCGTGTCTGTGTTATTTCCTTAGCCATCTAACGGAATAGTTATACTGTACACAGGAACAATTTTTTTAAAGGAATCGATTTCGATACAAGTATCGATCGCTTAGTCTTGAAACAATATATATTGAAGCTGCCAATGCAGATGATCCTGTAATCTTCTAAAATGTATTACATGCATATTATTTCAAAGTCATGAAAAGATGTTAAACGTGATTTATCGAATTTTAATCACTGCTCCACTCCAAGGATTTGAGCGGTGTTTTAATTAAGAGAGAAATTAATGCCGGGAGACTCTAGCAGTGGGATCGGACGACTGGCTTAGCGAGGCCTGCGGTGCCGTGCACAGCCGCAGCGATAGGAGCAGTGGTGGGGCTTTGAACGGCGTAAGCTCTTGTCGATGCCGGTGGATGTAAAAATTACTGGGGTGCAAAAGTGCGTCGAATCTTCAACAGAGTAGTGTCAGTTTTCATGTCCATGCTGTTAAGTCGTACCTGCAATCAACAAGTTACGGACGCAAGAATTTCCTGACTTACGATGCTGTTTCTTGAGCAGTGGCTGCCGCTGCGACAATGGCTCTGAGGCGCGCCATGTTGCTTGACTATTAAGTGAAGAAGCTGTCGAGATCATCGTTCACCAATGCTTCAACGTCGCATCTACAATCTCACTGCCGGCGCAAACCACTTAAGCAGTAATTAATGAGAACATTACTTAGTTTTTTAACAATAGTGATTAGTCTTCTATTTGATATCTATGAGTATTATTCTTAATCCATTTTATTTTAAAAAATGAACTGAGTTATAATTATGATCTTCAGAATCGTAATAATATCCCGAGAATATAATATTTCCGCGCACAATGCTAATAATGCAATTAGTTTTAACAGCCATTTTAGGTATCTATGCGCTGGTTGCCTGTGTTTTCCCACTTGGTGAAGTAAATTTACTAATTGGAAGTTCACAATCCAGTTAATAATTTTCAGTAAATTATTACGTAACAGTGTAAAATGGCTGCCACACTAAGGGACTAGAATCAGTACGGTCTATTTGATCACAGAATTTTCAGCACAAAGCACAATTCCGAACTCTTTTCCGTTTCACAGTAAATTTCAGATTGGTCTAAAATCAAATTAGCTCCTTCACAGACTGGTGACCGTAAGAACCTAGACATAATATTTCTTCCAGAGGGTTTGATAAGGCAGGCACAATTTATCTTTCTCTGCAGTTCTAACTGTTCAACGGGTGGTTGTATTCACAGCACCATAAAGATCCTGAAATAGCATGCTTTTATTAAGACAGTGTTCTTGTAGTAGGGAGTGAAGTTTACGATCGGGCCCCAGCATCCAACAGTTAGTACGGAATTATTAGTCGGTCGCTTTAATTCTGTAATGTCAATCTACTTAGTACGCATACTGATCAGTTAGTGAAGAAAAGGGGCAATAATCTCGTTAGTTGCCTAAGTAAATGCAATGCAAATACGCAGGTTAGTAGCAGGGCGAGACGTCTGTGTTCACTGATAAGTTTCACGAAAGCTAAAATTACGATCAGTGCTACAGCAAAAGTCACTGCCCAGGACTACACAGGCCGCAGCTTCAGCCCCAGTTTCACGTGCAGCGGCCTATGGAGCGGAACAATAGTTTTCGTTATTCAGCGTAAATGTTTTGGCGATATTTGGTAGCGTTTAAACGATATCAACTTATGTAACTAACAATTATAAGACAATCTGGTCACAAAACGGCAGTTTCATAATAACTATTAAATAAGAAACTTCAAGCGATTCTACACAGTTTGTTGCCACGTAAAAGCACGTACTGACGTTATGTACACTACTGGCCATGAAAATTGCTGCACCACGAAGACGACGAGCTACAGACACGAAATTTAACAGACAGGAAGAAGTTGCTTTGATATGCAAATGATTAGCTTTTCAGAGCATTCACACAAGGTTGGTGCAGGTGGCGACACCAACAACGTGCTGACATGAGGAAAGTTTCCAAACAATTCCTCATACACAAACAGCAATTGACCGGCGTTACCTGGTGAAACGTTGTTGTGATGCCTCGTGTAACGAGAAGAAATGCGTGCCATCACGGTTCCGACTTTGATAAAGGTCGGATTGTAGCCTATCGCGATTGCGGTTTATCGTATCGCGACATTGCTGCTCGCGTTGGTCGAAATTCAATGACTGTTAGTAGAATATGGAATCGGTGGGTTCAGCAGGGTAATACGGAACGCCATACTAGATCCCAGCGGCCTCGTATCACTAGCAGTTGAAGTGACAGGCATCTTATCTGCATTGCATGAATGGATCTTCCAGCCACGTCTCGATCCCTGCACGAACAGTTCGACAACGTTTGCAGCAGCATGGACTATCAACTCAGAGACCACGGCTGCGGTTAACCTTGATGTTGCATCACAGACAGGAGCGCCTGCGATGGTGTACTCAACGACGAACCTGGGTGGACGAATGGCCAAACGTCATCTTTTCGGATGAATGCAGGTTCTGTTTACAGCATCACGATGTTCGCATCCGTGTTTGGGGACATCGAGGTGAACCCACATTGGAAGCGTGTATTCGCCATCGCCATACTGGCGTCTCACCCGGCGTGGTGGTATGGGGTGCCATCGGTTACACGTGTCGGTTACCTCTTCTTCGCATTGACGGCACTTTGAACAGTGGGTGTTACATTTCAGATGTGTTACGACGCGTGGCTCTACCCTTCATTCGATACATGCGAAACCCTACATTTCAGCAGGATAATGCACGACCGCATGTTGAAGGTGGTGTACGGGCCTTTCTGGATACAGAAAATGTTCGACTGCTGTCCTGGTCAGCACATTCTCCAGATATCTAACCTATTCAAAACGTCTGGTTAATGGTGACCGAGCAACTGGCTCGTCACAATACACGAGTCACCACTCTTGATGAACTGTGGTATCGTGTTGAAGCTGCATGGGCAGCTGTACCTGTACACGCCATCCAAGCTCTGTTTGACTCAATGCCCGGGCGTATCAAGGCCGTTATTACGGCCAGAGGTGGTTGTTCTGGGTACTGATTTCTCAGGATCTATGCATCCAAATTGCGTGAAAATGTAATCACATGTCAGTTCTAGTATAATATATTTGTCCAATGAATTTCTTCTTGGTGTAGCAATTTTAATGGCCAGAAGTGTATAAGATTAAATCTCATTCTTGAAAATGGCGCCATAGGCGAAATTGCAATAGTCCAATAAAACAGTTACAGCTAAAAACGAACATGACATGCTTGAAAACATTCATAAAGGCTGCGGACCCATACCACAAGAAGTAACTGAAACGTAGTGTGTAATTGGTTGACATGAGTACTCACAATCTCCGGTCAGATGTTATTTAATAGTACAATTATCCGAGAGTCTGAACGGAAATGCTCCAAAGTTAACCTTCAACGCACTTTCTTACAATGCTGAGAAGATGTGCCGATGATTCTAAGTCAGGGGCTGGCGGAACACTTCGCACGTTAGGGACTTAGACGCGTCACTTCCACTGACGATGGATTACAGTTATCCCATTCCAGGAGGAGATCAATCCCCATATACGATGTCGTCGGAGTTTTGAAGGGCTTACGTGAACAGCCACCGAGCTGCGATGGCGTCGCCCACACTTTCAATGCCCTCGATTATCGCAGTTACTGAAACCGCACGCCCATCTCCTGGAATACCAGGCCACGCTCAATCGACTGCAATGATTCACTGTTTGTCGTATTGAGCTAATGTTCTCAGAAACTTCTTACAAAAAGAGTTGTGTTTGGTATAGGCACAGATGTTTAACAATACTGCGACAATAGTGTATGTATTTGAATAGAACGATATTAGTTGCGCTACAGCTACCTCAAAGAGAGAAAAGGTAATCACATACAATTTCATTGACTGAAAGAGTAGCTTATGTGTGACTAATTTCGTTATTAAGCTTAATTTAAGACGCTAACGCACATTTCTTTTGCTGATTTTCTAAGTTTCTCTTAAAAACGTACTGCGTTATTCAGTCCGAAGATTTGTTTGATGCAGCTCTCAGATACATACATTAATTTAAACTGTTTACGCTATATTAAGTCCCATTAAATCATTCAACTTCTTTTTTAGCTACGAAAATTTTCAATCAGAATGTCACAGTTTTCAAAGCGAATGATATACTGATTGCAGATCTCCGACACGCTTGTCACTCAGACAGGATTCTTGCAAAGTGACGGTATATTTGTGAGCCACATACAAACGCAAAAACAAAACATGCTTTTTGTTCTCAACAACATTAAGTTACTTCCAAACAGTAATTTAGCTTTTTTTGACGATCCGCATGTCAATGGAAAATAACGATTACAAAGAGCGCTGCACTGCGAAATGCTTTCATACACATTTAGTATTACCACTGTCGAATGGCTTGTTCCTAACTGCATTAATTTTGAAACTGCATTAATATTGGAAGCACATACAACGGCAAAAAATTATAACACAATTGAGAGCACAGCCGCACTTCACGCTAAAATCTGTTTGACGGTAATTCATACACGCGACAGAACGTGAACAAAGAGTTTACTCGATGGACGATGGAGGTCCGTAAATTGCAGATACATCCAAAAAATACAGTCTCTAAAGGTGGTACTGCTCGCAAATAAACTGCTGTCCGAACGACATTGTTTGCCAATACATGCGATGGTTAGATATTTATATTTACAGTATTCAAATGTAATAAAATGCCTGAAAATATTGAGGCAGCGCGATGTTACGGTACTGGTTCCACTTCGAATTTTTCGTTGGTATGTTTTTTACCGGATACCACACTTTTTGACAACGTTCTCGTCTGCTTTCAGAGTTGTTACCTTTCTAAAACAGCAAATTTTATTATTCGAAGTTCACTTACTTTTCCCCCAAACTGAATGTCAACAGTTCAGCGGAAGAGAAAGAGTATATGTAACGAGAGTTTGGACAAACTGTGTTTAGCGGCATTATATATCAAGATTATCTGTTCGTCATAAGAAATCAGACACACACACTGTATATATATATATATATATATATATATAGTAAACGGGATGATGACTTCTTTGTTTGTAAATAGTAAAACAAAAGTTAATGATAATCTGTTGCAACTCAAGCGACCAACCACAAATCAGGGAGCGGTTTCTGAAGACACACAATTTTAAACTACGACAGCCTTACGTGAGTGCAGATGTAATCAGTAGCCTAGATTTACTAGAGGTATGTATATTTGATGTCTGAGATAGCCATTCTACTCCATTATACGGCTGTAGGAAGTTAACAATGAAGGAAACGTTGAGCAACAGATGAAATAAATCACTTTATCGATGAAGGAATGAAATATAAAAAAAACTTTCAGCAAAGGTCACTTAGAAATTAAATAAACAGCAACTAAGTTAAAACGAAATGTTACAAGAAACGTATGAAGAATTCGAAAAGCAAATGGCTATCGGAAGGTCAGACTTACATAACTATAGAGCCTCAAATTTATTTTAAGGGAATTTTAAACGACAGGGTTCAAGTTTAAGAGCGTAAAAATAATTTTACTGGTTAATTCGGACGAGAGAGAAGGTGGAAGGTGTGCGTTGAGCGTCTGTATCAAGGAGAGGAACCGATTGAAAGCATTTAGAAGACGAAACGAGAGTCGTTTTGGAAATTATAAGAGATCAAGAGTTACAGAGGTTTACATTTCGTAAGATCATTGGGGAAAATATCTACATCTACAAATATACTCCGCTAGCCACCACGTGGTGTGTAGCGGAGGGCACAATTCGCGCCCAAGTCATATTTCCCCCCTCCCTCTGTTCCACTTGCTCAATGCGCGAGGGAAAAACGACTGTCTTAACGCCTCAGTACAAGCTCTTATTTCCCTTATCTTTGAATCGTGATCATTGAGGTCATCAGTCACCTAGAACGTAGAACTAATTAAACCTAACTAACCTAAGACATCACACACATCCATGCCCGAGGCGCTAGACTGTAGCGCCTAGAACCGCACGGCCACTCCGGCCGGCGTTCGTGGTAATAATATATGCTCTACATCATCGGTAAGGATCGGATTTCGGAATTTAGTGAGCAGTTCCTTCTGTTTAGCGAGCACTCCGTCTGCAAGTGTGTCCCACTTCAAACTTTCTATGAGATTTGTAACGCTCTCGCGATGGCTAAATGTACCAGTCACGTATTCTGCCGCTCTTCTTTGGACCTTCTGAGTCACTTGAATCAGACCCAATTGTAAGGGTCCCATACAGACGAACAATACTCCAAGACTGGACGAACTAACGTATTGTAAGAAATTTGCTTTGTTGAAGGAATGCTTCGCTTCAGGATTCTATCAATAAATCGCAATCTAGAGTTCGCCTTACCCGTTACTTGTGTAATCTGATCATTCCATTTGAGATCATTTTGAACATTCACCGGCCAAGGTGGCCGAGCGGTTCTAGGCACTTCAATCTGGAACGCGCGGCCGCTACGTCCGCAGGTTCGAATCCTGCCTCGGGCATGGATGTGTGTTCACTAGTTCTAAGTTCTAGGGGACTGATGACCTCAGCTGTTAAGTCCCATAGTGCTCAGAGCCATTTGAACCATTTAGCCATTTCGAACAGTCACACCCAGATACTTGACGGACGTTACCGTTTCCAAAGACTTGGCATTTATTTTGTACATTAATGCGGATTTTCGCCTTGTTATACGTAGTAGGTTACACTTACTAATATTGAGAGATAACTGCCAGTCGTTACACCAGCCATTTATTTTCTGGAAATCCTCAATGATTTGTTCACAACTTTTTTGTGATACTACTTTCCTGTAGACTACAGCATCATGGTTAAACAGTCTAATGCCGATGTCGATACCATCAACCAGATCGTTTACGTAAATCGTAAAAAGCAGAGGGCCTATTACGCTGCCCTGGGGCACTCCTGGAGTTACGCTTGTTTCTGTTGAAGTCGCCCCGTTCAGGACGACATACTGCCCGCTGTCTGTTAGAAAACATTCTATCCAACCGCATATGTTATCGGATAGGGCGTAAGCGCTCACTTTTTGTAGCAAGCGACAGTGCGAAACTTAGTCGAACGCCTTTCGAAAGTCGATAAATATGGCATCAGCCTGGGAGCCGGTATCGAGAGCCTGTCGTATATCATGCACAAAGGGGTCCAGCTGTGTCTCTGATGATCGCTGTTTCCTAAAACCGTGCTGGTTTCTGCAGATGAGCTTCTCAGAGTCTAGAAAGGTCATTATATATGTTCCATGATTGTACAGCAAATCGATGTGAGTGAAATTGTCCGGTAATTATGTGCATCCGATGTTCTACCCTTTTTTGTAGACTGCTATGACCTGGACCTTCTTTCACTCCCGTGGAACTTTCCGCCGTTCCAATGATCTCTGATAGATGACGGATAACAATCGTGCTATATTTGTAGGTCAACATAAAATTTTACGGGGATACCGTCTGGGCCAGATGCCTGCCTGGCGTCTAAGGATCTTAACTGTTTTACAATTCCTGATACACTAAACACCATGTCAGCCATCCTTTCGTTTGTCCGATAACTGAAAGGGGGGATGGTGCTGCAGTCCTCTATCGTATACGAGTTTTTGAAAGCTAGGTTTAGAATTTCGGCCTTCTGTTTATCATCGTCAGTTACATTACCCTTAGTGTCAGCAAGAGAAGCTATTGAATTATTTGTAGCGTTCGTAGGTTTTGAGTACACCAAATTTTTTGAGGTTATTTTTAGAATCTGCAGATAAAATATTGCTTTCAAATTCGTTAAAAGAATCACTCATTGTCCTTCTGACAGCTGCTTTCATTTCGCATAACTTCTGTTAGTCAGCGGGGCAGTGACTACGTTTAGAACAACTGTGCAAAATTCTCTGCTTTCTCAGCAACTTCCTAATATGTTTGTTATACCAACGTGGATGCTTTCCCTCCCCTATACTTTTCCTAGGCACATACTTCTTTATCTGAAGCTGAAGTTCGTATGTGGATTCGATAAAACTGGGGAAATGCAGTCCGAGTTCCATGCAATACCTAAGGCTACAGTCGCAGTGGCACCGATATCGGTGCCGGCCGCTGTGGCCGAGCGGCTCTAGGCGCTTGAGTCCGGAACCGCGCTGCTGCCCCGGTCGCAGGTTCGAATCCCGCGTCGGGCATGGATGTTTGCGATGTCCTTAGGTTAAATAGGTTTAAGTAGTAAGTTTTGGGGACTGATGACATATGTTAAGTCCTATAGTGTTTAGAGCCATTTCCACCGACGACCAACACCATCCGAAGGGGGTCGATCTTTCCGGATCAGTGCACCAGTACGTGCATGATCACGATATAGTCGATCTCACTACCTGAAGTTACAGTCTCTGGGCGACAATCAGCGAAATGCAAATTAGTCTTTTCTTCGGTCAAATTGGGCGGCGTTCTCACGCACGAAATATGGGATCTGAAATTCCGTAAGTTTTGTCCAAGAAATGAGTCTGTGGCACCCTGAGGATGTAGTCTGAAGCAGATTCACTGGAAATCACAAGTAGGCTAAATATTTATCTAAAAATTTAGGTGTAAACTATAACCTCAATAATAATTTCTTCAAGTGAGGAGGGTGGCATATCTCGTGCTTAATGTCACCGTAGTAGACCCCTTTTGGATTGTGGTAGGTGAGCATTAGCTCTCTAAAAATTATTATTACTGCTTCCTGTCCTTTTTATGTCTGCTGTAAGAGGTGGTTTGCGGAATTGGCAGCTCAGGGGGCGTGGCACACGTGCGGTTTGCGACTGGGTGGCGCCGGTCGGATAGCAGCGTTAACGCTAATGCCAACCTCAGTACAAGGAGCAATTGTCCCCTGTGGTACCGTAGCCCATCTTTCTGCCGCAGGGAGTGAGCCGTGTACGTCATCTGTTTGAGAATCGTCTAAACATTTTTCTGTGTTTTATCGACTTTCTAACTGCCTGTTAAACACAAATGAGAGAACGGATATGCAGGAAGAGTACACTGAAGGCCTCTACGAGGGGGAAGACTTGTCTGATGTTGGGAGTCGATATAGAAGAGATAGGGGATCCAGTATTAGAATCATAATTCCAAAGAGTTATGGAAGACTTAGGACCAAATGAGGCATCAATGATGGATAACATTGGATCAGAATTTTTAAAATCATCGGAGAAGGACAACAAACGTTTATTCACTTTGGGTAGAAAGTATCAGTCTGGCCATATTCCCTCTCACTTTCGGAAAAACATCATTCACATAATCCCGAAGACTGCAAACAGCCGACAAGGCAACGGCCTTGTGGCAGTGGATACACCGGTTCCCCTGATATCACCGAAGTTAAGCGCTGTCGGCCGTGGGCGGCGCTTGGATGGGTGACCATCCAGCCGCCATGCGCTGCTTTTCGGGGTGCAATCAGCCTCGTGATGCCAACTGAGGCGCTATTCAACCGAATAGTAGCGGCTCCGATCAAGAATACCATCATAACGACCGGGATAGTGGTGTGCTGACCCTACGCCCCTCCTATCCGCATGACACGGCGGTCGGATGGCCGCGGTAGGCCAATCGTAGCCTGAAGACGGAGTGTGCAACAGTGAGAATCATTGCACAATCAGTATAACAACTCAAGCATCCAGGTTTCTGACAAAAATAATATACAGAAGAATGGAAAAGAAAATTTATGATGTGTTAGAGGACGATGGGTTTGGCTTTAGGAAAGAGACAGCAGAGAGGCAATTCTGGCTTTTCAGCTGATAATGGAAGCAAGACTGAAGAAAAATCAAGACACATTTGTAGGATTTATCGATTTGGAAAAAGCGTACGACAATGTCAGGTGGTGCAAGGCGTTTGAAATTCTGATAATAATTGTGATAAGCTATAGGGAAAGATGGGTAATATTCAGTATGTACTCAGAACGAAGGGCCGGTATTAAAAATGGTATAGTACAGGGATTTAGTCTTTCGTCCCTGCTGTTCAATCTATACATCGAAGAAGCTATGACGGAAAGACAAGAAGAGTTCAAGAGTGGAATTAAAATTCAAGGTTGAAAGGACATCAATGATAAGATTCGTTGATGTGATTGCTATCCTCAATCAAAATGAAAAGGATTTACTAAATTTGCTGAATGGAATGAACAGTCTAATGAGTAAAGAATATGGACCGGGAGTAAAGCGAAGAAAGAAGAAAGCAATGAGAAGTAGCAGGAATGAGAACAGTAACAAAATTAACATCAAGATTGATGATCACGAAGTAGAAGAACTTAAGGAATTCGGCTAACCAGGCAGCAAAATAAGCCATGACGGGCAGAGCAAGGAGGATATAAAAAGCAGACTAGTACAGACAAAGAAGGCAATTATGCCCAAGAGAAGCCTGCTAGTAGCAAGGAAGAAATTTGTGAGAATGTACGTTTGGAGCACAGCATTGTACGGTAGTAAGACATGGGCTATGGAAAAAACCGGAACGGAAGAGAATCGAAGCATTTGAGATGTGGCGCTACAGAAGAATGTAGAAAATTAGATGGTCTGAAAGTATGATGTGAGGACGTACTTCGCAGAATGGTCGAGGAAAGGAATATATGGAAAACACTGACAACAAGAAGGGACAGGATGATACGAAAAGTTTTGAGACACCAGAGAATAACTTCCTTGGAACTAAAGGAAACTGCAGAGGATGAAAACTGTAGTGGAAGACATAAATGGGAACACATGTATCAAATAATTGAGAATGTAGGTTGCAAGTACTACTCAGATGATAGGATTGACACAGGAGAGGAATTCGCAGCGAGCTGCATCAAACCACTCAGAAGACTGATGATTTATAAAAGAAAAAAATGGCTGGGGAGCTCCTCATTCATATTAATGAAATCTTGCGACCTATTTTTTTCTTTTTCTTCTGACTCAACAGACATCTGACTGATTCGATGTGGTCCACCCCGAATTTCTGTTTTGTGCCAACTTCTTCATCTCAAGGTAGCACTTGCTTCCCACGTTCTTAATTGTTTGTTTCATGTATTCCAATCTTAATCTCACCCTGCAGCTTTTACCCTCTAACGCTCGCCCTGGCACCATGGAAGTAATTTCCTTTTGTCTTGAGACATGCTCCGTCATCCTGTCGCTTCTTCTTGTCAATGTATTCCACATGTTCCTCTCCTCATCGATTCCGTCAAGAACCTCGTCATTCCTTATCTTACCAGTCAGCCTGATTTTCAACATATTTCTGTAGAACTACTCTTTACCATTTTTTCCTGTAGTCCATGGTTCACTATCATACAATGTTGTTCCGCGAACGTACATTCTTAGAAATTTGTTGATCTTATTGAGGCCGATGTTTGATACCAGCAGACTTTTCTTGGCCAGGTACGTCCTCTTTGTCTGTCCTAATCTGCCTTTTACGTGCTCCTTGCTTCGTTCGTCACTTGTTATTTTCTTTCCAAGACGACAGAATTCTTTAACATCGTCTACTTCTTGGTCTTCGATTAGATGGTAATCTAATTGCAAATATCATTTCTATTACTACTAATTACTTTCGTTTGTCTTTGGTTTATTCTCAGTCCATATTCTATACTCATTAGACCATTTCATTCAACACGTCCTTCATTTCTTCTTCACTTTTGCTAAGGATAGCAATGTCATCAGCGAATCTTATCACCGATATCCTTTCACTCATTATTTTAATCCCATTTTTCTTTTACATTCGTCATTGCTTCTGCAATGTATAGATTAAGCAGTTGTGGTGACAGATTGTATCCCTGTCTTAAAACCTTTTCAGTCCTAACACTTTGATGTGCACCTCCGATTGTAATATTTCTGCCTGTTAGTTTTTATTTATATTGTAAATTACCTTGGGTCTATGTAAATTATTCCTATTTTATTTCTAACATCTTGAATCATTTTACACTGCAGAACTCTCTTTCTATTCCACAAATCCTATAAACGTCCCTTGATTTTTTCCTAGCGCTTGCTTCCATTATCGAGCGAAACATGAGAGCTGCTTCTCCTGTGCAGTTATCTTTCCGAAAGCCCTCACCTTCACACCCACCGCTAACAACTGCTAAGTAACGGAGAAGTTGTCGGACAGAAATAATCACAGGCAATGGCGGACGACTTTAAACACAGTACACACGTAATATGTTTAAAACGAAACATTCGTGAAGGTTGACATCGGATTCTCAGTAAGAATTTGCCCTCCTCGGCCACTAATGCACATTTTTACATGTTATTCGGTCTCGCTGCTCCAAACTGCTGAGGAGCCCTTGAGGAATATTGCCCACTCCTCTCTAAAGGTCGTTTTCTAGCTGTAACGGATCATCCAGCCACGTCTCGATCCCTGAGTCAACAGATGGGGACGTTAGTAAGACGACAACCATCTGCACGAACAGTTCGACGACGTTTGGAGCAGCATGGACTATCAGCTCGGAGATAGTGGCTGCGGTTACCCTTGACGCTGCATCACAGACACGAGCGCCTGCGATGGTGTACTCAACGATGAACCTGGGCGCACAAATGGCAAAACGTCGTTTTTTCGGATGAATCCAGGTTCTGTTTGCACCATTCTGTCGGTCGCATCCATGTTTGGCGACATCGCGGTGAACGCACATTGGAAGCGTGTATTCGTCATCGCCACACTGACATCACCCGGCGTGATGGTATGGGGTGCCATGGGTTACACGTATCGGTCACCTCTTGTTCGCATTGACGGCACTTTGAACAGTGGACGTTACATTTCAGATGTGTTACGACCCGTGGCTCTACCCTGCATTCGATCCCTGCGGAACCCTACATTTCAGCACGATAATGCACGAACGCATGTTGCAGGTCCTGGACGGGGCTTTCTGGGTACAGAAAATGTTCGACTGCTGCCCCAGCCAGCACAGTCTCCATATCTCACCAACTGAAAAAGTCTGGTCAATGGTGGCCGAGCAACTGGCTCGTCACAATGCGCCAGTCACTACTCTTGATGAACTGTGGTATCGTGTTGACGCTGCATGGGCACCTGTACCTGTACACGCCATCCAAACTCTGTTTGACTCAATTCCCAGGCGTATCGAGGCCGTTATTAAGGCCAGAGGTAGTTGTTCTAGGTACTGATTTCTCAGTATCTATGCATCCAAACTGCGTGAAAATGTAATCACATGTCAGTTCTAGTGTAATAGATTTGTCCAATGAGTACCCGTTTATGATCTGCAGTTGTTCTTGGTGTAGTAATTTTAATGGCCAGTAGTGTATGTTAGCGACTGAACAGTATCGACAGCGCCATAAATACTGGTATAGCGGTTATTTTCCGTACACACATAAAATTGACACTGTTCATCTCCGAGAAGTACCTAGCAACTCGCGGCCTTAATGCCGGAACAGTTTCTCGCCGGAGAGCACTCGCCCGCCCGCCTCTCGCCGGCAGATGGAGAGCGGGAGGCGGCGTCGCGCGCAGGCGGCTGTTTCTGCCGCGCGCTGACAGCTGACAGTCGGCCGTGATTGCCATGGCTGCCACTTGCCACGCCGCCGCTGCTCGAATCGCGCCGTGTCGCTTCCACTCACCACTCGGCGCCCGCGCGCTACCAGACTCGGAGGTGGAGGCGCCGGCAGTCGATCAAAATACCAATATGCGGCGGGGCTGGCGGGCGGAGAGGGGGCGAAAGGGCGCGGCATTTCCAGCACGTGGCGGCCACGTGGCAAATGTCGAGCCTGCTGCTCCTAGCCTGCGAGGCACGTAGAGCGGCGCGGCCTGCAGCGAGCTACGTCATCAGAAGAGCAACCGTAACACTGCGAAGCATATCCAGAATGCCTCTGACGCTCAATGGAATTTTGTTCGAAAAGCTGGCACCCTCGCGTCCAAGAATAAGGTGTTGGTAGCGGAATGCACGCTCGTTTGCCTCAATCGGCCTTGAACGCTTATTGCTGAGCTACGTTGAAATCAATGTCTCTATTCCAAACACCTTCAGGAGCTGAGGTGAAGAGCGTAATCAGGTTTCTTCTTGCAAACGGAAACGCGCCGTTACACATTTTTAACGAAATCAAAACGGTATGGGGAGATGATGTGATGACTAGTACTGTTAAATGGAATCGCGAGTTTGTTCACCACGAACGAAGGGTTGAGCGTCGCTCAAGCGTTATGAAACGTCCCCTTTGGAAAATTATAAATTACTGTGCTCATACGTTATTTGATTTTCAAACGCCTGAGCAAAACAGGACGTGCTCAGACATTTCTCTGATGGTTCAGATAGCTCTGAGCACTATGGGACTCATTCTGAGGTTATCAGTCCCCTAGAACTTAGAACTACTTAAACCTAACTAACCTAAGGACGTCACACACATCCATGCCCGAGGCAGGATTTGAACCTGCGACCGTAGCGGTCGCGCGGTTTCAGACTGTAGCGCCTAGAACCGCTCGGCCACACCGGCCGGCGACATTACTCTCTATACTTATTCTGATCATCACTAAACGGACACACAATATTTTTAGCTCAACGCAAACTGAATTTCAATAATTCGTACAAATAATGGCCCTGACTAACAATAACTTATACCTTTCATGAATCACTCACCTCACAAAAATCTTCGTTACTCGAACTACTGGAATACAGCGAGCGCCAATACTGCTAGCTACATAAATGATTCTAACTACCGAAGGCACTAACTACTGATAGGCATAGTCAGCAAATGAAAGATTTTGATAGAGGACAAACAGTGTATTTACGTTAATAGTGTTCAAAAGCCATAATGTATATATCAGTTCTTTACATCCAGTCTTACAAATTTCCTTTTTCTGACGGACACAAGTCCAGATCGTCCGCTCCCAAAATTCTGTCATCTCTCTCCCCACATCCACCACTGCTGGCGGCTCACCACCAACTGCACAACGCTACGCGATGTTCACATACAACTGTCCAACGCTACAATAGCGAATATTCCAACAATGCCAACCCGCCACAGACTGCACACAGCACAGTCAGTGATTTTCATACAGAGCGCTACGTGGCGTTACCAACATAAAAACCTAAACAGCCTACTTACATAGTGCCCAATACAAATTTGAAAAAAAAATTTCATAATTACAGTAACAAAGATATCAAATGCACACACTTATTGATACACTGTTGGTCAAATGCAAAAAATGTTCTCATAAAGACAGACCTGATCATTCATCCCAGTAGTAATTGCAGTTTTTTTTTCCTCAAAGTCTGAGCAGTAAAATAAAATGCACACGAAAGTAGTGGATTTCCATGCAGTCTTGACGAAGTAGTGTTGTCCCTCCAACGGAAAGACAGTGCTGACTCTTGACTTGCAGACAGGTAATGGGCCACAACAGAGCAAACCCACAGCAGAGTCAGTGGAAGTTTTGAAGAATATTCGTAGGTGGGTCATCACAGAGCAGATCCGCTGCAGTCCTGGTAGAGGTTATGGTATTGGTGGGCCACCAGAGGTGCAGACCCAGTGCAGTCCTTGTAGGAATAATGGTGCTGGTGGGCCATCATAGGTGTAGACCCACTGTAGTCCCTGTAGGGATGGCCAGCAGCCATCTGTTGCGACTGTGGAGGTGCTCAATCACCATCGAAGAGTCTTGTGGACAATGTAGCAAGTCCATAAACCACCACTTGTGCACTCAAAACTTTTTGGAACTGTCCTTACAACCAGCAGTGCTGTTAACCAGTCCCTCGCTGAATTATCAACACACATGCGAGCACTAACAATTCATTTTTCAACGTATTGTGCACATACTATGACCAACAGAAATGTGCGCAGTGAAATGAAAATGCTTAATCTGAATAACGGGCGTCTATACAATTACTAATTTACGACATGAGAATATAATTACAAAGGTACAAAATACGTCATTAAAGTACATAATAATACAGATAACATTTGTAGTAATACAGGCTTTACAAAAGAATAGAAATAAACATATAGATCAGTGTTAGAGGAATTATGAAATAAATAAATAAATATATGAGAAGAGCTTTCGAAAGATTAACTTCACACATGAGCATTAAAACAGAACAGAGGCGTTACCAACATAAAAACCTAAACTGCCTACTTACAACGTGACTGATGAGATGGCGAACAAGATCGACGAAAGGATTCGTGACGATCGTGGATTGACTTTGGACGAAATGAAGGCGATGTTGCCAGAGGCCTGTCGGTCACCGGACGTTGTGGCAGAGCAGTTGTAGGGGCTTCAGTCTGGAACCGGGCGACCGCTACGGTCGCAGGTTCGAATCCTGCCTCGGGCATGGATGTGTGTGATGTCCTTAGGTTAGTAATGTTTTAGTAGTTCTAAGTTCTAGGGGACTGATGACCTTAGATGTTAAGTCCCATAGTGCTCAGAGCCATTTGAATATTTTTTCCCTGTCGGTCTGTTATGTCTTAAATCATTAATGCAACAATTGGTTTTCGAAACTGTGGGCGAGGTGGGTACGAAAACAGTTCACAGATCAACACAGAGTCAACAAAAGCTCATCTTCACGGGGATTTCTCAAGTGTTTCGAACTGAATGATGAGCTATTCCTTGCGCTTGGTGACGAAACATGGGTGGCCCACAGCAACCCAGAGCCGAAATACGAACTCAACGCAGTGACGACAACCCTCCACGTGATCAGCGAAACAAATAAAAACTTTTGTTTCGCCACAATAAAATGAGGCCTCTGTCTTTTGCGACCCCAAAGGGATTCTCCTCATTGTATTTTTGCTCTAGGGGGAAAAATTAATGCTTCGTGGTTCTGTGAAACCAAATAAAACCATGGAGGGCGATACAGAACAAAATAAGTGGAATCTTATGAAGCGAGTGTGCTTGTTGCATGACAATGCACTTGTACACGCAGTCAACACCACAAAGCCACTCTTGGAGCATTCGGTTGAGACCCTGCTCACAGTCCTAATCTGGCACATTCAGTTTTTCATCTTCTCAACTGTCTGAAGTTGTTTGTGGGTGGAAAATTGTTTTCTAACGACTGTGAGGTCCAGAATGACGTCAAACAATGAGCAGGAGATTTCTTTGACGAAGGTATCTGAATCCACATCCTTCAGGTCACAAAGCGCTTTGAAATCGAAAGGGACCGCGTCAAAATATAGTGTTTGATGTACATCTATGAATTCGTAGATTTTTTACAAATTTATTGTCTTTTCAACTATTAAACAGTCAGTGGAAAAATGCTTATATCAGAACACAGAAAAATACGATTATGTTCCTGTTTATTTAAAAGATTCTGACTGAAAATTGGGCTACCAGCTGCCTCTTTGCAGTACTAAAGCATCGACTGCGCATCGACCAGGACAGCGCCGCGAAACGGCATCAAGAAGGCGGTGACCTGCGCTCCAGTGAAAAGTGCGGGCAGTTCCACACCTCAAGGAAGACAAGAGTTCAGCGCCCCCTGTTAACAACGCTGCTTTAAGCAGCCGCCCATCGCTGGCCGGCCCCGTTCGGTAGCAGTCTTCAAGGGCATCAGTATCAAGTAACAAGAAGATGTTACTGTTTAGCCTGCGTTCTGCGAGTAGTAATACGGAATACAGTACTTGAATATAGGAAGCACAGGAATCAAGAGAAGTTACCTTTATTTTCTTTTTAGAAAAGAAAAGTTCATTTTCAAGTGATTTTTTCACATGATTTTGGATTCCTGCTACCGACCATCGCAACTTCTCTCCATCCTAAGGACTCTCATAGTAGACGACACAACAGCCTGTCTTCCTTCCTCAGCGTCTTTAAAAACTTCTCCAAAAACATTTCGCGCATTTTTTTTTTCAGCACACAAGATCCCATAACTGCAACTCACTCTCACCCAATACTTAATCGCTGTAAGTCGCTCATACCCATCCACTCCCATTTGCCCTATCACACTCACTCATTTGGCTCAACTCTTTGTCATGTTCCCTCTGTGTCTGTCGTTGTCTCCTGTGTCACAGCCACAGTCCCTTTCGATCTGCCCATCTGCCCTACTACTAAAGTCTCGTCTCACTGCCACTGTCTTACTCTTGCTGTCTCTTACTGTTAATACTTCATTTCTTCCATACCACTGCTGTAGCATCTCACTGTCACAATCTCACTCTTCCTCATTGTCATTGTCGAAGATTATGTCTGTCTTTATCACTGGCTCTCACCCACTTTTATTTTCTCTTTCTATTCTCCCCCCCCCCCCCAAACAACCAACCCACTCCCACCCACGCCTCTGGAACTGGTCTTCTTTACTCGTTTCCTAGCACTGTTCCATCACTATCAACTGTTCCACTGTCACTAGGTCCCTTTCTTTCTCTCACGCTGTCATTGCCTCCTCCCCTCTTTCTATAACAAAATCACTGTCTACTATCTCCCAATATTGTTACTTTTCTCAATCTCTCACAGCATAAAAATGTGTTATGGCAAAATTTTCGGGAAAATTTATAAACATGCTGACGAAGGTAGATTGACGCAGCTGGTACCCCACTTTCCGGTGTCTTTTAAACAAACAGGAACATAATCCCATTTCTTGTGCTTCAATAGCAGCATTTTCACTCTGGTTCCTTTCCTTTCCCTGTTGCAGCAGGGTATGTAAATCATATGAAAGTAAATGTATTGTTTAGTAAAATTAAGATAGTTTACTCATGTGAAGTTGAAGTAACGAAAAACTAATTTTTTATTTCAGACTGTATTTTACTCGTAAAAAAACATCTGTATCTGCTCCAGTACTACAACATGGGTTTCCCAGATGATAACGGAGACACTTTACAGCATATTTCTTCGCGCTACCTTACTTTATGAAGTACGTTTTCGTCTCATCCAGGATTTTACGTGTGTATCGTACATATAAAAGTAGGGTAACTTTGAACTTCTGTATCACAGGAAAGGATAAAGATATGCTGAAAATTTTCAGATTTGTGCGAGATCGTCGTGATCTTAGGAATACATCATACAAATTTCCGCCATTTGCTGTGCATACCAGTCTCGGAATCCGCGGCTGGATTTCGTATCTAAAAAACACGTTTTTGGGGCGTTTCTCGATAACGAATAAGGAATCTAGATAAATGCCTACACACTATACCTTTAAAATTTGACCAATTTGCTGCTGTCATTTACTATATACACTCCTGGAAATTGAAATAACAACACTGTGAATTCATTGTCCCAGGAAGGGGAAACTTTATTGACACATTCCTGGGGTCAGATACATCACATGATCACACTGACAGAACCACAGGCACATAGACACAGGCAACAGAGCATGCACAATGTCGGCACTAGTACAGTGTATATCCACCTTTCGCAGCAATGCAGGGTGCTATTCTCCCATGGAGACGATCGTAGAGATGCTGGATGTAGTCCTGTGGAACGGCTTGCCACGCCATTTCCACCCTAGCCCAAGGGTTATCCAAAACATCTGACCCTAGCTTTTTATCACCAACAGAGCCCGAGATATGAGTACCGGAAAATACCATTTTTATGCCCTGGGTTTTGGAACGTATTAGGTAAGCACGCTGTCGCATGGATACCGATTCAGTACTCTTAATACCTGAACATGTCTTATAGGTATGTACTAACGGAGGTATTGTTACTCTGACCATAATACGATGTCCCTATCCATCCCCCCGGAATCGTGCTCTTGGCCACTGAGGACGTATGAGTCGCTGTGCAGGTGACAGGTGCAGGTGCAGGTGACAGGGGCAGACATTGGGACAGCCTCTCCGTAATCCTAGTAAATAGGCTGTGATCGAACTCTACTAAGACAGTGACTTTCCATTAATGTCTAGTGTTTTCCACCTTCCACAGGAAATAAACTTTTAATGAGTCCAGGCGAAAAGCAGCATTTTGTTAGTAATGGTATCAGAAACTGTCCAGAACAATAGACCTATACCTCTAACGTCGATCAGTTGTAGAATTTTGAAATACGTATTACGTTCAATTATAATGACTTTTCTGAAGGCTAGAAATGTACTCTGTAGGAATCAGCATGGGTTTCGAAAAAGACGATCGTGTGAAAGCCAGCTTGCGCTATTCGTCCACGAGACTTAGAGGGCCATAGACACGGGTTCCCAGGTAGATGCCGTGTTTCTTGACTTCCGCAATTAGTGCGATAGTTCCCCACAGTCGTTTAATGAACGACGTAAAAGCGTATGGACTATCAGACCAATTGTGCGATTGGATTGAAGAGTTCTTACATAACACAACGCAGCATATCATTCTCAATGGAGAGAGAAGTCTTCCGAAGTAAGAGCGATTTCAAGTGTGCTGCAGAGGAGTGTCGTAGAACCGTTGCTATTCACAATATATATATGACCTTGAGGCTTTTTGCAGATGATGCTATAGTATATCGAGAGGTTGTAACAATGGAAAACTGTACTGAAATGCAGGAGGATCTGCAGCGAATTGACGCATGGTGCAGTGAGTGGCAATTGAGTCTCAATGTAGACAAGTGTAATGTGCTGCGAATACATAGAAAGAAAGATCCCTTATCATTTAGCTACAATATAGCAGGTCAGCAACTGGAAGCAGCTAATTCCATAAATTATCTGGGAGTAGACATCAGGAGTGATTTAAAATGGAATGATCTAATGAAATTAATTAACTATTCAAAAACAGTCTTAATCGCATTTATTATTATTGTTATTATAATACCCCCAACACGTTTCAAACCCGAGGTAGGGGTCATATTCTGGGTGTCTACACTGTGAAATTATAGATATCCGTCAGAATGACTCTGTTATACAACTGCCAAAATTACGGAAATTAAAAATATGTTACCCATTGGTCGATTGCTGGTGGTGTCACTCCTGTCTACCTAACGGCAGGAAACTATGCAAGACTAACCTTTCGTATGGGCTTAAATAGCGTACTGAGATCACGTGAATAGACGGCAACACCCCCAGCGGCATTTAATACAGTTTATTGTATGTAATTACTAGTCACCTTAGTTTAACATAAATTTAAGGGACAGTAAATAACAGAAAACGTAACCATTTCATTCAAAATAGTTACAATTACAGTGTTAATTATAAAATAATAACAAATGTTCCGTAGTCAACTCGCAAAATTCGTAAAAGTATATTACATTATGTGCCATAATATAAAGTAAAACAATTTGTGACACACAAAAACTGGTGTCGTCTTATAATATATCTATTCGTACATTCACGTAGAAAACATTTGAGTCAGTTTACTAAAACGGCTGATATGGAAGGACAACAACGCCCTCTACTCCTTGTGGTGAGGACACCGTTGCCATGGATTATAAGGCGTGTACCAGGCGCCCTCTGGTCTGTGTAGCGAGGACGCCGTCGTCATGGTAGCAGCTGGTGTCACTTTGTGTATTAAATGCCGTTGATTCACAGGATCTCAGTACGCTATTTAAGCCCATAAGAAAGGTTAGTCTCGCATAGTTTCCTGCCGTTATGAAGACAGGAGTGACACCACCAGCACTCGACCAATGGGTGAGGTATTTTAAATTTCCGAAATTTTAGCTGTTCTATAATAGTCTTTCTGGCGACTATCTATAATTTCACAGTGTAAACGCCCAGAAGATGACCCCTACGACGGGTTGAAACCGGTTGGCCGTATAATAATAATAATAATAATAAATGTGATTAAGACTGTTTTTGAATAACTGATTAATCAAACTAATCGCTGCTTCATCTCCACAACCATGTTGTCCAAAAAAGATGTTACTTAGCCTGCGTTGTGCGAGAAGTAATAGAGAATAGAGCCATTGCATCTAGGAGACAAGGAAAGTTCTGTTTCTTCCCTTAATAGAAATACAAATTTCTACTAATCTGCAAGTTTGATGTGCAGATTATTTTGGATTCCTGCTGCCGGCATGGCAGTTCCTCTCCCTCTATGTTTGTGGCCGTGCTGAATCCCAAAGCATCCGATAGAACAGGACCAGAACTCGGTGGTGAAATTCTATTTTCTAACTGAGTGTTGCAGCCCAGAGTGTGTGCACATGTCCAGCAGGTAGAGCCCGCATACATCGGGCATCAACTAGTTTTACGTGGAGTTTCATGTATGTGCCAGACCTGGCGAAGCCTAATAGAAGGAAGTAAGCCCCTTTTATTATTGTGGAATTTGGTTTCTGTGTGTCTTTTCCCCCTTTTGAGTTATATATGTCTCTGTATTTTGTTCTGGTACAGATGATCGGGAGGAGATCCTAGAACACTGATGGAGGAGGAGTAGTGACGTCTTTTAGTCTAGAGGTGGAGTGTGATGCTCTTTCTAAAACAGGTTGCATTGTTACAGGTGTGACGCCACAGAAGCCCAAAGGACGAACAGCAAGGACCATTTTACCAGCTCCCTGCGGCATTCAGACACTCCAATGTCTACATCTGTACTTGGACAACATGTGTCACCGTTTCCAGGAGCATACGTACTGTACCCGAATTACTTTTAACTCTTTCCGTCAGAATTGTGTTCAACATCAAGATCAATTTAAATTCTAAATCCTCCAGTTAACGTACCTTGATTATTAAGCAAGATGTATGATGGGAAATACATGTCTTGAAGAAAACTTTTTTTTAAAAAATGTTACATATTTCAAAACAATTGTTTAGTTTCTGACAGTCAAAATCTCGTTAATAAAATAAAAGACTTACATTGTGGTCAAAATACAAGATTGATTTTGTTAGGTATTGAAAATATTTACAGGACGTACCACTGCAAACTATTCTGGATATTTTACGAAAAAGTTTAATCTTTTTAAAAAAGATATTTCCGTTGAGCGGATTACTGACTTTATGAACATAATACAAATTTTAGTAAAATATAACTATTTCGACTTCAGTGACAGTTGTATCAGCTACCCGACGGTCTTACAGTGTGTAAAATCAATTAGCTAGTATTCTTGCTGAGATATTCATCAAATTATTAGAAGAAATTTTTAAACAAATTTTCTGTCGCACCTGCTCCATAGAAAACATGAATGAAACGTAGTATTTTTCTACTAATAATAGTTAAAAATTAATACACTCCTGGAAATTGAAATAAGAACACTGTGAATTCATTGTCCCAGGAAGGGGAAACTTTATTGACACATTCCTGGGGTCAGATACATCACATGATCACACTGACAGAACCACAGGCACATCGACACAGGCAACAGAGCATGCACAATGTCGGCACTAGTACAGTGTATATCCACCTTTCGCAGCAATGCAGGCTGCTATTCTCCCATGGAGACGATCGTAGAGATGCTGGATGTAGTCCTGTGGAACGGCTTGACATGCCATTTCCACCTGGCGCCTCAGTTGGACCAGCGTTAGTGCTGGACGTGCAGACCGCGTGAGACGACGCTTCATCCAGTCCCAAACATGCTCAATGGGGGACAGATCCGGAGAACTTGCTGGCCATGGTAGTTGACTTACACCTTCTAGAGCACGTTGGGTGGCACGGGATACATGCGGACGTGCATTGTCCTGTTGGAACAGCAAGTTCCCTTTCCGGTCTAGGAATGGTAGAACGATGGGTTCGATGACGGTTTGGATGTACCGTGCACTATTCAGTGTCCCCTCGACGATCACCAGAGGTGTACGGCTAGTGTAGGAGATCACTCCCCACACCATGATGCCGGGTGTTGGCCCTGTGTGCCTCGGTCGTATGCAGTCCTGATTGTGGCGCTCACCTGCACGGCGCCAAACACGCATACGACCATCATTGGTACAAAGGCAGAAACGACTCTCATCGCTGAAGACGACACGTCTCCATTCGTCCCTCTATTCACGCCTGTCGCGACACCACTGGAGGCGGGCTGCACGATGTTGGGGTGTGAGCGGAAGACGGCCTAACGGTGTGCGGGACCGTAGCCCAGCTTCATGGAGACGGTTGCGAATGGTCCTCGCCGATACCCCAGGACCAACAGTGTCCCTAATTTGCTGGGAAGTGGTGGTGCTGTCCCCTACGGCACTGCGTAGGATCCTACGGTCTTGGCGTGCATCCGTGCGTCGCTGCGGTCTGGTCCCAGGTCGACGGGCATGTGCGCCTTCCGCCGACCACTGGCGACAACATCGATGTACTGTGGAGACCTCACGCCCCACGTGTTGAGCAATTCGGCGGTACGTCCACCCGGCCTCCCGCATGCCCACTATACGCCCTCGCTCAAAGTCCGTCAACTGCACATACGGTTCACGTCCACGCTGTCGCGGCATGCTACCAGTGTTAAAGACTGCGACGGAGCTCCGTATGCCACGGCAAACTGTCTGACACTGACGGCGGCGGTGCACAAATTCTGCGCAGCTAGCGCCATTCGACGGCCAACACCGCGGTTCCTGGTGTGTCCGCTGTGCCGTGCGTGTGATCATTGCTTGTACAGCCCTCTCGCAGTGTCCGGAGCAAGTATGGTGGGTCTGAAACTCCGGTGTCAATGTGTTCTTTTTTCCATTTCCAGGAGTGTATTATTCATAAGGTGAAGCCGTTGCATTCTCCCCTACAAAACTCAGGTGCCTACAGAATTAGCTGTGACTCATGTCCAGCCTATTATATAGGACAAACAGCAAGAGCAATTTATATTATAACAAAGAACATCTATTAGGCAAAAAGGTACAAATATATATAACTCGTTCTTCGACGATGATTTATTAATTAGAGGCCATAAGCCTAAAGAAGTTCATGGCGTCAGTATCATGCACACACAGAAGAAAGACTCCAGATTTAATTTTCTTGAAGATATAGAAATTTTCAAACACCTTTCTTTTAATGATGGGTTCATTCTAAATGAACAGGCGCAGATACGTAATAATAACCTTTTTTAATGTCATAAAGCTGTTACACAGAAATGTGTTAAGTTGACTCCCCCTTTTCCTCAGGGTAGATTCTTAAATATCGTTTTCCTACTTCTTTTTCATTCATTACATTGTAGTTATTCCGTAGAAAATGTACCTCATATTTGCTATTACACTGTCTTACGCAATCTTTCACTTTGCATAATACAGGCTATTGATATGTCAGGTAGCCGGCCGCTGTGACCGAACGATTGTAGGCACTTCAGTCTGGAATCGCGCGACCGCTACGGGCACAGGTTCTAATCCTGCCTCGGGCATGAATGTGTGTGATGTCCTTAGGTGAGTTAGGTTTAAGTAGTTCTAAGTTCTAGGGGACTGATGACCTCGGATGTTAAGTCCAATAGTGCTCAGAGCCATTTGAACCATCTGATATGTCAGACAAACACTTATATTCTGTATAAACATTTTTTGTAAATTAAGCAGCTGGTATTTTCGACTGTTACTACATCGCGTGAGAAGTTTCGTCCCCACGTTCTGGCAACTTCTGTGTGTCAGCCTCTCAGGCTGATCCCACCTCCAGTTACTTGTTCTTCCTCTTGCAGGCTTAACAGAGTGTACTGTGCTACTCCATGGAACTGTAATTTTACTGGGAATTACCAGCTTTATGTCAGTTTTAATTGCTTTAATTTTATCAGATATTAACATTAACTTATTAAGAAAATATTTTTAAGTGATAAGAGCATTATTGCTCTTAAATTTGTTCGTCAGTTGCTACATGTAAATAAAGTCGTCTTAAAAATCGATTTGCAATACAAACTGTTTATTCCTAATTATTTCTCTGTGTTAACATTTATTATAACCCTGCATTCACCTGATCAGAAGTCTTGTTCCTCCTGCCAGCGAACTTCACTAATTCGCACTATATCTAACTTTAACCTATCCATTTCCCTTTTTAAATTTTCTAACCTATCTGTCCGATTATAAGATCTGACATTCCACGCTCCGATCTGTAGAACGCCAGTTTTCTTTCTCCTGATAACGACATCCTCTTGAGTAGTCCCCGCCCGGATATACGAAGGGGGACTATTTTACCTCCGTAATATTTTATCCAAGCGGACGCCATCATCATTAACCATACAGTAAAGCTGCAAGCCTTCGGAAAAAATTATGGCTGTAGTTTCCCCTTGATTTCAACCGTTCGCAGTACCAGCACAGCAAGGCCGTTTTGGTTAGTGTTACAAGGTCAGATCAGTCAATCATCCAGACTGTTGCCCCTGCAACTACTTAAAAGGCTGCTGCTCCTCTTCAGGAAACACGCGTTTCTCTGGCCTCTCAACAGATACCCCTCCATTGTGGTTTCACCTACGGCACGCAAACAGATAGATTATATAATGGTAAGACAGAGATTTAGGAAACAGGTTTTAAATTGTAAGACATTTCCAGGGCAGACATGGACTTTGACCACAATCTATTGGTTATGAACTGTAGATTAAAACTGAAGAAACTGCAAAAAGTTGCGAATTTAAGAAGTTGGGACCTCGATAAACTGACTAAACCAGAGGTTGTACAGAGTTTCAGGGAGAGCGTAAGGGAACAAATGGATGGAATGAGGGAAAGAAATACAGTAGAAGAAGGATGGGTAGCTTTGAGGGATGAAGTAGTGAAGGCGGCAGAGGATCAAGTAGGTAAAAAGACGATGGCTAGTAGAATTCCTTGGGTAACGGAAGATATATTGAATTTAATTGATGAAAGGAGAAAATACAAAAATGCAGTAAATGAAGCAGGTGAAAAGGAATACAAACGTCTCAAAAATGAGATCGACAGGAAGTGTAAAATGACTAAGCAGGGATGGCTAGAGGACAGACGTAAGGATGTAGAGGCTTATCTCACTAGAGGTAAGATAGATACTGCCTACAGGAAAATTAAAGAGACCCGTGGAGAAAAGAGAATCACTTGTATGAATATCAAGAGCTCAGATGGAAACCCAGTTCTAAGCAAAGAAGGGAAAGCAGAAAGGTGGAAGGAGTATATAGAGGGTCTATACAAGGGCGATGGACTGGAGGACAATATTATGGAAATGGGAGAGGATGTAGATGAAGATCAAATGGGAGGTATGATACTGTGTGAAGAGTTTGACAGAGCACTGAGAGACCTGAGTCGAAACAAGGCCCCGGGAGTAGACAATATTCCATTAGAACTACTGATAGCCTTGGGATAGCCAGGCCTGACAAAACTCTACCATCTGGTGAGCAAGATGTATGAGACAGGTGAAATACCCTCAGACTTCAAGAAGAATATAATAATTCCAATCCCAAAGAAAGCAGGTGTTGACAGATGTGGAAATTACCAAACTATCAGTTTAATAAGTCACGGCTGCAAAATACTGACGCGAATTCTTGACAGACGAATGGAAAAACTGGTAGAAGCCGACCTTGGGGAAGATCAGTTTGGATTCCGTAGAAATATTGGAACACCTGAGGCAATACTGACCCTACGGCTTATCTTAGAAGCTAGATTAATTAATGGCAAACCTACGTTTCTAGCATTTGTAGACTTAGAGATATATTTAACAATGTTGACTGGAATACTCTCTTTCAAATTTTGAAGGTGGCAGGGGTAAAATATAGAGAGCGAGAGGCTATTTACAATTTGTATAGAAACCAAATGGCAGTTATGAGAGTTGAGGTGCATGAAATGGAAGCAGTGGTTGGGAAGGGAGTGAGACTGGGTTGTAGCCTCTCCCCAGTGTTATTCAATCTCTATGTTGAGCATGCAGTGAAGGAAACAAAAGAAAAATTCGGAGTAGATATTAAAATCCATGGAGAAGAAATAAAAACTTTGAGGTTCGCAGATGACATTGTAATTCTGTCAGAGATAGAAAATGACTTGGAAGAGCAATTGAACGGAATGGATAGTGTTTTCAAGGGAGGATATAAGATGAAAATCAACAAAAGCAAAACGAGGATAATGGAATGTAGTCGAATTAAGTCGGGTAATGCTGAGGGAATTAGATTAGGAAATGAGACACTTGAAGTAGTAAAGGAGTTTTGCTATCTGGGGAGCAAAATAACTGATGATGGTCGGAGTAGAGAGGATACAAAATGTAGATTGGCAATAGCATGGAAAGCGTTTCTGAAGAAAAGAAATTTGTTAACATCGAGTATAGATTTAAATGTCAGGAAACAGTTTCTGAAAGTATTTGTGTGGAGTGTAGCCATGTATGGGAGTGAAGCATGGACGTTAAATAGTTTAGATAAGAAGTGAATTGAAGCTTTCGAAATGTGGTGCTACAGAAGATTGCTGAAGATTAGATGGGTAGATCACATAACTAATGAGGAGGTGTCGAATAGGATTGGGGAGAAATTTGTGGCACGACTAGAAGAAGGGATCGGTTGGTAGGACATGTTCTGAGGCATCAAGGGATCACTAATTTAGTATTGGAGGGCAGCGTGGAGGGTAAAAATCGTAGAGGGAGACCAAGAGATGAATATACCAAGCAGATTCAGAAGGATGTAGCTTGCAGTAGGTACTGGGAGATGCACAGGATAGAGTAGCATGGAGAGCTGCATCAAACCAATCTTAGGACTGAAGACCACAACAACAGTAACGTTTATTATAGTCTTTTTGGGTAGTTGTGGATTTTCCGGCGAAGACACCCATAGTCAGTGTCGAATTCTGGAAAAAGCGAAATTTTGTTGCAAGATGTTGGGTGTTTTATCCTTATCGAATTCTTCAACTGTTGCTGCCTCGCGACCATGTTTAAAACTGTCTCGACGCATATTTAAATCTGGTTATCCGATTCTCACTTAATGTTTCTGAGCACATCTGTGTTTGCCCTGGCATTAGTTAATCACTGTAGTGGCCAATCAGTCAAGTCACTGGGGACGGGGGGATTAGCGGAGTTTGCGTTTATTGTTGCCAGATTTTCCATTACTTTCTTCTCCTATGATATTACGCAGCATTACCAGATTTCTCCCTCCAGTCATCCATCCACGCTGAAACGCCCTGCTCAACACGCAGTACAAGACGAGTAGTTTAAATTGTGGAAAGGGACCAAAATAAGCGGCTGTCAGTTACACTCGAACATAAAAATTTATTTATTCGACCAAACATTACAAGAGCCAAGGAAATTAAAAAAAACACAGCTTTAATTTTTGGAACTTAATCACCAGCTGAATGCGCAATACAATCTAATGCCTTTAGAGCAAGACCACGTCAATTGAAAATCGGCTGATAACCAGTATCTTAAGACCCAACCCAAAAAGAGAAAATTGAAAAGGCAGGCCTTAATTTAAATCAGTTCTTTCAATTAGGCTGAAGGCCCAAATAATCTGACACCTTAAGAGGAAAACAACTTTAATTAAAAAGTCGGCTAGAAGCCATACAAACACAAACAACAAGAACAAATAAGAAAAGGCAGTGCACCCAACGGCGCTGAGACGTTTCCGTGGGTTGGTCTGGAATTCAAACACTAACGCTCGTTTAGGTGAGACAGGCAGTCGGCCCAACCGGTCTCGATCCGAGAACAACCCAACCGACAGTCAACGGACCCACTGACAAGATAACTTCCACTCCAGCCGACCAGTACACTACAGGGAGTTCAGTGGAACAACGTAGAAGGTATTGGCGCCCACAACCAATTATACGTTGAGCTGTCAAACTACACACCGTGGTGGAGAGCGACAACATGATGAGGGAAGCACACTGCCTGAATTTACGTCAACGGTCAGGGTAGGTAACCGGAACGTTAACGGCCACTAAGTAGAAGATTCCGCTGGTGCAATAAACACAGAAAAGCAGTCAAGGATTAGTCCAACGCAGAACATGAGCCAGCCACAAGGTAGAAGATTTCGCTGGTGCACTTCAGTTCAAAATAACCAAGTACAGTTAAACTCCAACGGAGGGTGGCTGAAGTTTGCCAACTTGAAAACACACGTTGTTGCTCGCGGTAATGTCCCGACAGCCGACAACGAAATCCAAACGACACAATGCAAAGAGTCGTGACTTGCTGGTAGATTAAGTCGAAACTCAACATTCGCGTCCAGGACCGATGAGCCACGGACCCCGTAGCGACGGGAACAGCGCCACACACTCCGACCGCGCGTGGACAACGCCAGCGGCCTCGTCCAAACTACGCACTGCGCAGACCTCCCCACTGCTCCATGCCCACCGAGCGACTGCTCGCACACAGCACAGCCGGAAACTATAAGCGCCAGGCCAAAGATAGTACACGGTGCGACTATTGATACACACCGCTGCTGCCACTCGCGGAGAGAGAGGATAACAGCATAATCGCGATAACTGCGGGAGACTTAACACAGAATAGCAATCAAGGATTAGTCCAGCGCATAACATGAGGAAGCCACGGCTCACACACCTCTAACGTGATAGTCCAGGATGTCGGAACGAGCCCACTTGTCCTAAGTATAAAATGACAGGAAATTAAAGAATCAGCTTACTTATCCTAGATTTTAATGACTGTAAATTCAGAAAGTCGATTGTGCTAATGGGAAAATCAAATAGCCCAGATTTAATAATTTCAAAATGAGGGGAAACTGAAATAGCCCACGTGTGCTACGTTCAAAATCGAAGATGGTGGAACTACGCCGCTTGTCCTAAGTCTAGTGAATTCCTATGGGGCCAAATGGCTGAGTTCATCAGTCCCTAGACTTACACACTACATAAACTACCTTATGGTAAGAACAATACACACACCCATGCCTGAGGGAGGACTCGAACCTCCGGCGGAAGGGGTGGCGCAGTCTGTGATATGCTGCCTCAAACCGAGCGGCCTCCCCGCACGGCCCTAAGTATAGAATGGCGAGCCAAGTAGCCCTTTCAAAATGGTGGAAAATTAGAACGGGTCACTTTAAAATGGTGATCATATGTTCCATGTTCAAACAACTGCCCCACCAGTTTAGAACTCCAAGACCCAGCCATCAAAGGGCCCGCTTGTGCAGCCGTCACAATACAACATTGCAGGACACTTGTCCTAATGGATTTTTCCTCGCAGCATGCCATGCTGCGTGTGTACTTCAGGAATAGTTTTATTTCATTGTTCAAAAACAACTGTGGAGGGCGTCATCAGCGGGCGAGCTGATGTGAGGTATCCACTGTGCCGCCATAGGGGCGCTACACAGCTGGCCAGTCGTACAACATGCTCCAGCAGAAGAATCACAAGTATTGCGAGCCAGCTTCATCAGCTTCGTGCGGCAGCCTCTCGCGGCCGCGGCGCTGTACCGCGACGCCACTGTATACTCACTCTGCTGTCTACTACGCCACTAGTAACACACGATTCAAATTGCTGACGTATCTGTTACTGTCGTTGGAGCAATTTCTAACCTCTTACTCGTCAGAAATGCTCTGTGCCTATTGCTAAAATATCTTTCCGCACGTGTAGACATTCGTTGTGGAAGTTTTGTGGTTGGACATCACTCTTGTCAGTTTTCTGGGGTAGGTAACGTGCTGCACGCCTGAGTGGCAGAAGCTGCTAGCTTGGTGGGATTTCATCATCTCAGGGCCAGCGAATACCATACATCACATGGCGTCGTCTGGAGGCATTAGAGGACAGTTTTCCAAACAAAAGTTGTTCCCCATGATGTGATTTATCACCCCTAGACGTTTCGTATAAAGACTTTCAAACATACAAGATGATCAGAAAATGTGTGAAATGCTTGTAGGGATGTTACAGGGCAGGTTGTACTGAGACATAAATGTTAAGAAAGAAATTCGATACGTTGCTCCGTTTCCGAGTTATTTAGCATAGAATTTAGCCAATCGGGGCGTCGCGCGCTCGCATTCAAGCGGCCTGCCAGGGTCGGTGTTGCCCAACGAGTGCTTTGACTCGTTAGCTGAAACTTGAATTTACGTGCGATGACCTGATTGGCTAACCTGCCCTGTAACACAAGCTTCAAGTCACTCCACACACAGTTGATAAATAATAAATGAATCTAAGTCGCAAACTTCCAGATACACATGTCGTAAAGAAACTCGAGGCTAATAGCCATAGAAAAGTAGCCCAGGAAAAATGTGTTCATGACGGTTCACACAAGTGTGCGCTCAGTATGGTAGTCGTAGTAGTGGTAGTAGTATTGGTAGTAGAAGTGTCTCATCCTGGATAAGTTTTAAATACACCACACATTTCTTTCTTTACGACCACAGACTGCTCCTTTCTTAATTGTTACATACAAACCTCTATTACACAACTGGGAACCTCTAGCAAGCAACATAATCAGTCGTAATATCTGTAATAACAGAAATAAATCTCTACATCTACGTCATCTACGTGATTACTCTGCTATTCACAATAAATTTCCTGGCAGAGGGATCAATGAACCTCCTTCAAGCTGTCTCTCTACCGTTAAACTCTGGAACGGCACGCGGGAAAAACGAGCATTTAAATTTTACTGTGAGAGCCATGATTTCTCTTATTTTATCGTGATGATCATTTCTCATGATCATTTCTCCCTATGTAGGTGGGTGCCAAAAGATCGCTTTCGTAATCGGAGGAGAAAATTGCTCTTTGAAATTTCATGAGAAGATCCCGTCGCAACGAAAACTCTTTTGTTTTAATGGTTGCCACTCCAATTCATGTATCATGTCTGTGAAGCTTTCTCCCCTATTTCACGATAATACAAAACGAGCTGCCCTTCTTTGTACTTTTTCGATTTCATCAGTCAGTCACAGCTCACAGCAGTACTCCAGAACAGAGCGGACAAGCATGATGTAAGCAGTCTCTTTAGTAGTCCTGTTGTACCTTCTAAGTGTTCTGCCAATGAACCGCAGTGTCTGGTTTGCTCTACCCACTATATTATCTATGTGATCGTTCCAATTTAGGTTGTATGTAATTGTAATCCCTTAGTATTTAGTTTAATTTTCAGCCTTCAGATTTGTGTGACTTATCGCGTAATAGAGATTTAGCTGATTTATTTTTGTATTCATGTGAATAACTTCTCACGTTTCCTTACTCAGGGTCAATTGCCTCTTTTCGCACCATGTTGTTGTTGTTGTGGTCTTCAGTCCTGAGACTGGTTTGATGCAGCTCTCCATGCTACTCTATCCTGTACAATCTTCTTCATCTACCAGTACTTATTGCAACCTACATGTTTCTGAATCTGCTTAGTGTATTCATCTCTTGGTCTCCCTCTACGATTTTTACCTTCCACGCTGCCCTCCAATACTAAATTGGTGATCCCTTGATGCCTCAGAACATGTCCTACCAACCGATCCCTCCTTCTGGTCAAGTTGTGCCTCAAACTTCTCTTCTCCCCAATACTATTCAATACTTCCTCATTAGTTATATGATCTACCCATCTAATCTTCAGCATTCTTCTGTAGCACCACATTTCGAAAGCTTCTATTCTCTTCTTGTCCAAACTATTTATCGCCCATGTTTCACTTCCACACATGGCTACACTCCATACAAACAGTTTCAGAAATGACAACCTGACACTTAAATCTATACTCGATGTTAACAAATTTCTCTTCTTCAGAAACGCTGTCCTTCCCATTGCCAGTCTACATTTTATATCCTCTCTACCTCGACCATCATCAGTTATTTCGCTCCCCAAATAGCAAAACTCCTTTACTACTTTAAGTGTCTCATTTCCTAATCTAATTTCCTCAGCATCACCCGACTTCATTCGACTACATTCCATTATCCTCGTTTTGCTTTTGTTGATTTTCATCTTATTTCCTCCCTTGAAGACACTATCCATTTCGTTCAACTGCTCTTCCAAGTCATTTTCTGTCTCTGACAGAATTGCAATGTCATCTGCAAACCTCAAAGTTTTTATTTCTTCTCCATGGACTTTAATACCTACTCCGAATTTTTATTTTGTTTCCTTTACTGCTTGCTCAATATACAGATTGAATAACATCGGGGAGAGGCTACAAACCTGTCTTACTCCCTACCCAACCACTGCTTCCCTTTCATGTCCCTCGACTCTTATAACTGCCATCTGGTTTCTGTACAAATTGTATATAGTCTTTCGATGCCTGTATTTTACCACTGCCACCTTTAGATTTTGGAAGAGAGTACTGCAGTCAGCATTGTCAAAAGCATTAAGTCTACAAATGCTAGAAACGTAGGTTTGCCTTTCCTTAATCTTTCTTCTAAGATAAGTCGTAAGGTCAGTATTGCCTCACGTGTTCCAGTATTTCTACGGAATCCAAACTGATATTCCCCGAGGTCGGCTTCTACTAGTTTTTCCATTCGTCTGTAAAGAGTTCGTGTTAGTATTTTGCAGCTGTGGCTTTTTAAACTGATTGTTTGGTAATTTTCACATCTGTCAACACCTGCACGCTTAGAGTAGCAGATTGACGGTGACCAACTTTAAACAGAACTTGATTAATTTTCACACTCATTTATTAAAATAATAAATAACATACACATTACGTAACTTGATACTGGATGCTGTTTACAATTGACAATCTAAAGATCCTTTGGTCTTGGTACCTTAATCTTATTCTCACATATCTCTGATACTTGTCAAAGTGTCTATTCATATATCTTCATGGCTATGTGCAGGAATATGATAATCTTATTAGGCGCAGACTGAAACTTGACTACAGACTAATGCAGACTAATGCAGACTGACTTAGCGGAGGTCTGTACATTCGTTATAATACCTCTCATATTCACGTATCACTGCGCGAGTGTGATCTGCAAGGAGAAAAGGTTCTACGTTAGTAGCAATCTCATTGGCTGCATTACATATTAATATGCGGATCGGAGGAAGCAGAATTTGGTCCGCCTCTAAGACAGCGCCATCTCGTAGTGCGGAGACAGACGAGCGCTGCGCCTGCGCTGTTGTGCTTAGCGGAGCGCGCTCTAGTGGGAAAGTTGTGTACGCGCTGACTACGCGGAACTATGTACACAACAAAGAGATCGTTGGACGCCATGCATATTAATCACTTTCTTCAAGTTTACTTCCGCACTTTGTTCGCACATAGTCAACTGCGGTGGCCGACAATACCATAGACAAAATGCCTAAGAAAAAAATTATATTTTTAAACTTTTTGAAATGGTTATTGAAGGTAGCAAAATTCAGTGTTTGTACCCAGTGGAACTAAGTTGTTATCTTTCACAAAATTTGTCTTAATAATAATTAATACCCAATATGTGATGGACAACGTGTCAAAGTTTGATAAACATCGAAGTGTTGTTGTTGTTGTGGTCTTCAGTCCTGAGACTGGTTTGATGCAGCTCTCCATGCTTATCTATCCTGTGCAAGCTCCTTCATCTCCCAGTACCTACTGCAACCTACATCGTTCTGAATCTACTTAGTGTATTCATCTCTTGGTCTCCCTCTACGATTTTTACCCACCACGCTGCCCTCCAATGCTACATTTGTGATCCCTCGATGCCTCAGAACATGTCCTACCAACCGGTCCCTTCTTCTTGTCAAGTTGTGCCACAAACGCCTCTTCTCCCCAAATCTATTCAATACCTCCTCGTTAGTTATGAGATTTACCCATCCAATCTTCAGCATTCTTCTGTAACACCACATTTCGTAGGCTTCTATTCTCTTCTTGTCCAAACTGTTTATCGTCCATGTTTCACTTTCATACATGGCTACAATCCATACAAATTCTTTCAGAAACGACTTCCTTACACTTAAATATATACCCGATGTTAAATTTTTCTTCTTCAGGAACGCTTGCCATTGCCAGTCTACATTTTATATCCTCTCTACTTCTACCATCATCAGTTATTTTTGCTCCCCAACTAGTAAAACTCCTTTACTAATTTAAGCCTCTCGTTTCCTAATCTTATTCCCGCAGCATCACCCGATTTAATACGAATATATTGCATTATTCTCGTTTTGCTTCTGTTGATGTTCATCTTATATCCTCCTTTCAAGACACTGTCCATTCCGTTCAGCCGCTCTTCCAGGTCCTTTGCTGCCTCTGACAGACTTACAATATCATCGGCGAACCTCAAAGTTTTTAATTCTCCTCCATACAGATCTCTAAATCATTTTGAAAGTTTTTTTGATCTTCTGATGATTTAACAAGACGGTAAATGACAGAATCATCTGTAAACAATCTAAGGCGTCAACTGAGATTGTCTCCTATGTCGTTAATATAGATTAGGAATAATAGAGGGCCTATAACACTTCCTTGGGGAACGTCGGATATTACTTCCGTTTTACTCGATCACTTACTGTCTATTATGACGAACTGTGACCTCTCTGACAGGAAGTCACGAATCCAGTAGCACAACTGATGTGATAGTCCGTAGGCACGCACTTTGGTTAGAAGACGCTTGTGAGGAACTGTGTCGAAAGCCTCAGCGTAAGTTTGAAAGCTTCAACAAGTCTTGTCTGAGACTTTGCTGACTAACCACATGTACACATTTTAACACTGGTCCCCCACATACTGTGCATGTAGCCTCCCGTCTCATGCCTATACCTCCCTTCTCGACAAACAGTGCTAGTATCGACGGCAGGGAGAGGCAGTGGTCAACTACTGCCTGCTGGAACAAATAATGGCTTTTGTCAAATGGTTCAAATGGCTCTGAGCACTACGGGACTTAACTTCTGAGGTCATCAGTCCCCTAGAACTTAAACTTAAGTAACGTAAGGACATCACACCCATCCATGCCCGAGGCAGATTTCGAACCTGCGACGGTAGCGGTCGGGCGGCTCCAGACTGCAGCGCATAGAACCGCTCTTCCACCCCGGCCGGCAATGTTTTTGTCCACAGAGGGTTTTTCATCCTGTAGTGACTCAAACTGTCAAAACACAGTCGGTTTTGTAATACTTCGCCCTCTCTATGAAGAAGAAAAACCCTTTGAATTTGTGTCTTAATTTAATTAACTTAAAACTGATCACGTCCGAATTTACATTCCGGTATCTCGTTCGTCAGTATATCAGGAATCTGTCTAGTACGGTCTTTCTCTAAATTTTTACCCAAGGACAATTTTGCCAATTTTGTTCCTAACGGTTGAGAAGCTTTGAAATAAAACTGATAATGGGATAGTAAGTTCAGCGATAACTCACTCATTAAAAATCGGTCCGAAATCTGCAATGATATGATTCGTATTTAATTATGTACGGCTTCTTTCTTTGTTAATGGCATCTTGCGAACACACACAAGCGCATCCAAATGGTTTGCTAGGGTCATAGCGTCACACAATCACGACATAAACCTGTGACAACTGCAGATTGTGTTATAACAATAATTATCCGAGGTCAGAAGCTGGTGGAGGTTAGAGCCTTCAACACTGAAAGGTGGCTGCACTGAGTCACACCGCCAGACATAGCGCCAAAGAGTATTATTCAGCCGCCTCCACTGGCAGTTGCAGCTGAGAAGTTACTGAGGGAAGTCGTAGTTCTGAGGTAGGCGTAATGTTGAGACGATGTCGATAGAATACTAGTTGTGAGCATGTCGTGTGCAGTTCTTCTGTTGGCCAAGACACCATATGTTATTCGATTGGGGATGTTGTAATGATCAGAGTGTATTTTTTGTCAATATATATGAGGTAATTAAAGCATTTTTGTATTTTAAATTTCGTAAATAACAATGCCTCTTCTCGCAGGTTCAGTCGACAAAGCATCTGGCTTGTATTCATATATTATAGTGTAGTTCTGGTTTCTATGTGCAATCATAGTATTTCTGTTTTTTTTAATTACTTCATTGTAAAAGGCATTTAAAGCATCTTGACGTAATGAGGAAGAACCGTGCCAGATGTGTACGTTGAATCACATTTTCACACACAGCACAGTTACACTTATGTTTCCTTGTTTCGTAGCTTTTATAGTTGCTGGGGACTTAATTAAGTAATTGTGTTAAAGGAAATTTTCTTTAATTCTTTGTTGTTATTCTATGCAGTCAGGTTGCGTACTAATATTATTCAGAGTCAACCGGTTACGAGACTGCGTAACCGGACAAACAGCTACTAAAAATTAAATGTATTAGCATTTTATATTTAATTAAGCCCCCAAGCAACACTTTCACTGAGTTATTTGCTTTTGGTAAACTAGATACGGCTTTCTTGAAGAAGATTCCCATGTGTCGAAATTAAAAGTGTATCGTCTGGCTCCGCGGGGTAGCCGTGCGGTCTTGGGCGCTTTGCCGTGGTTCGCGCGGCTCCCTCCGTCGGATGTTCGAGTCCTCCCTTGGGTATGAGTGTGTGTGTCGTCCTTTGCGTAAGTTAGTATAAGTTAGGTTAAGTAGTGAGTAAGCCTAGGGACTGATGACCTAAGAAGTTTGGTCCCATAGAACTTAGCACAAATTTCCAAAATTGTATCGTCTGTGAGTAATACCATTTTTTTATGCAGAGAGACACGCACAAAGACATTCAGAAAGTTAGGCAGATTTGTATAGTAACAGAAAGACACATGTTGGGAGTTAGTGGAAGAGACAGGAAAGCAAAGTAATTGATCAGGGAAATGGTTGGGATGGAAAACATAATCGTGAAAGTGAGATGGGCCAAACAGGTAGATACGCGAATGAATAGCGACCCATGGAGGTGCTTTGCTGAATTCCAAAATATATAAAAAAAGATGGAGAATATGATGTAATGGCAGGTGGATAAATGACGCCATGGAACAAGTAGAGGCAACGTGTCCAGGTGGAAAACACAATGCTTGAAGAGTACGGGACGGCTTTAGCCACTTGTGGTTAGGAAACGGCACCTGTTCCATGTGGTGATGGTTTTGTCGGTTGTACTAAAATATCTTGGCTACAATTTCAACCGCATTTTCAGATGGAGTGTGATACAACTTATACCTTTCGTTCGCCCTTTATTTGAAACTGCGCTATAAATGTTGACTTAATTCTTACAACAAACGTTGTACCATTTACTTCATTCATTGATGCACAATAATAGGTTAAAATTGAGGCTCAGTATAAGGCAAATCATTACTTGCGGAAAGTCCTCGGTAATTTGTTTTTCCCCCCGGACAATTTCGAGGCTGCTGTCCACTGAGAAAAACCTAGCTTTGTCAAATACAGACATTTGTCATTTCGACGAAAATGTACATTCTGTATAAACCGTCATAATTTTTTCGATGAGTTTGTAAAGATTTGGCATTTTAGTATTTTTATCTTCTCCTATCTAACGTTTACAATTATGATATGGAGATGGGCGAAAAGACAGATATGGAAAAATATTCAGCAGCGTCAAATAATAATAAAAAGGAGATAATAGACAGTCGCATGAGGCGTAAATAAAGCAGCAAACCCAATTATCGAGTTCTGCGCTAATGCAGTGGACCCACAGCGGAAATTAGAATCCATTAAACGAGTTCCGCGAATGTAGTCTGGGACAGCCCATCCGCCGCCAAATGAGCCCAAGTCGCAGCAACTACAAAATCATCAGTTCGGACTGGAGACGAGTTCGCCCCTAACAAATACGCTCCGGTAACGTAACTATTGCGCGCTTTTTTATCAGCGCAGGATCACCGTTACTATCGAGCACTAACAAACTGTCTCACGGACTTCAACAGATGTGGCATCTAGCTGAAGACAATTTTTTAAATGTAGAATGGGCGATTGTGTATCTTTTGCGGAACTCAGAAACGAGACTAAGATCAGCTCCATATTTAAAAACCTTATTCAGCAATGAGGCAGAAAATATAAGACTAGTGGACTATAAGTGATACATCAGGTTATAAGACTTTTCGGTGTCCCTTCGTATCATATTGCTCCGTGCGTTTTGCGTAGTAAATGCTGTTTGAAGTAATGGCGTAGAAGGCCCAGATATTTACTTCTGCTGCAGGGAAGATGGAGCACGTTATCATGATTTCATACGAGATACTCTACCTGTGCTGCTAGAACATGTGCCTTTACAAGTACGACACAACATGTGGTTCATGCACGATGGAGCTCGTGCACATTTCAGTCAAAGTGTTCGTTCGCTTCTCAGCAACAGATTCGGTGACCGATGGATTGGTAGAGGCGGCCCAAAAAAAAAAAAAATTCCATGGCCTCCACGCTCTCCTGACCTTTTCCCTCTTGACTTTCATTTATGGAGGCATTTGAAAGCTCTTGTCTACGCAAGCCCGGTACCAAATGTAGAGACTCTTCGTGCTCGTATTGTGGACGGCTGTGATACAATACGCCATTCTCCAGAGCTGCATCAGCGCATCAGGGATTTCAGGCGACGGAGGGTGGATGCATGTATCCTCGCTAACGGAGGACATTTTGAACATTTCCTGTAATAAAGTGTTTGAAGTCACGCTGGTACGTTCTGTTGCTGTGTGTTTCCATTCCATGATTAATGTGATTTAAAGAGGAGTAATAAAATGAGCTGTAACATGGAAATTAAGCGTTTCTGGACACATGACCACATAACATATTTTCTTTCTTTGTGTGTGAGGAATGTTTCGTGAAAGTTTGGCCGTACCTTTTTGCAACACCCTGTATATTGTCCATTTATTATACAGATAGAACCAAAAACGTAACTAGGAGATATCTTTACACTTTATAAAACTAAACTGCTTCATATATGAAATTCTATGGTTTATGATGTATGAATGAATATACACTAACAAGCCAAAACATTATGACCACTGTCCAGTGCAACTCTGGATGTCGCAGGTGGCACTGCGGACACGTCACACCATAACAAAAGTATGTAAGTGGAGCAGACACGGAAAGGGAATCACCCTGGCGAAGACATGGGCTGCATATGGGAAATCCATTAAGCTAAGCGACTTTGACGAAGAACAGATTACTACTACGCAGATCCTGTGAACGAGTTATTTGGAAAATGGCGAAGCTGTTCGAATATTCACGTGCTACTGTCGTTGGCATCTACGGAAAGAAGTAGGACAGAAAACTACCATTAGACACTAAATGGTTAGGCGTCCTTAATTCTTCACAGAATGTGGGATTTAGAAGCTTGTCTGCTCTGTAAAATAGGACAGATGGAATCTGTAGCATCACTCAATGGGCATCCATAGTTGCGTCATCTTCCATCACCAATTGATGGGTACAAGTACTTTCCTAATTTTAAATTGTCCAATTGTATTCTCGTAGCTTCTAGATCAGCTTCTACCGTGACCAGTCTATACTTTAAATCATTTTCACAAGTTTCTACTTCCTTTAAGTCTGTCTCCTCGTCACACATCTGGGTAATCGTGTTTAAATTGGATTTTAGGAAAAAAAATGGTTTAAATGGCTCTGAGCACTATGGGACTTAACTTCTGGAGTCATCAGCCCCTAGAACTTGGAACTACTTAAACCTAACTAACCTAAGGACATCACACACACCCATGACCGAGGCAGGGTTCGAACCTGCGACCGTAGCGGTCGCGCGGTTCCAGACTGTAGAACCTAGAACCGCTCGGCCACCCCGGCCGGTTGGATTTTAGAGCCTGGTAAGTATTCTTGGACAGTTGGAAGAGCAGAGAGAAGACGGCTAGAGGCCCTGGGGATGTGGTGCTATAGAAGGATGATGAAGATCAGCTGGACAGACAAAGTAACAAATAAAGAGGTGCTTAGAAGAGTACAGGAAACCAGATCTCTGTGGAGGCACATCCAAACAAGAAGAGACAAACTTGTAGGGCACATCCTACGACACAACAATATCATTGGCACAATAGCAGAAGGAGTTATTGAGGGAAGGAATCGGCGGGGGCGACCAAGGATATCATACATGCAACAGATGACGTTGGATGTAACACATATGTGGAAATGAAGAGGAAAGCAGACAGAAGAGAGGAATGGCGCTCTGCTGCAAACCAACCTCAGGGTTGAACACTAAAAGAAAAGAAAGAAAGTATTCTTTAAGTGTAACAGTACTTCACACTTTTATTCTGGAGATTATTACTACGTTGTTTTCTTTATCTGATGTGATGATTACATAGTCTCAGTAATACTGCCGTACTGAGTCCTCATATGTGCCAAAATTGTATACCTTCGAATCTGATTTATCAGACTGTTCACATAATTTATAATCTGGTTCGGCTTCCGATCCAGACGTGATATTTGCCCTGTCATTTTTCTCTCCACTATCGACTTGTTCTTCCCGATTTTGTTCGATTCCGCTATCCGCAACGACTCAAACTCTTTCTGCTTTTCTTCCAAAGTATTGTGGAACGATCTGAGTAGCTCTTGTTTCGCATCGAACTTTTCATCAGGTGTACTTATCCAGACTTCCCTCTTGTTTTCTATAACTTGTATTAGCCGTATACTGTCGGTTAATCCTATGGTGTCGATCGATCATACAGGTTACAGTAGGATTTGTATTATCCTGCTGAAAATCTTTTTTGTCTGTGCAGAATCAAACTTCTGTTCCATATACATTAATACTTCGTCCCAACATTTCAGTTGTGACGTCCTCCCTACTTGTAGTATCTGTACGGATACTTGTGATCATCTTTCTGCCGCTCCTGTTCACAATTCCGATTCTTGTACGTCGCACCTTAAGCGATTTATTGCTGTGGTCGCCTTGTCATCCGTTTCTGCAGAAGGTGCATTATCTGCCTGAACCCCTGCAGTACTGAGCGTCAGTCAATCCTCACGCTTCCCGGGATTTGGTGGCCGTAATTCAACCTCCATCTGTGGTTCGTTTCTCCGGTAATTAACCGAAGTATTTGCTTATTTGCTTGTGGCTGCGTTCTCGCACCACCTCTCCATCTGCTTTCTCTCCATGGATATGGCGATCTCTGATCTCTGTGCGTTATTTCGTGTTCTCCAGTTTCCATTCCTATTTTCGTCTATATTCTGCCTGTTCTAACCACTATTAAAACCATATCCATTACGCTGTGGTCTAGTGTTTCCACTACTCCCATTTCCGTAATTATTCCCAATTCCTCCAGAATTAAATCCCAATACCGGCATACAAATGCTACCATTATTGTTATTCTCCTTACTATTTCAAAATTATTCTGTCCTGAATCGCGATGTCTTGGAGCGTCGTTTTCATACAAGGATTCTACCTGTCTCATAACATCTTCTAAAGTTTCTACATTATCGCCCCCTGTCCTATCAAGGCTTGTTGATACTCCGTTGGCAGTTTCGTTTTGCATAATTCAAAAAATGGTTCAAATGGCTCTGAGCACTATGGGTCTCAACTGCTGTGGTCATTAGTCCCCTAGAACTTAGAACTTCTTAAACCTAACTAACCTAAGGACATCACACACATCCATGCCCGAGGCAGGATTCGAACCTGCGACCGTAGCAGTCGCACGGCTCCGGACTGCGCGCCTAGAACCGAGAGACCACCGCGGCCAGCTTTGCATAATTGAACCAATTCTCCGTCGCTATAGGGTTATCTAAGTATTGATTCCTTTTAGCCGTATTCTCATAGAATATGGGTGCTGTTTTGTCACACGAATTTTCGAATGAGACATTTGTAATAATCCATATTTTATTCTCATCTGAGCCTCAGGTGACCAGTGTCTTGCTATAAAGGCAGCTCCAAACGAATCATACGAATAGCAAGTTTGTGCTACCTTCTGCATCGTTCCAGAAGCATTTACCTCCGTACGTGCGTAAATGAAATCTAACTCATGTTTCAATGGCCAATGTGTCGGCAGTCCTACTTTAAATTGGTCAATAAATGTGCGGGGGTGGAGAATATTTGCATCTTCCTTATAGTGCTGGTTTTTCCGCACTGTAAGAAAGTGATTAACATCAAAACCTCTCGCTTCTCTCTAGGATGTACTTCTCGGTTTTGAAGACTGGAATTCTGTTCTAGGTTTGGGTCAAATCTACGCAAACATGTATAACTTCTTTTATTCTGTGACATTTGTGCCATAGAATCACTTGCACATCTCATTGCGCAATATGCGTGCATAACGCCCGTTGCCGACTCTGTATCTTGACGTGTAAGCAATTCTGGCTTCTTCGACGCCGTACTGTAACCCGTCGGTATTCGTCCTACACGCTGTGGCGTTGCGCAGCGCGTCTCTATGGTTTGATCAGCGTATGTCACGCTTTGTGCTTGATGCACTGAACCTTGCTGCAAACCACACTCTTGTATTCCTGATTGACCTGTTATTCTTTCTTGAACAAGTGGTTGCAGTCCACACTGCTCCCTCTGGTTATCGTGATGTTCTGGCATACGCTAGTTAAGACTAACTTCCCGTTCGCGGTTTGCAGTTTCGGACTGACATCCACATGTGCCTTTCCACCTTATATCACATGTAATTTCGCGTACCCGTTCTGTCGTATTGTTGGCAACTGTTCATTTTGCAGTCTTCACAGTAGCATCTACCGACACTAAACAAGATTCTGTCGTCGTCTGTGACTCCTCACTAACGCTTTCTACGTCACTTCGACTTTCGATCCAACATAAAACTTCCAATCTCAGCCGTTGAAATTGGTGTTCGTTTTTCTCTTGTATTTTCAAAATACGAGCTTCGAATTTCTTTAGTGCTGCTTTTGTCGTTCATTTGTGAGACGTGGTCTCAGCAATAACATGTTTCGCTTTCGGCGTCGCTTTGATGGCAAAAGCTTCGACCTGTTTTGACACTTTGTTGCGTAACTTCAAGCAACGTAACCATGTCTGTTTGGACAGGGTCAATGTCTGTTCTCAATTGTTTGTGCCCTGTAATGAGCGTTTGAAGCGTGATTCGCGCTTCCTTAGTTTCAGTTCGCATTTGATCTAATTGACCTTGAATATTTTACCGCGTTTTTTGTGTTATGCGCCATTCTATTCGCTTTTCTGATTCCTGAAATTGGTGTAATAAAGTCTGCAACATTCCAAATATGTTGGTGTTTTCATCTACACAATTTTCGCCTGTTGCCATCTGATGTAACCGTCCCTATCTCTTTTTTTGTGAACCGTTTCCTTCACTCCCGAACATAGTGTAGGAGCACTAACACTCGTTCTTTCATGCAGCTGTAAGCCTGCCTGATTCACTATGATTATGTTTGGTTCAATATGCTGAAAATTACTATCTACAGACTCAGCGTCTGGTTCATTGGCAACGCCGTTCTCATGTCCATTGTATGGACCACATTGAACATCATCTGCTGCATTTTCGGTCTCACTCAGTATTTCTACGTGTTCTGTCTCGTATTGTTCAAGCTGATCTACTTGCGTGTCCAACATGATCCTATCAAGATCTTCCATGATTTCTCTTTGTCTTAATCTATTATTTTCTGTCATTTTTGAACGATCCACTATGCGTTGCTGTTCGCGAATTTTCCGAACCTGACTACGCATTAATATCTGATCACATGACTTGATTCTACCACTACCACGCTCCTATATCCTATATTTGAACCCATTTCCTCATCTTTTATTTAGCCTTTTGGTGACTGGAGTTGAGTCAGAACTCAACACAACCCAATGCAACGATGTATTGCGCCAGCAAATAAGAAATACATGAATACAATTCGATCTACACTTACTACACAGTTGAGTCACATTTACATTTTCTTTCCACTTGGGGCCAGATTATTGTTTCGGAGGATTATTTGTTTTGTGTCTATCAAAAGCAAACCCTCAATCTATCAGAATGCTGTAATTTCGAATCCTGGCAGGGTAGCCATTTGTGAAGTGTGCAAATGGACAAAACATCTGAACTGTCTTCTCAAGCCCAGGATGTTAAACATTCTACATAAATACCAATCTGGCCCTGTCATGCAGCTAATATTAGGTGCAATTAGAAATGCTGCTGTCACGTAACTACAATGCATAAATTAATAAAAGCGAAAGGTTTTGATCTATTCTGGAAAGACAAAACAGCTATCCCCTTTTTCTTTCTGCATATAATTCATCACTGTGCTTTCAGGGGTCAAGTGATGCACAACAATCATGTTCAATTACTTCCAACACTCAATAACAAAATATTTATCTCATGGACATATTGATTTGGCTGTTATTAAATTTGTTCTCTCTGCATATGAAAGATTTTATCACAGGCAAGAATGATTAAAAATCTTCATCAGCTAACTTACATCTATGATGGTGTAGCTGGTCAATGCACAGAGTTGATGGAGAATAATTTTACTTTTTAAACTAATGAAAAACTCTCATGTACTCAATGTGAGGGTAGGTTAGTATCCTAGCTTTTGATATTCAATGGTCAAAGCGTACGCAAGTTGGAGTGAGCAAAATCTTGACTCAACATTTACTGTGGCCTATAGCACAATGGTACTTTACCAAGTGGGATCTGCAATGGCATTGTCTCCGTGCTGGATCTGAAAAGATAATTCCCTACTCTGCCCTTGACTGAATTCGCTGAGTCTCAACTTTCCTGCATTCTGTAGAATTTTAATGTTTCCCTAGTCGTAATAATGGCTGTTGCTCGCTTGCTAGGGGTTGGAGCGACATGAACAGTATCTTTGTCCACAAACATTCCCACAGGAATAATTAACTACATCTTTGATGTCTGTCGCCATGATATCAGAGGCATATCGTCCCCATTTCACAGACGCAAAGTTCTTAATGCCCTCGCTATTTTCCACACACTTTAGTTCTCAAAATGCTATTATATAATGGGGATCTCCCCACAATGTAGCGTCTGAGTTGCCCAGTACGGCTTCAGCCAATCACCGTATCATTAGAGGTAAATTTTATTTTTCTTGCTATTTCACTGCCTAGCCCTGTTAATGCCATCCAGCCACTTACCCTAAGTCCTGGCCGCATTAGCATTAAAAGGAATAATATATCTTTCTGGCCCGATCCCTTTCTGCACTGAAGCTCACCATTCTCTTGTTAAGTGGTGTTTTCCAGTGCCATTAACCACATGCTCGGTTTGTCTCCAAATTGTGTTTCACTTTAATTTACTTATTTATTTATGCGCCTGTCCTTATTGGTAGATATTGTTTTGTTAGTTTTCGGTACATGAGATTACTGCAATTGTTTTTTGTAGATATAATTACTATTTTCTGACGATGTCATACTGTATCGTACTGTCATTATGGATCAAGCTCATGTAAGGTCCGTAAAATCTGGATGCCTTACAAGCACACTGTTCATAGTACATTTTTGAACATGGAGCTCCACAGTAGACCACCATATGTATTCACATGTTGACCCAATGGCATCGTCAATAACGACCACAGCAAGCATGGGGCCATTGGAATACCTCCTTCGATCTCTGGGTGAATCACATTTTTGCTACACCAGGTCGCTGATCGTCACCACAAACGCTGTCATTGAAATGAATGCCAGCTCGAAAAGTGCACTGAGCCATAGGCTCAGGTTGTTGGGTGTAGTACTATGTATGGGAGACATTCTCCTGCGCTTGCATGGGACCTGTGGTAGTAATCTAAGACACGCTGACAGCTACAAAACATTTGAATCCTTTCATGCTTGATGTCTTCCCCGACGGCGATGTCACGTTTCAGCACTAATTGTTCGTGTCTTGGAACCAGAACCATGCTACAGTGATTCGAGTCGCATTATAGTCAATTCACATTGATGTCTCGGCGGCTAAATTCGCCTGATGTAAATCCTATGGAACACATGTGGGTCACTATCGGGAACCGTCATAGCGTACGCAAATCAGCGGCCCATTATTTACGCGAATGCCACATACCTCCACAATCTTACCAGCATACTGTCGGATCCCTGATATGCAGAATCAGTGATGTATTTCGTTCCAAAGACGGACAAACAAACTACTAAGCAAGTGTTCATAACATTTTTGCTCGTCACTGTTTTATCTGAAATAACAAATATTTCGAGTAAACCGTTACAAGAATTTCTTGCAGGAACGAATGAATATGACATTTTTTCTTTCATATTCCATTTTGCTGAAGAAATGGGGACTTCAGTTGATATACTATTATTGTGCAGAGTACCTACTTATTCTCTTTACTTTGAATTTAATTCCTATCAGCCTTATTTAATTAGATACAATTATTACAATCTGTTTAGAAGCTGTGATATGGTTCATCATCAAGTACTTAAAACATCAAACAAGGTCAGTGCATTTATCGATTGAAAGTGGGGCGTTTTATTTGTGGTGCCTTTATTTGAAGATACGCTCAGTGGTAACAGTTACTTTTGGGTAGCCTGGGATTTCATCTGAATCCGTCTAGGTCACATTCGTGACAATGATTGTCCATCAAATTAGTTAGATTTAAAAATCTACCAGATGACTGAAGCCATTTTGTTATTATTTTGTGCAATGGATAACTCGAATGAAACATATGGGCAGGAAGAACGTGACCTTCTGTACGATACTTGACTAACTAGTTCACTGAATTGCTTCTGATTCATTGGCTACCTCTCAGTTTCAGAATCTCATTTAGGCGTCGTGCACATTAATATTATGGCGGCGTCATAGCGGACGCATTAGGAAATGAGGAGGTGTTATGTGGGGTATGCTTTGAGTAGAGCGATATTCGATAACCACAATATGAATTAAATAAACATGCTATTATCAAAAGCACTTCTCTGTGAATCAACACCATACATTAACAGAATCGAGAGGTACATTGTTGAAGAGATATTTAGACTCTGAATTCGGACTTTCCATAAATGGTCCTTTAATAAGCACATAGGTAAAGCAAACCAGTAAAACAATTGAGGACACGGAAAAAGAGAGCAGAGACTACTCAGATCATTTACATACGAAAACATGCTGAAGCCCAGCAACATTTACTCCATAATTTACAATTACAGTAAAGACCAGAGAGTAATCGGGAGTGACAGGGACGTGCATTGGACCTGGGCAGCTTTCTCCACAACTGATACGCAAACGGGGATAAAAATTCATAAATGAGCAACAGAAAGAATTTTCCCACATAAATACGTAATCTATCTACAATCCGCCGAGGAACACCATATAGCAAATAACTGTAGATTACTTCGAGAGGTTAGTGGTCAAACGTTATTCTATGAGAGACAAAGACACGACGTGAAGATATTCGAAAATCATATCTCACAAATCAACACACAGAATATTAAATAACGAAAACCCTTTATAAACCAAGATATTAACAGTAATTTATCATTGTATGGCGAAATTACATATTCCGTTGTTCTCCTATTAGAACAAGGGGTATCATTTCAAGTACACCCATGATACATGAAATTATGCGAAAGTATGCGAATAAGCGAATCGAGAAACGCTTGCCTAACCATCACGACTGAAATAAATTAAATTAACTATCATCCAAAGTTAACAAGTAACACCAATACCTTTGTCAGTGTATAAGTGGAGCGCTAATACAAGAGCCCAATACTTACGGCGCCCAACGGAGGAAGCAGAATGCCGGAAAGTATCCCTTTTCGTTCAGCCCACTTTGTTACTATCGCCCTATCGCTGACTGAAAAAATCTCTACTTTCTATCTTTTCTATCTGCTGGCTTAAGTTAGTTGTACAAACCATCTTCTGTATGATCTCGGGCCTTGCTGGAGGCATTTTCAAAATACGGAAATAAATCAGGCTGTGCAGAGTTAATGAAACAAAACAAAACCGCTCCTCCGTGTTCCAGAGGCTACGTGGACCTGCAGTAGATTGGAATGACAGAGCTAGTAGGACAGGTATATATGACTTCACCATCGGGAAGTGTATGTGATTAAAGTTTCGTTGGGAGAGGATGAGGAGGGATTATAAGTATGTTGGGAGGCCGTGTTGATATAAACGTGGTAGAGAAGAGGGCAAACTATAGGGTGGTCACTGTCAAATTTGCGGGTAACGTAGGATTTTCGAAATTATTCATTATGGAAGACAAGGGTGAGGAATTTTATAAGTTGATAGGGTAAGGTGTTATGATGATCCGTCTATTGGGAAAAGAGTATCCCATTCGAATATGTGGGAGGATGCTTCCAAGGGGAAGGTGACCATGAGAAAAAAAACTGAATAACCAACGAAAGGGTAATATGTGACGAATCGGGGTGTGAAATGTTAGAAGTTTGAAAGTGGTAAAGGAATAGGAAAGTGTGAAAAAGGAAATCTTACGGCGCAAAGTAGGTATGGTGAGGGTCAGCGTTGTGAAACAGAAATAAGACAAAGTTTTATGGTCAGGGGTACATACGGTAATATCAACAGCAACAGAAAATTGTATAACGGCAGTATGATTCTCTATGAATAGAAAGGAAGAGCAGAGAGTGAGTTACTGTGAACAGTTCAGTGATAGTGTTGTTCTCAGTAGAATCGACAGCAAACCAACACCGACAATAATAGTTCAGGTATACATGTCAATGTTGCAAGCAGAAGATGAAGACAGAGAAAGAGTATATGAGGATAGTGAACGGATAACTCAGTAGGTAAAAAGAAAACAAAATCTCATAATCCTGGGATATTGGAACGCGGCTGATGGAGGATTACGGGAAACTACGGATTAGGCAGTAGGAATAAGAGAGAATAAAGACTAACTGAGATTTGCAATAAATTTCAGCAGGTAGTACAGAATAATCTGCTCAAGAAACACAAGAGAAGGAGCAATACTTGCAAATTTGTTGTGAGTTTCTGTGAGAACAAACTACTGAGGTAATCAGTCCCTAGGCTTACACACTACTTAATCTAACTTAAACTAACCTACGCTAATGACAACACACACACCCATGCCCGAGGGAGGACTCGAACCTCCGACAAGGGAAGCCGCGCGAACCATGGCAGGGCGCCCTAGGGTGCTCGGCTACCCCGAGGGGCAATACGGAAAGATTCCACTTAGATTCTATCATGGTCACTCAGATTCCGAAATCAGGTATTCCATAGTAAGGCTTATCCAGGAGCAGATAGATATACATCACAATTTAGTAACGATGAAGAGTAGGCTGAAGTTTAAGAGACTAGTTAGGAAAAACAAGTGCGGAAAGCAGTGGCACACGGAACTATTGAGCTGTGAGGTTAGAGTATAGAAACTCCCATAGCTAATTGTTAAGTAGATACTTCCGTTGAAGAGGAATGGCAGTCACAGAAGATGGGAAGAAAAACGTAGGTGCAAGGAACGTAGCTGCGAAGAAATCATAGCTAACAGCAGATGTACTTCAGTTGATTGACGAAAGAAGGAAGTACAACAATGTTCAATGTAATTTGACAATGCAGAAATACAAGTCAGTTAGAAATGAAATAATTAGGAAGTGCAGGGAAGACAAGGCGAAGTGGTTGCATGAAAAAGGGGAAGAAATCGAAAAAGAAATGATCGTCGGAAGGAATGACAAAGGATGTAGAAAAGTCAAATCAGACTTTGATGAAATTAAAAGCTAGGACAGTAACGTTAAGAGTGTATGAGAAAGAGAAATTGCTAATAACGTGACAGAAAAAGAAACAGGAGTCGACAGGAAGAGGTAGGGGATGCAGTATTTTAGTCGGAATTTCAAAGAGCTTTGGACGGCTTAGGATCAAATAAGGCAGAAGGGATAAGTAAAATTCCCCGTGGAATACCTAAAACCGTTGGGGGAAGTTGCTACAAAACGACTATTCGCGTTGATGTGTAGAAGGTGACAGGACTTCAACAATAAAATTCGCTGGTCATATTGCTATCTGCATGAAACTGACGCTATACCATCAGAATTACGAGAAAACAGTGTCCACACAATTCCGAAGATAGCAAGAGCCAGTAAATGTTAGAATTATCGCACGGTGAGTTTAACAGTTTATACATCCAACCTGCTGACAAGAATAATAAACATAAGAATGGAAAAGAAAATTGTGGACCTGTTAGGCGATGATCAGTTTGGCTTTAGGAAAGGAGAAGGCACCAGATAGGCAGTTCTGACATGCGGTTTATAATGGAAGTAAGACGGAAGAAAAGACAAGTTCATAGTATTAGTCGACCTGGAAAATCCGTTTGACAATGTAAAATGAAGCAAGATGTTCGAAATTCTGAGACAAATAAGGTAAGCCATAGAAAAAGATGGGTAACATGTATATAAGACTGGGAGACCAATTAAAAAAGGGTATAAGACAGGGATGTTGCCTTTCGCCCCTACTTTTCAATCTGTACGTCGAAGAAGTAATGACGGAAATAAAGGAAACATTCAAGAGTGAGATTAAAATTCAACGTGAAAGGATATTATAACACTACTACAACGTTTGTTATATCATTATGCAGTTTACCTAGTGACGATAAGATTTTAGCCCAGTCACAAGGGAGCCAAATATAACACGTACTTCTCAATAGATAGAACAGTAAGGGGAAACGCCAAATACAACACTATACTGCGCCGTTTGTTATCCTAGCACAACGTGTATTACCAAATATGGTATTACGTTGCAGCAAATGTTACCCTCTGGGAGGATTTAAATAAATTGACCGTGAGTTACCTAATGGATTTGGATTATCGAACCTGAATTTAATAGAACACTAGAAATCAGAAAGCTAAAAATTGAAAGTTGGAAAATTTTTTAAGTAACTAAGTTTACTTAAATAAAATAAAATACGGTCGCCAGCCTAAGTAGGCATAGTAATATAAAACATTACTTTTAAAGAATCTATATTGAATTTTGGTAAAGGAAAGCTACTATTATTTCTTTCCCAGAGAAGTGCAATGAAACTCTACTCTGACCAGATAAGTGATACTGTGAATGCCAGCAGTTATAAATAGTATGTGCAAGCTCTCACAGGAACAATTGACACTTTATCTCTTCTCAACAGTAATACTTTATCATATATAAGTTATCTCATCATAAAATGTTGTGGAAGACATTACTAAACCATAATTGGACATGGGCATAGTCCTGTTTCAATAGTTACTTTTCATATACTGCAAAGATAATTACAAGTCACTTGCAATAGGATTTTTATACTCCTTAACAAGTAACATTTTTCTGTTTATTATGAATAAGGGCAATTACAATAAGTATATCTTCAATAAACAAAATTGTTAGTGGGGTCTCTCTAACTGACTTTCCAATTTTCATCACATGTAATTCACAAAATTCAAAATCAAATTCAACTGCAATTAATATATTCGTTGTTCAAGCAGATTCATTCATTTTAAGCAACTCAAAATTGGGGACCCTTAAACTGTCGAATACTATAAAGCAAACTAAACACACTTTCCTGAAACAATTTGTAAGATGCAAATTTAGGTATTACTCTTTCACAGATTTGACTCACCTTGCAGGACTTTTAAAACAGTCATCCGACACCTGTGCAGTTCGCTCTATTGCTGCTCAGACCAAACTGTCCAGTAGCTAGCTGTCGATTGACTGGGATGTCTCACTTGGCGCCAACCACTTTTTGGCGCGCATCAACTCACTTCCGTTGCAAATGGGAAATACTTTTGCTTTACATTTTATAGAATGCAACTCCCTAGGTATGAACAAGCTTGTACATAGTTGTAAGCAAACCTCTTTTAAAAAACCTTAATATTTCAATACATTAACATGTCAACACAAAAGCCACATATTTATATAACATTTTCCTCCAATTACTGCAAAGAATTTAAATAGTGAAGAGAAAACATTTTACACAACTTTCCACTTCATTACAATAGGTCAAAGACATTACATAGTAAAAATTACATTCTTGACACTAACCAGAATTAATCAGTACAAAATATTTACAATATTAATTATGGTGATATAATGTCAATGATGAGATTCAATGATGATTTTTCTATTCTCAGTGGATATGAAGCAAAATTACAAGGTCTATTGGATGAAATAAACAGTGTAATGTGTGCAAAATTTTGATTGAGAATAAACTGAAGGAAAACCAAAGTAATGAGAGGCAGCGGAAATGACAATAGCGAGAAACTTAACATCAGGATCCGCAATCACAAAGCAGACTAAGTTAAGGAATTCCGATAGCTAGGCAGAAAAATAACACATGATAATCGGAAAAAGAAGGACATAAAAAGCAGAGCAGCGCTGGCAAAAGAATCATTCCTGGCCAAGAGAAGTCTACCAGAATCAAACATAAGCCTTAATTCTTTTAAGAAGTTTCTGAAAATGTGCGTTTGGAGCACAGTATTATATGGTGGTGAAACATGAACTATGGATCACCGGAGCAGAAGATAATCGAAGAATTGAAATGTGATGCTACTGACGAAAGTTGAAAATCAGACCTATAAGGTAAGGAATGAGGAACGCAGAATTGGAGAGGAAAGGAATATATGCAAAACACTGCCAATATGAAGGGACAGGATGATTGAACATCTGTTTAGATATCAGGGAATAACTTCCATGGCACTAAAGGGACCTGTAGCGTGTAAGAAGTGTAGATGAAGACAGAGATTGGTGTGCATTCAGCAAATAAGTGAGGACGTAGGTTCCAAGTGCTACTCTGAGAAGTAAAGGGTTGTGCAAGAGAGGAACGCGTGGCGGGCCGCATCAAACCAGTCAGAAGACTGAAAAGGAAAAAGAAAAAGTTGTCAAAGTAAAGGCATCCGAAAGGCTAGGATCTTTAGAGCGAGGTAGAAATTGGAGAAATCCATGCCTGATTTGTATAGCAGAATATGGGTCAGATCAGGGATTAATAGTTGTGGAAGACTGTGAAAGGCCGATATTCGGCCGCTTAGTAGTTTCAGATGTTTTAGTCTGTTACGGGTTTCCTGTCGAATGGTTAGTAGATGGGATTTTCATGTTAGTTGGCGAGATGTGATTGTTGAATCGATTGAATGGGTAAGGCACAGGACTTGGTCATCGTAATAGAAGGTATGACTGAAGCGACATTGGTTGACAGGAATCACCAGCTCGTGGTTTAGGTTTTTATGGAGGAGTGGATTCGAAGATCTTGCTAAACACTGACATGAGTCCGATGGGATGGTAGAAGGATTCGAGAGATTTCCCAGGACTCAGGATAGAAACCTTTGTGGAAGATTATACAGAGCGGGCATTCTTCCAAGTGTCTGCAGTTAATGCAGACGTAACCCGGTGCAGTGTTGCGATTTTCGGGGAGAAACGTGGTATGTGGTCTAGGTACTGAAAGCAAGAAGCAAGAAGTGGAAGTATTAGTACGCTTATGGACTGCTGGGAGTCAGGCGTAATCGAAGCGGGAGTAATGAGGTAATGTGCAGGTGTCACATAGGTAGGATCCAAAGTGGTAGCCTTAGCTCGAGTTGTTAGGTGAAGAATGATTATTGTGCGGGTGGAGGTAGGAGGAAACAGTGTCGTTGAAGGTGAAACGATTTCCAGAACGTGGAAGATTTTATGCTTAGTGTGATGTTGATGCATGGATTGGATCAAACCCAGCGTTTATTTTGGAAGCTTTATAGTGCGCCTTTGTAACTTGTTGTTCTTGTTTTTTGGGAAGGAGACCAGACAGCGAGGTCATCGGTCTCATCGGTTTAGGGAAGGACGGGGAAGGAAGTCGGCCTTGCCCTTTCAAAGGAACCATCCCGGAATTTGCCTGGAGCGATTTAGGGAAATCACGGAAAACCTAAATCAGGATGGCCGGACGCGGCTTTGTAACTGCTGGTAACGTGCAAGTGTGTCTCGGACACTGATCTGCAGGAATGATAGGCATAATCGACGGGACTCGTTAAGGAGAAGAATAGATCGTGTAGAGAGTGGGGACCGTGGTGATAGAGGCGTTGGGATGTGGTCAGTTATGGCATTTGACAATGTCTTTTGGAGAAAGATGACCACGTGGTGGATATTATTGTGGTGTTGGAAGGGTAACTGATGACTGCCGACTTGGGTACCGGTTGTAATGCCCCAAAATTGAAAAGTAGTGTGGGTGGTATACGTATGTGGCATTACGTACGTAAGTCGCCTCAATTTATTATCAAAGTGTCAATTTCGAAATAGAAAAAAAGATTTGTTAATTTTATTTGTATTTACTTCTGAAAATGTTGTCAAAACTATGTTGTAGAAAGAGCATATGCAGCGGAGCCTATCGCAGCCAGAGATGTCACACGACCGCGACGATAGCAGCAGCGTGGTGCGCGGCAAAGATATAGACTGATGGCCAGCTGGCCGCTATTGAAGAGGAACGAAAGCATCTAATAATGAAAGTTGTGAAAAAGAGACAATTAACGTGACATGTTTGTTTGTCAAAAATTCTGGTTCTTGGTTTTGTCCCTTGTTTCAAGAGGAGTTACCGTTGAGATCTCGTGTAGAGACATCGGGAAGTTACTCACCATTGAGGTCACGGGGTAACGTCAGTCAGTTCGTGACACTCGGGGAGTGTAAGCCAATTTGGAGTTGACGGTCGAGTGATTTAATGTCGGATTTGGGCTTCTAAAGTTATTAGTTGAACCCGTGATGGGGTTATGGCCTATATGGAAAGTTATATGTAATTATTGCGCGAGGTGTATTGTTCGCAATCGGTAGTGGGATGTGCGATGATATTTGGAGTTTGTTTTAACTCGTTGTGAGACACGCTAAGAGATTGGTTTTTCTCGCGTTTTCATGTGATTAGTGATAGTGTAAAGTTTGATCGAGCTAACCTTGCAGTTACTCGCAATGAGGCGTTCCGTATCTCGTACTAAGGGGAGGTTCTTTTCAGTCTTGATTGTGTGTATTTGGTTTCACCTACACGCGAAGACTTTGTGAGTGACTGGATCAAAAATGGTTCAAATGGCTCTGAGCACTATGGGACTTAACTTCTAAGGTCATCAGTCCCCTAGAACTTAGACCTACTTAAACCTAACTAACCTAAGGACATCACACACATCCATGCCCGAGGCAGGATTCGAACCTGCGACCGTAGCGGTCGCCCGGTTCCAGACTGTAGCGCCTAAAACCGCTCGGCCACTCCGGCTGGCGAGTGATTGGTTTAATAAGGGTAAGCACAAGGTACATGTGCCGTTGCCGCTTCTGTAATAAGGATTTACTAAAGCTTTGGCGTGAATGTACGACTGTAATGGTTGTAATTATGGGGAAGTCCTAAGGTAAAAGATAGAATCTCCGGCTGAAAGAACTCTCAAATTGAAGTGCGGCCTGTGATTGTAGTGTAATTATTGTGTGAACGGACGTCCTAGTTTGATGAATGTAAACGGGAAAATCAATCTGTGTCAGATGATTTGTGACACGCGTGGATTGGTGTCGTAGTAATTTTCCATTCGACGAAACTGACAGAACCAAGATCTATTAACTGAGTAGAGCACGATGATTGTCTCTTTGAAATTGTGAGTGCTCAGTGTTTTAAATTTGGTGTAGAGGGACCGCCTATGTCAACGCCTAAAGAGGGAGAGATTTGCTTTGATTTGAGTGAATATTAATGATACTTGAAAGTGGCGATGACGCTTAGGTTTTTTGTTTCTTTTTTTTTACTAGCTTTCTCTTAGTGGGGAAGTAGTTTACAACCAGCACTCACACCTGACGAAACTTTGCGGAGACATTGAAAATTAAGACAATGGCTAAATAAAATGATGCTCAGGCCCTGTGCATGATAAAGGAAAAATTGGTGTCTCGTGTTATCATTTCTCCCCATAGAACATAACTTGAACATAGGATAACAGAATCTTTGAATCTGAAAAAATAAAAAGTTTAAAGATTACGTAATGAATCAAAACGTTAAAGTACAAGCAGGACAAAGACTATTAAAGTGAAAGTTAGTCACACTGAGAGTTTGTTACAATAATTACGTACAGTTCGGCTTAAAGTATATGAAAGAGGTTTTTGTCCGACTGTTTAAGTGATAAAAAGGGGAAAGGTTAACTTATGGGGAATTAATAAACTATGAAGGTTGTAGCATAAACCGTTATCATTGATAGAGGGCAAATAGCATTATCCATTGAGTGTGTTCGTAAAAAGAAATAAGCAAGGATAGAGCTGCAGCGCAGTGACTGTGTAGGATTAATAATCTCTGACTAACAACGCTCAGCAACACGTAAAATTATATCGCTGGTGTGTTCTTACGAAAATTAAACTAGCTGAAACTGGTAGCTAAGAAAGTTCAGTCTAGATTGATTACTTCAATGGGGTTCTATTAAGATGAACGCTTAAAGTCCACGTTGGATAGTTTTAAAGCTGGGAAAAAGATTAGATAAATCCAAGGTATCAGTGTTGGGTTACGTAAGAGAAGTTTCCGATCACGTTGCTGTGAAGAGTGGTACATCGCAGTGAGTTGTGTTTAATTGATTTAAGTAGCACATCCTAAACAGACTTGGAATTTCTGCTCGATTCCATAGGCTAGTAGATTACTTTTGTTGTGAGCTTGCTGCTCGAACTTGTAAAATATTGTGATAGTCAGATGCGTTAGCTAAAATTTTCAATCTGGAGCTAACATTGACCGATAAAATCAGAACCCGTTTGTACTAGTGCTGGTCCAATTGCATCTTTGGCGGTAGCTCGTACTACCAGATGGCTGGTATAGTACACGGCGTCGCAGAACTCTATGGCGTCGCTACGCTTTTTAATACACTTGTCATCTCTGTGTATCAGTGCCATCCCACCCAGGTTTGACACACTAATATATACGATACTGGCCATTAAAATTGCAACACCAGGAAGAAATGCAGATGATAAACGAATATTCATGGGAAAAACATACTACAACTGAGATGTGATTACATATTCACGCAATTTGGGTGCATTGATCCTGAGAAATCAGTAGCCAGAACAACCACCTCTGGCCTTAATACCGGCCTTGATACGCCTGGGCATTGAGTCAAACAGAGCTTGGATGGCATGTACATGTACAGCTGCTCATGCGCCTTCAGCACGATACCACACTTCATCAAGAGTAGTGACTGGCGTATTGCGACGAGCCAGCTGCTCGGCCACCATTGAGCAGATATTTTCAATTGGTGAGAGATCTTGAGAATGCGCTGGCCAGGGCAACAGTCGAACATTTTCTGTATCCAGAAAAGCCCGTACAGGACTTTCAACATGCGGTCGTACATTATCCTGCTGAAATGTAGGGTTTCGCAGGGACCGAATGAAGAGTAGAGCCACGGGTCGTAACACATCTGAAATGGAACGTGCACTGTTCAAAGTGCCGTCAATGCGAACAAGAGGTGACCGAGACGTGTTACCAATAGCACCCCAAACCGTCACGTCCAGTGATACAACAGTATGGCGATGACGAATACACGCTTCCAATGTGTGTTCACCGCGATGTCGCCAAACACGGATGGGACCACCATGATGCTGTAAACAGAACCAGCATTCATCCGAAAAAATGACGTTTTGCCGTTCGTTCATCCAGGTTCGTCGTTGTTTACACCATGGCAGTTGCTCCTGTTTGTGATGCAGCGTCAAGGGTAACAGCAACCATGGTCTCCGAGCTGATAATCCATGCTGCTGCAAACGTCGTCGAACTTTTCGTGCTGATGGTTGTTGTATTGCAAACGTACCCATCTGTTGACTTAGGGATTGAGACGTGGCTGCACCATCCGTTCCAGCCATGCAGATAAGATGCATGTCATCTCGAGTGCTAGTGATACGAGGCCGTTGGGATCCAGTACGGCGTTCCGTATTACCCTCCTAAACCCACCGATTCCATATTCTGCTAACAGTCATTGGATCTCGACCAACGCGAGCAGCAATGTCGCGATACAAGCGCAATCTCGATAGGCTATAATCCGACCCTTATCAAAGTCGGAAACGTGATGGTACGCATTTCTCCTCGTTACACGAGGCATCACAACAACGTTTCACCAGGCAACGCCGGCCAACTGCTGTTTGTGTATGACAAATCGGTTGGAAACTTTCCTCATGTCAGCTCGTTGTAAGTTTCAAAACCAGCGCCGACCTTGCGTGAATGCTTTGAAAAGTTAATCATTTGCATATCACAGCATCTTCTTTCTGTCGGTTAAATTTTGCGTCTGTAGCATGTCATTTTCGTGCTGTATCAATTTTAATGGCCAATAGTGTAGTAGTCGCTTTAGCAGGTGTTTTTGGCTTGCGCAGTTAATATAATTTAGCAGACACACCACCACAGAGGAGCGGTACACGGCATTTTCCCTGTAGGCGTTCCAGATGGTATAGGAGTAGTCCTGCGTGTATTTAGGGGATAGTGACTACGACAGGTAGGTGGTCTCATCAAATTGCGTCGAAGGCTTACTCAGCAATGCGGCCAAGGAATTCAGGAGATGCTAGAATAACTTCTATAGTGGAACTGCTTCCGGGGCAAGCGTGCTGTGTGATAGAAATAATGTCGCCTTGTAGACGGAGTCTGCACCGCCAAATTGGACAAAAAGGTGCTGATCGCATTCTGTGATTCACACTGAACAGGCGGTAGCCATAGGCGAGAAGTACTTTCGACACTGTAATGTGAAAGACTAGCACGTCATGTAAAATTGGAACTGGATGTTCAAATGAAGTTTTGAACAAATTTCAAGCCTTATGTAAGTACCAAATTTTCTAATTTTAATTCCTGGAAACACTGAGTCGGAAAAATCGTTACTGTCACGGTAGAGCGTTCACACTTTCAGCAGGAGTTTTCTCGAAGCATTTCTAACTGGCACGAGTTAAGTGTGATGTAGACACATAGCCTAAGTAAATGGAAAATGTGCAATGAACTATGTTTATAGGTTCATTTAGTGGAGGTTGAATGTCCTTGACATCTGTTATACTTGTCATTTGAAAAATAAATTAACAGCGAGTTATAGTGGTGGATCTGAAATTAACGCACCTGCATCTTAGGATCTGCGTCACGACGTTCTTAAGAGATAGCTGAAAGATACTCAGAAAGATAGCTGTACATTCATTGCATATTGGATGAGGCCACCTAGTATTAGACTAGGTGATTCGGCTGAACGTATTGACAAGCGAAATCCACTAATGCTATGAGGATGCTTACACAAAACGTGAGAAATGAGTGTTAAAGATGTTCGAAATAATAGTACATAAGTGGTAGTCCCGCTTTTGTTGAGGTCTTCAGTCCGAAGATTGGTTTGATGCAGCTTCTCATGCTATCTATCCTGTGCAAGCCTCTCATCTCTGCATAACTACCGTGACTCAAATCCATTTGAACCTCCTTGCTATTTTCAAGCCTTGATCCCCCTTTGCAATTTTTTACGTTCCTCAGATCCTTCCATTACGGAATTGATAATTCTTTGATGCCTCAGGATGTGTTCAATCAATGGATCCCTTCTTCTAGTAAGTTGTGCAACAAATTTCTTTACTCCCCAATTCAGTTCAGTACCTCTTCGTTTGTTATTCAACCTTTCCATCTAATGTTGTGCATTCTTCTGCAGCACTACATCTGAAATTCTTCTGTTCTCTTCTTGTCTGATTTGCCTATCGTCCACGTCTCACTTTCATATAACTTTGCACCTTAGACAAATACGGAAAAAGAGTTCCTAAAACTTAAGTGTGTACTGGATGTTAACAAATTCTTCTTTTTCTGTAAATACAGTTATTGCTGTAGTTAATGTGCATTCCGTATCCTCCCCAGTCATGCCTCTCCAGTTATTTTTCTGTCCAAATAAAGTAAACTCATCTACTACTTTTAGTGTATCATTTCCTAATCTAGTTCCCTCAGCGTCGCATGATTTACTTCGATTACTCTTCATTTCCTCAGTTCCACTTTCATTGCTGTCCATTACATAAACGTCTTTCCAAGATACAATCCGTCCTGTGCGACTGCCCTTCCAAGTCAGCCCTCTCTGGCAGAATTACAATGTTATAGGAAAACCGCAGAGTTTATATTTCTTCTTCGTGAATATTAATTTCCTTTCTCATTTTCTCCTTCGTTTCCATCGCAGCTTGCTAAGTTTACATTTGGAAAAACTCTGAGGATTGTCTAAAACCATTTAACACTCGCTTCTCAGCCACTGCTTCCGTTTCATCTCTTTCAAATCTTATATATGCCGTCTTGTTTCTGTACTAGTTGCGAACGACCTTTCAGTCCCTGCATTTTACCCATGCTACCTCCAGAATTTCGAAGACTACAATTTAGTTCACAGTGTCAAAAGCTCTCAAATTTCTAAAACTAGGTTTTTCCTTCTTTCTACGTTATAGTATAAGTCCTATTGCTTCGCAATTTTTTACATTCCTCCAGAACCCAAATTGCTTTCCTCGTCCATGATCTGTGTCAGTTTTTTGATTCTTCTGAAAACAGTTCTTTGTGTCAATATTTTGTATCCATAACGTATTAAATTGTTGGTTCGGTTACTTTAACACTGTTGAGCACCTACATTCTTTGGGAATGAAATCATTACCTTCTTCCTAAAATCTGGGGGTGTTCCTCCACCTGTCTAATATGTCTCCCGCACCACGAGGAGTAATCTTCTCTGGGTTGGCTCACTCATCAATTTCAGTAATTCTGACGTAATGTCGTTTACTCCAGTGGCCTTGTTTCAACTAAGGTTTTTCACCCCTTGGTCAAATTATTCTCGTAGTATCATATCCTCCATCTTAACTTCACCTCAAAATTAACAGTTCACTTAAATTTTTCACCATCTGAATAACACAATGGTGATTAGTCTCTACAATGTAGCTAAGCAGATCTAAAATTGTTCAAGCCACCAAATAGCGTTTCGTAAAATCAGTTTGTAATTAACGCGGGGTAGGACCTCAAACTGGCCGACTTGGAGCAGGAGAGACACCATAAGACATTTTAATTTCCACTGACTTTACTTTTACTAATAAATTTATAAAACTTTGTCAGAATGACCATCAAGTGTTCAGGATTCACACTCACAACAGCGAAATTTCAAAAAAATAAAAAATAATTTGTTTTATCTGTGACATTTCATCATTTTTCACTTATTATTGGCTGCACTTGTTGCTGTACGTACAATTTTCTTCATAAGTAAGAGAGATCTTCGATGAATTTTGCATAGCATATAAACCATACTTATAGGTGTACAAAACTCTAAAATGTATTTAATTTACGAAAAAATTAATGAGCTGTTACAATTCAAGCTTCATGTCTAGAAAAAAATTCTAATTTTATAGTTAATTATCTCAATTATGCCACAGTTTTTAACAGATTTTAAAAATTCTAGAGTTTCATACATCTGAAAGTATGGTTTGCATGCTGTGCAAAATTCATCAAAGAATCTCTCTCACTTATGAAGAAAGGTGTACCTATAGCAACAAAGTAAGAGAAAAGTATGAAATTTTACACGTAAAAAAATTATTTTGTTATGTTCTTGAACTGTCACTGCTATGAGTGTGAATCCTCAATCCTGCCTGGTCATGCTGAGAAAGTTTTATGAATTTGTAAAAGTACAGACGGTGGAAATTAAAATATCCTGTGGTGCTTCTCCAGCTCCAAGTTGGCCCGTTTGACGTCCTACCCCCCTCAAAATAACCGGTAACACTGCAATCATCACAAAATTGTTCTACGTTCAGATCAAGACTTAACACAATAAATATAAATTCATCAGAAAAAACTAAACTTCGTACGGACAGGCTTTGAAAGCTCAACGGTTCCAACCGGCCGCCGTGTCATCCTCAGCCCTCTGGCGTCACCAGATGCCTATATGCAGGGCCATATGGTCAGCACATCACTCTCCCAGCCTCTAACATTCTACGTGGTGTCTGTTTGTTCTAAGTCGTGTCTCCCTACCACTTTCGCGCAACGATGCTCTGAGCGTGTTATTTAGGGAACTGATTAGTTTGAACCTGGGACCTGTTGCTGGTAAGGAGACGCCAGACCACACATGGCATGTAGAGTTCAGAAGAGTTCAGTGTGACTAGCGATGATATAATCAAATACTTAATGATTTCAGCGTCATCTCCACTGCACCCCCTGTAAAGGAATCTTAGTAATAACTAAATTTAGTGAAAGGGGTTTAAGGCCTTCATATGTTTAGTTAGCTGGTAAAATAACGTCGGAAAAGCAGTTAAGTTTACCATTGGAAATTTTATTCTACTCACAAAACATTGTTTTTAAGTTGCACTATTGATAAAAGGAAATATTTTAATACAGCATGATAAAAACCAACTGCGTTCAACAAAAATGTAAACGAATATTCCCTGAATGGGTTTCCAAGTTCTACAATGGATCGAAGGATGACCTATGCCATATCACATCTATAAACTAGATTTAAGTTAAGTTTCATAAAAGAGAAAACTATCAAAATGGTCTAAAGTGACCCTCAATTATCTTTAATTACTTGTCTATCTTGTCGTAAATCACAGTGGCTGATGTCGCTTCTCAATAATTATATAACAGAAAAATCATCGCGTTTTAGATTTTTACTATACGTAGCAAATGTAAATACCATGAGCTTTAATTGACGATCGACACTAGTATTACGCAAATGGGGGTGTAACAGATGAGACTTCTGTAGTTCTGAGTGAAGCTTTATGCGCTGTTATGCGGCGTCACGTGCGTTCATTACCTTGTCGTTGGTTAGGAAGTGTCAGGGGGCGGTGGGCGGTGCAGCTCCACACACCTCGCCGTCTCAGAAGCAACTCCTTCCTAACTTCTCCTTACTACAATTTACCGAAGTTGGTTTAAAAAAAACTATCTGGCTGTGTTTTCATCTGACCAATCAGGTTCTCAACGTTAACCTTAGGCTCTGCCTACAAAAATTCTGTCTATCCAATGAGAAACGTTATGCTTTTCGTGGTGGGGCAATGTTTTTAACGTTTGCAACGAAACAGAGACGCGAAAAAGTCTCACGCTAAAACTTGCAGCTGGTGTGGCCCTTTTAGTGTTATCGTAAGATCTATACTGTTCTTCCGGTGAGCTCTATCTTTTAACATGGGCTGGGGGGTGGTCCTGGCGGTTAACAGGCTACATGGGTGTCCCTCCCTTATCGTAGGGCCTTCTAGCTTAACATGGTTCTGCTCTCGGCTTCTGTTCTCATTTCTCCCCTCGGAACTGCGTCTGTTTCACGGTGGGAGGGTATGACATGCATTTAGGCATTCTTGTGTTAGTCTGTGGTATTCCATTTGCTCACTCGTTGATTTTATTACTTTGGTTAATTTAATGTCACGATTTATTCGGAGCTATGTGACATACTGCTGGATTTGCTTATCATGTCAGGGTTTTCATGGAAGGTGTTGGATTTGCGTGACACCTTACAGGCCGTTGTCAGCTTTCGTGAGCGGTGCCGCTACTTCTCAGTCAAGTAGCTCCTGAATTGTCTTTAGAAGCGCTGAGTGCACCCCGCTTCCCAACAGCACTCTGCAGACCTGGACGCTGAATCATCCAAGTGCTAGCGAAGCCCGACAGCGCTTAATTTCGGTAATCTGACCGGAACAGTTGTTACCACCGCGGCAAGGCCGTTGGCTAAATCCGTCAGCCACTCGGTGAAATAATTTTAAATATCGAAATCATATGGGGTTCGAAATGACTTTTGACAGCGTTTTATTTTCAGAATTTTACAATTTACTGGCACGCCACAGCTAGTGACAGTAATTCGCTGCCTTTATGCAGCGCTGCAGATTGCGATAGCACCGAGTGTCACTGATGACGAATGTACCATACGGCGCAGTCGTGAGTCACTGGAACTGAAAGAGGCACGCGAGCCGTGAGAAAAGATCTAGTTTGACAGTTGATGCATGGGCGTCCACAGACGTTCTGTCGCAAATCTCGGAATATTGTTCATTAAATATTACTAACCAAAGTCCACGTTTGGCATAAAAAGCACCTGGAGAAGCTTAGCGGTCATGGAAGCTTCAATACAACAACACCAGTATGCAGTAAACCAGTTAAATCAGTAAACAAATATTGTTAAGCTTCTGACGATGTAGGAACAGGTACGAAGTTTAGTAAAGTATGCAAGAGATTTCGTTTGGGCACCAGACTTGGCAGTCGGCGATAGGACATACTTGTCTGTTCTTTTCTGACAGTCGACAGTATGATGCTCTCAGAGCTTGTTGTTCTGTCGATTTTACCATGTTGTCGAATTTATTAAACTTATTGAGATGAATCGTTTCGGGCTATTTAATTATAATTGTTTTCCTGTGTTCACTAATAAATGCATTGTAATGGCATCCCAAAACTTATTTCAAGTAAATTAGCTACCTGCACATCCATTTATAACCGTAGATGATCTGCTTGCATCTTCTAAAGAATCCAGTGCACTAGAAGAACAGCTTAGAGGGCCAACATCTACGAGAGATTCACCGAAAACAGGTGGGAGGAAACCCTGCGTGACGATACATTAAGATAATCCAGGTAAGGGTTTACCTTAACTACTGAAGAATCAGGCATGACCGTTTATACTGAACGTCATTTACACTAGTTTCGATGGACTCGTCGCCCCTGGTAGCTAAGTGGTCAGTGCGTCAGAATGTCGATCCTAAGGGCCCGGGTCGATTCCGGGCTGGGTTGGAGATTTTTCTCAGCCCCATCGACGTGCAAGGCGCCTCAGTGGTATCAAATCGAACGGCTTGCACCAGCCGAACTGTCTACCCGACGGGAGGCTTGAGTCACACGATATGTATACACTATTGGCCATTAAAATTGCTACACCACAAAGATGATGTGCTACATACGCGAAATTTGAGCGACAGGAAGAAGATGTTGTGATATGCAAATGATTAGCTTTTCAGAACATTCACACAAGGTTGGCGCCGGTGGCGACAACTACAGCGTGCTGACATGAGGAAAGTTTCCAACCGAATTCTCATACACAAACAGCTGTTGACCGGCGTTGCCTGGTGACATGTTGTTGTGATGCCTCGTGTAAGGAGGAGAAATGCGTACCATCACGTTTCCGATTTTGATAAAGATCGGATTGTAGCATATCGCGATTCCGGTCTATCGTATCGCGACATTGCTGCTCGCGTTGGTCGAGTTCCAATGACTGTTAGTAGAATATGAAATCTGTGGGTTCAGGAGGGTAATAGGTCCAAACAAGAGGACAAACAGCCCAAATAGATGTTCATTGAAAGTAAGACCCACACCAGAAGGTATCTTATCTGTGTAGTATAGTGTCTTATCTGTGTAATATACTATTCATCCGGAGCTGGACAAATCTCTAGCTCTCAATCTGCACTCTCAGATGTTGAATTTTTATATGATCACATAGTTATTGTAAACGGAGACGCAAACATATATTTCCTATTCAACAATCTTCAGTTTCAAAATAGAAGCGTTTTCTTTCTTGTTCAGATCTTACACTGCTTCCACATGGGCAAATCCATCATACAGTAGACCCCCATAGTTCCATTGACATTTTCGAAAGTAAGTCCCCAAACAGAGTAATTCGCAATGGTAAAAGTTTCTGCACCTGGGTAATGTGCACACCATGTAATATTCATGACGTACTCGTTATAATGTACAAGAAACAAACTGCGAGAGGCCACGTTCAGATATTTTATGGGCATTATTATGTCTGAAATTACAGTTGACGCCTATCATAACTCTTGGCAGGGAATGAAGGAAATAACTTTGACATAAATTACGAAGTATCTATTTTAACTGAGAGAGTCAATAATTTACACGACAATCACGCTGCGATAAGAGATGTAAGAGTAAGGAGAAAAGCTGCACCACGGCGTATCGATCAACTCAAACACCTCATGATGTCAGAGACGCAGTACACAAGAAATACAAACGGCACCCGATATCGGAGAATGATCACGCCTACAAGTGACTACGCAGTCGGTGTGAAATGCAAAATTCTGATATGCCCACTCGGTAACGGACTTTTAGAGCTCCTACATCTTGTGGAAAAATCAACAAAACCTAGAAACAGACAAAAGTCAATTTGCTGCTCAACCTCTGGTACCTACTGAGGTTCTAAATGAGTATTTTGCCACACCTACATATCTGCTTGATTACCAACGCACGAGGACACAAATCGTCGACTCTCTTCATTTATAGGTAGTTGGTACAAAAAGACGGTAAGTCTGGAAATTGTGTGGAAGTCAACAGCACGAATTCGTTCGGCAGCTGCAGGACACGACAATATTACAATAAAAATGATCAGTTTCCTCGTCGATCCATAACTCCTCGCGATACTGGGTATTGTTAACCATTCTCTGACTTTCAACATCTTCCCAGTAGCCTTGAAAAAGGTCCAACAATACAACCACTTGGAAAGTAGATTAGAAATCAGAATAATAATATTGTTCACGCAGCATATGTTCGCTTTATCGGTCAACAACAAAACTATTGACTGTGGATGGTATCGTCAGAATCGAAATAATGAGGTCACTGTAAAGAAGTCATTCATTTGGCACTTATCTTGAATGGATTCCCATGTAGATTTCGTCACAGTCGTTATGGCTCATCTTGTTGATTCTAGGGTGATTCCACTTTGGCTGCTAGAAAGATCGGATCTGTATTTTAGCAATATTTGAAGACCTAACAAATTCGTTTTTCAGGATATTCTTAATGATCAAACAATCCCAGATCGGAACAATGGCATGATAGAAATAATTTTTGACTTGATGTTCACGATACACATTTTTAATAAACTTCTTGTAAATTCACATATACTTCTTCTTAATTGTCCCATCATCAAGAAAACAGTTTTGTATCTATCTTCACATATTTAATTACCACTTAAACCAAACACAAGACATGATTGTTCTTTTACAAGGCGGAATAACAACATAACTTCTGCAAAGTGAAACAAAGACTGCTCTGTGCGCATCCACGCCAAAACGAATACAAGTAAGTCAACGATTATGACAGTCTCACAGAAATGAATACACACGAGAACCATATCACTGTAATATATCGATGCATCCGAGTAGCTATACATTAATAAAGTCAAGTGTGAATATTGCCACAAAAATATGTCTGTTACTTCGCAGAAAAGTAGTCTGATATTACTGGTAACGAGAACTGGGGTTGGAGTGCCGTAATGGTCACGTAAGTAAAGAACCATTACAAAGGGACTCATAAAACCGCTACTCAAAAAGGAATCTGTCCAACAACCTTCCGACTATAGGCCCATTTGTCTTCTACCAGTAATATCTAAGGCTTTAGGCCACACGTTTCGTGATCAGCAAACCCATTACTTAACATAAAATATTCTTGTGAATGAAAACCAATCTGGTTTCCACAAAAATCGTGACACGATGCCTCCTCTCATAAAAGTGACTGACGAACTGAAACAAGCTGTGGACAAATTAGAGGCGAGTATGTGGTGCTTTTTGAGTTTCAGAAAAGCTGTTTTCACTGTCGACTTTGAAATTTCGCGTACTTGCCAAACTCTAAAGTCAAACCTATTCTTCAACTGCTATACAAGCTCGACTCATAGCTTACCTACCGCCCGTTACCTCCCATTGCAAATAGCATTTATACGCTGACGACTTTCAATTATACCTGAGTAAAAGCGAAATAAATCTGCGCAGATCCACCCAGAATGTAAATCCTGATTTACGAGTACATGCGTTCTCACAGTTGGTACGGAACGTAGGTTTGAAACTTAAACCGTCTAAGACGTAAGAAATCTTATTCGCCCACAAAAGACTTATTACTACTCAGTTCAGAGAATCTCTTCTGTCTTTAAGCCTAAACAGCACAGAAATAACCTTCTCTTCTCCTGCAAAGACTGTGGGTATACTTCTGAACCAACACTTAGACCGAATTGACCAAAAATCTGCAGTTTCTAAGAAGGTGTCAGCATCACTTCATTCATTACACAAATATAAAAAATAATTTCTCTCGAGTTTTAAAATAAATTCGCAGAGTCATTAATACTCTCTGTCCTTGACTACTGTGATCCTATGCTGTAAGGACTTTCGTATGAGAGCTCCTGTCAGATGTAACTGGCGATGTATGCTTGTGAGCGATACGTTTGTGATGTACACTGCTTCTACCATATCACTCCTGCCTACGAAGAATTTCCATGGCTTCGTGCCAATAAGTGCAGAGATTATCATGCCGTGCGTTTGTTGTATCGTCTTCTTAATCGTTCAACTCCTCCTAATTCTTCAACCCTTACACTACTATCTGAACAACCAGCACAAATATACTTTCTCAAATCTTCTCTGTACCAGTACACAACACTGCCATGTTCTCTAAATCATTTTCCGCATCAGGAACCACTCTTTGGAAAAAATTCCTAAACCTATTAGAGAAGTTAAAATCCTTTCGAGCTTCAAAAGACAGCTAATGGTCCATCTTTTTTTACAACAGCTATCTCTTCTGTAGCTCAGTCTCGTCAATCCTCCCTTCCCGCTCCAATTTTCCCTCCCATTGTCTACAGAGGTCTCCATTGCAGTTGTCTTCTTTCCTAGCAGCCACTGTCACTTCCATTTCAATCGCCTCTTTCACTATCCAAAATACCATACAAGGCTTCAAAAGTGCTAAACTAATCAATATCATTCTTAATGCCTCAATTATTTTATTATGATTATTATTAGTAATATTATTCATGTAAAATACTACTTTTTCTTAATAATGCCAAATATTATTATTCAGGTTTTTATGTGACAGATAATCAATATAATTCTTAATTCCTTATTTTATCCTAGTTATTTTTTCCATTATTGTTATTATTTTAGCTAATTATTATTTTTATTAATAATGCAGATTATTATTGCTGTGATTGTTTTGTAATTTTTGTATGTATTGTCGCATGTTAGAAAAAATAAGCAATAAATAAATAAATCTTAACAATAACTTCTGGTGTTAATTTGGATGTAAATAACAACTTAGCCACAGATAAGCAGATCCAGACCATCCTGTTTGCGTTAAGGTATTTATTATAAGTAATACAGAGCAGGTGGTCGTAAACGTAACTAGTATTTAGCGTAAGATCAGCGCGGACTAAGGTTCACATTGAACTTCCCTCTAAAAAGGCAAAGAACAAATTAAGTTCAAAATCGAAAAATAGAGCTATGGTATAAAATAACAGTGAAAATGTTAATAAAGAAGTTTACTAAACGAGAATAGGTCCTTTCCGCAAGTTAGTAATAGTATGACTACTGCTGTCTTTGATAATATAACGCGTCGATATTGCACTCCTTGCTTCATTGCTGGCTTCAGGAACTTTTGGAAGCGGGGTGCGCCTTTACTGTGAAAGACCACTGTCTTCGCTCTGTCCGAGCTCCTGGGGGTCTTGCACCGCGGATATGTAATGTACAGAATTTAGAAGAAAATGCATTACGTCGGTTTGCGGAAGAAAAGTATCTCATCAACTCCGCGGAAATGGGCGAGGGATTGAGTAAGGAATTTATGGTCGATGCAGTGTCGCGTTGGTTATCAGTAATTACCTTGAAGACAATTAATGTGGCTTCAGTTCTAATTTGAAAAAAAAGCATTATTTAACGATACTGATGAACGCAGTCATTGTTAGGAAAGTACGTCGCGTAACTCGATTTTTAATGTTATCATTTTAAAGTGAGATTTTCCATTTTTTAATTCAATAACATTACTATCTGAAAAGCATAAGACAAACGTATTCGTTTTAGGTCCATGGTCAGATTGTTTTCGTAGCGAACCGTTATCTTTAAGTAATGCCCCCTCACTTGAGTTTGGGGAAAGGCTTCTAACAAAGAGAGGAGTTTTACATTGGACATATCATGCGCCGGCGACTCCTTTTTCGGTGAAGAACGATGAGGTCGTAAGCACTAATGAGAATTAACTCTGAGCAGTAGGGCTACGAGTCTACGTGAGGGGAAGGCGAGAGCCAATAAAAAGTGTGTGAAGAGGACATCGACTGAAGCAGCACAGCAACCAACAGTCGCAGAAGCAAATTAATTGTTGCAATAATGCCGACTGCTCCTAGATTGAAACTGCTGCTGTAGGCGAAACTTTTCAGTTATTTGGTGTGTGAGGAATTTCGAGCAGAGGAAATTAGTTAGGGTTGTATTTTGTACTTTCGACTTTCAAGTGCGCAAATGTCCTCAGAAAAGAAAGAGGTACAATAATTAGTGTTGCAGGAGTACCGATCAATAGTGAGGAAGAAAAAGCGGAGGTAATGGAGGCAATGAATTTTCAGAATAGATGGTACTCAATATTTGACGGACATAATGAGAAGAGGCGACAATAAATTAGAGAATTGTGAAAATTAAAGTTGGAAAACGGTGAAAAGAAGATGAATGGGGAAAAGAGCACGAGAATTAGTGAGGAAATGCTGTAATTTCAGAAAGAAATCGAAGGAAGGTAGAACAGTTAGACGCAGTGTATCTGGCAATAAAACAAGCAGAAGGATGTAAAGAAACGAATAACACTCCAGAATGTTAGATACAATCGGATTCAAAGCTACAAGCAACATCAGACACCAAACTGTAGGCTGTTGTATCCAATGTGAGAGAATATGAAGAGAAAATCGTGGGTGAAATTAATTCAGTGGTGAATAAGGTTAGAGAAGTAACAGTGGAGAGATATGAAGAGAGACAAAAAGAGATACACAAGGACACAGGGAATGAGATGCGAAACGCAACTATTTTTCCAGAATGTTCGACGCCTGTTTAGGAATAGTTGGAAGTACCATCAGAGGACATGAGTAATAAAGAATCGATAGACATGGAACTAACAGCGGTATTAAGCCCCAAAAAAAAAAGGCATGAAAACGGGAAGAACTAGAGGGAACGCTAACTTGCTTCTCACAAAGACACCGGTGACGGGCCTAATGGCTCAGTGGTGAGTCACTGAAATGGGGCGTGATACACGAACCATGTGAAGAGATCTTGTTTGAAGATCGATACGTAGAGGAACCACAGGCGTTCTGGCGCGAAACTGAGAATTTCCTTCATTATATATGACTTATTTAAGCCCAATCTTGGCACAACAAGCAGTAGGAGGATACTAAGGAGTATCAAAGCTTTCATAAAACAATACCAGAATGCCGTAAACAAGTTGAATCAGTAGACTATTGAATACTGCTGAGCTACCGACGCTGTAGAATAGTTACGAAGTTTTACGAAGAATGCAAGAGATTTCGGCTTCGTGCTGGTATCAGCAGTCGGCAACAGGATATACTCACAGTCTATTCTTTTGTGACAGTCGAAAGTATCCCATACTATGAAGTTGTTCTTCTGTGATAGACGGTTTTACGACTTTCAAGCACTTCATTAACTTTTTTAGCTGAGTCGTTTCGGACTATTTAAGTGTCACTGTTCAACTGTGTTCACTAACGAATGCATTGTAATGGCATCCCGGACTTATTTCATGTACATTAGCTACCCGTGCGTCCACCTACTATCACAGATCATCGGTTTGCGTCCTTTGACGAACCCAGTGCGCTAGAAGAACTGCTTCAACAGACAACATCAACAAGAGATTAACCGATAGGAGATAGGAGATAGTCCTACATACTGACTCAATAAGGCAAGCCAGGGAAGGGATTAGCTTAACTACCGCAGTCTGGGGAGGGAAAGCATGACCAGTTATATTTTACGTCACGTATACTAACTTCTACAAGCTCGTAGCTAAACTGAGAAACGTTTATGGATGTTTAACACCGCGAGATCTTGAACAGTGAATTAGAATTCAACACGGTACGAAAGTACTCTAAGCCCGAACAGGCACAACACACGAAAATAACAAAGTCCACCAAACCTCAGATTTAAGTGTTGACCCCAGGTCAACAATAATAATAGTGTCCACTGAAACATCACAACCATCGCATCACAACCATCGCCTTCGAAAACTTGTAAGTTGTTGAACGTGTGTGGTTATATTACTGGTCATAACAGCATAGATCCTGTGTGTTCAGCTGCATACAAAAAGCTGTGAAAGAGGCAAAATGGGCGCCCACTTTTATAAACATGGTCACTCTACCCCAGGAAATTCCAAGAACTCATGTCATTCACTTTCCAAAGAAACCAGTAGTTTTCTTTACATCATGTTATACAAGAATCCAAATTTAAAATCTGACGTGATAAAAGCTGATGTGATTACACTTGTTGTTGTTGTCATCTACAGTCCTGAGACTGGTTTGATGCAGCTCTCCATGCTACTCTATCCTGTGCAAGCTTCTTCATCTCCCAGTACCTACTGCAACCTACATCCTTCTGAATCTGCTTAGTGTAGTCATCTCTTGGTCTCCCTCTACGTTTTTTACCCTCCACGCTGCCCTCCAATACTAAATTGGTGATCCCTTGATGCCTCAGAACATGTCCTACCAACCGATCCCTTCTTCTGGTCAAGTTGTGCCACAAATTTTCCTTCTCCCCAATCCTATTCAATACTTCCTCATTAGTTATGTGATCTACCCATCTAATCTTCAGCATTCTTCTGTAGCTCCACATTTCGAAAGCTTCTATTCTCTTCTTGTCCAAACTATTTATCGTCCACGTTTCACTTCCATACATGCCTACACTCCATACAAATACTTTCAGAAATGTCTTCCTGACACTTAAATCTATACTAGATGTTAACAAATTTCTCTTTTTCAGAACCGCTTTCCTTGCTAGTCTACATTTTATATCCTCTCTACTTCGACCATCATCAGTTATTTTGTTCCCCGAATAACAAAACTCCTTTACCACTTTAAGTGTATCATCTCCTAATCTAATTCTCTCAGCGTCACCCGACTTCATTCGAATACATTCCATTATCCTCGTTTTGCTTTTGTTGATGTTCATCTTATATCCTCCTTCCAAGACACTATCCATTCCGTTCAACTGCTCTTCCAAGTCCTTTGCTGTCTCTGACAGAATTACGATGTCATCGGCGAACCTCAAAGTTTTTATTTCCTCTCCATGGATTTTAATACCTACTCCAAATTTTTCTTTTGTTTCCTTTACTGCTTGCTCAATATACAGATTGAATAACATCGGGGAGAGACTACAACCCTGTCGCACTCCCTTCTCAACCACTGCTTCCCTTTCGTGTCCCTCGACTCTTATATCTGCCATCTGGTTTCGGTAAATATTGTAAATAGCCTTTCGCTCCCTGTATTTTACCCCTGCCACTTTCAGAATTTGAAAGAGAGTATTCCAGTCAACATTGTCAAAAGCTTTCTCTAAGTCTACAAATGCTAGAAACGTAGGTTTGCCATTTCTTAATCTTACTTCTAAAATAAGTCGTAAGGTCAGTATTGCCTCACGTGTTCCAACATTTCTACGGAATCCAAACTGATCTTCCCCAAGGTCGGCTTCTACCAGTTTTTCCATTCGTCTGTAAGTAATTCGCGTTAGTATTTTGCAGCTGTGACTTATTAAACTGATAGTTCGGTAATTTTCACATCTGTCAACACCTGCTTTTTTTGGGATTGGATTTATTATATTCTTCTTGAAGTCTGAGGGTATTTCGCCTGTCTTATACATCTTGCTCACCAGATGGTAGAGTTTTGTCATGACTAGCTCTCTCAAGGCCGTCAGTAGTTCCAATGGAATGTTGTCTATTCCGGGGTCCTTGTTTCGACTCAGGTCTTTCAGTGCTCTGTCAAACTCTTCACGCAGTATCGTATCTCCCATTTCATCTTCCTCTACATCCTCTTACATTTCTATAATATTGTCCTCAAGTACATCGCCCTTGTATAGACCCTCTATATACTCCTTCCACCTTTCTGCTTTCCCTTCTTTGCTTAGAACTGGATTTCCATCTTAGCTCTTGATGTTCATACAAGTGGTTCTCTTATCTCCAAAGGTCTCTTTAATTTTCCTGTAGGCAGTATCTATCTTACCCGTAGTGAGATAAGCCTCTACATCCTTACATTTGTCCTCTAGCCATCCCTGCTTAGCCATTTTGCACTTCCTGTCGATCTCATTTTTGAGACGTCTGTATTCCTTTTTGCCTGCTTCATTTACTGCAGTTTTGTATTTTCTCCTTTCATCAATTATATTCAATATTTCTTCTGTTACCCAAGGATTTCTACTAGCCCTCGTCTTTTTACCTACTTCATCCTCTGCTGCCTTCACTACTTCATCCCTCAAAGCTACCCATTCTTCTTCCACCGTATTTCTTTCCCCCATTCCTGTCAATTGCTCCCTTATGCTCTCCCTGAAACTCTGTACAACCTCTGGTTCTTTTAGTTTATCCATGTCCCATCTCCTTAAATTCCCACCTTTTTGCAGTTTCTTCAGTTTTAATCTACAGGTCATAACCAATAGATTGTGGTCAGAGTCCACATCTGCCCCTGGGAATGTCTTACAATTTAAAACCTGGTTCCTAAATCTCTGTCTTACCATTATATAATCAATCTGAAACCTGTCAGTATCTCCAGGCCTCTTCCATGTATACAGCCTTCTTTAATGATTCTTGAACCAAGTGTTACCTATGATGAAGTTGTGCTCTGTGCAAAATTCTACCAGACGGCTTCCTCTTTCATTTCTTTGCCCCAGTCCATATTCATCTACTACGTTTCCTTCTCTTCTTTTCCTACTGCCGAACTCCAGTCACCCATGACTATTAAATTTTCATATCCATTCACTATCTGAATAATTTCTTTTATTTGATCATGCATTTCTTCAATTTCTTCGTCATCTGCAGAGCTAGTTGGCATATAAACTTGTACTACTGTAGTAGGTGTGGGCTTCGTATCTATCTTGACCACAATAATGCGTTCACTATGCTGTTTGTAGTAGCTTACCCGCATTCCTATTTTCCTATTCATTATTAAACCTACTCCTGCATTACCCCTATTTGATTTTGTGTTTATAACCCTGTAGTCACCTGGCCAGAAGTCTTGTTCCTCCTGCCACCGAACTTCACTAATTCCCACTATATCTAACTTTAACCTATCCATTTCCCTTTTTAAATTTTCTAAACTACCTGCCCGATTAAGGGATCTGACATTCCACGCTCCGACCCGTAGAACGCCAGTTTTCTTTCTCCTGATAACGACATCCTCTTGAGTAGTCCCCGCTCGGAGATCCGAATGGGGGACTATTTTGGTTTCAGCCGTTCGCAGTACCAGCACAGCAAGGCTGTTTTGGTTAATGTTACAAGCCCAGATCAGTCAATCATCCAGACTGTTGCCCCTGCAACTACTGAAAAGGCTGCTGCCCCTCTTCAGGAACCACACGTTTGTCTGGCCTCTCAACAATACCCCTCCGTTGTGGTTGAACCTACGGTACGGCTACCTGTATCGCTGAGGCACGCAAGCATCTCCACCAACGGCGAGGTCCATGGTTCATGGGGGGAAGGTGATTACATTTACTAGGTTGTTAAGTATAAGAAGATGAATAATTATATATTTCAGTTGCAGTTACTAATTTTCAGTCCTTGCTCATTCAGCCTTGAGTAATTACAGTACCCACTTGAATGGCAAGTATGCTTCGTATGTAATAACCTGTTCTTTTCAGTGCTGCTATCTAAATCCTTGTGTCTTTAACAACATTTAAACTACGAGCGAAAGGATGCCTAATTCTGAATAATTAAAACTGACAGTCAAACATGTTGTTGTTGTTGTTGTTGTCTTCAGTCCTGAGACTGGTTTGATGCAGCTCTCCATGCTACTCTATCCTGTGCAAGCTGCTTCATCTCCCAGTACCTACTGCAACCTACATCCTTCTGAATCTGCTTAGTGTACTCATCTCTCGGTCTCCCTCTACGATTTTTACCCTCCACGCTGCCCTCCAATGCTAAATTTGTGATCCCTTGGTGCCTCAAAACATGTCCTACCAACCGATCCCTTCTTCTAGTCAAGTTGTGCCACAAACTTCTCCCCAATCCTATTCAATACCTCCTCATTAGTTACGTGATCTATCCACCTTATCTTCAGTATTCTTCTGTAGCACCACATTTCGAAAGCTTCTATTCTCTTCTTGTCCAAACTAGTTATCGTCCATGTTTCACTTCCATACATGGCTACACTCCAAACAAATACTTTCAGAAACGACTTCCTGATACATAAATCTATATTCGAAGTTAACAAATTTCTCTTCTTCAGAAACGCTTTCCTTGTCATTGCCAGTCTACATTTTATATCCTCTCTACCTCGACCATCATCAGTTATTTTACTTCCTAAATAGCAAAACTCCTTTACTACTTTAAGTGTCTCATTTCCTAATCTAATTCCCTCAGCATCACCCGATTTAATTTGACTACATTCCATTATCCTCGTTTTGCTTTTGTTAATGTTCATCTTATATCCTCCTTTCAAGACACTGTCCATTCCGTTCAACTGCTCTTCCAAGTCCTTTGCCGTCTCTGACAGAATTACAATGTCATCGGCGAACCTCAAAGTTTTTACTTCGTCTCCATGAATTTTAATACCTACTCCAAATTTTTCTTTTGTTTCCTTTACTGCTTGCTCAATATACAGATTGAATAACATCGGGGAGAGGCTACAACCCTGTCTCACTCCTTTCCCAACCACTGCTTCCCTTTCATGCCCCTCGACTCTTATTACTCCTATCTGGTTTCTGTACAAATTATAAATAGCCTTTCGCTCCCTGTATTTTACCCCTGCCACCTTTAGAATTTGAAAAAGAGTATTCCAATCAGCATTGTCAAAAGCTTTCTCTAAGTCTACAAATGCTAGAAACGTAGGTTTGCCTTTTCTTAATCTTTCTTCTAAGATAAGTCGTAAGGTCAGTATTGCCTCACGTGTTCCAACATTTCGACGGAATCCAAACTGATCCTCCCCGAGGTCTGCATCTACCAGTTTTTCGCGTTAGTATTTTGCAGCCGTGGCTTATTAAACTGATAGTTCGGTAATTTTCACATCTGTCAGCACCTGCTTTCTTTGGGATTGGAATTATTATATTCTTCTTGAAGTCTGAGGGTATTTCGCCTGTCTCATACATCTTGCTCACCAGCTGGTAGAGTTTTGTCATGACTGGCTCTCCCAAGGCCGTCAGTAGTTCTAATGGAATGTTGTCTACTCCGGGGGCCTTGTTTCGACTCAGGTCTTTCAGTGCTCTGTCAAACTCTTCACGCAGTATCGTATCTCCCATTTCGTCTTCATCTACATCCTCTTCTATTTCCATAATATTGTCCTCAAGTACATCGCCCTTGTATAGACCCTCTATATACTCCTTCCACCTTTCTGCCTTCCCTTCTTTGCTTAGAACTGGGCTGCCATCTGAGCTCTTGATATTCATACACGTGGTTCTCTTCTCTCCAAAGGTCTCTTTAATTTTCCTGTAGGCAGTATCTATCTTACCCCTAGTGAGATAAGCTTCTACATCCTTACATTTGTCCTCTAGCCATCCCTGTTTAGTACACATTTCCAACACATACTGTTTTGGTTTATTAATTGAGCTAGGTCTCAGATAGATTATATAACGGTAAGACAGATATTCAGGAACCAGGTTTTAAATTGTGAGACATTTCCAGTGGCAGATGTGGACTCTGACGACAATCTATTGGTTATGACTATAATTTAAGACTGAAGAAACTGCAAAAAGGTGGAAATTTGAGGAGATAGTACCTGGATAAACTGAAAGAACCAGAGGTTGTAGAGAGCTTTAGGGGGACCATTAGGGAACGATTGACAAGAATGAGGGAAATAAATACAGTAGACGAAGAATGGGTACCTTTGAGAGATGAAATAGTGAAGGTAGCAGAGGATAAAGTAGATGAAAAGACGAGGGCTAATATAAATCCTTGAGTAACAGAAGAGATACTGAATTTAACTGATGAAAGGAGAAAATATAAAAATATAGTAAATAAAGCAGACAAGAAGGAATACAAGCGTCTCAAAAATGATATCGACAGGAAGTTCAAAATGGATAAGCAGGGATGGCTAGAGGACAAACGTAAGGATGTAGAGGGGCATATCATTAGGGGTAAGATAGATACTGCCTGCAGGAAAATTAAAGAGACCTTTGGAGAAAAAAGAACCACTTGCTTGAATATCAAGAGCTCAGATGGAAACGAAGTTCTAAGCAAAGAAGGGAAAGCAGAAAGGTGGTAGGAGTATATAGAGGGTCTATACAAAAGCCATATTCTTGAGGACAATATTATAGAAATGGAAGAGAATGTAGATGAAGATGAAATGGGAGATATGATACTTCGTGAAGAGTTTGACAGAGCACTGAAAGACCTAAGTCGAAACAAGACACCAGGAGTAGACAACATTCCATTAGAACTACTGACGGCCTTGGGATAGCCTGGCCTAACAACACTCTACCATGTAGAGAGCAAGTTGTATGAGACAGGCGAAATACCTTCATACTTCAAGAAGAATATAAAAATTCCAATACTAAAGAAAACAGGTGTTAACAAATGTGAAAAGCCACGGCTGCAAAATACTAACACGAATTCTTTACAGACCAATGGAAAAACTGGTAGAATTTGACCTTGGGGAAGATCAGTTTGGATTCCGTAGAAATGTTGGAACACATGAGGCAATACTGACCCTACGACGTATCTTAGAAGATAGATTAAGGAAAGGCAAACCTACTTTTGTAGCATTTGTAGACAGAGAAAACTTTTGTTGACTGGAATACTCTCTTTCAAATTCTGAAGGTGGCAGAGGTCAAATACAGGGGGCGAAAGGCTATTTACAATTTGTACAGAAACCAGATGGTAGTTTTAAGCGTCGAGAGGCATGGAAGGGAAGTAGTGGTTGTAGCTTATCCCGATGTTATTCAATTTGTATATTGAGCATGTAGTAAAGGAAACAAAAGAAAAAATTTGAGTAGGTATTAAAATCCATGGAGAAGAAAAAAAAACTTAGATGTTCGCCGATGACATTATAATTCTGTCAGAGACAGCAAGGGACCTGGAAGAGCAGCTGAACGGAATGGACAGTGTTTTGAAAGGAGGATCTAACATAAACATCAACAAAAGCAAAACGAGGATAATGGAATGTAGTCGAATTAAATCGGGCGATGCTGCGGGAATTAGATTAGGAAATAAGACGCTTTAAGTAGTAAATGAGTTTTGCTATTTGGGGAGCAAAATAACTGATGATGGTCGGAGTAGAGAGGATATCAAACGTAGATTTGAAATCGTAAGGAAAGCGTTTCTGAAGAAGAGAAATTTATTAACATCGAGTATTGATTTAAGTGTCAGGAAGTGGTTTCTGAGCGTATTTGCATGGAGTGTAGCCACGTATGGAAGTGAAACATGGACGATAAATAGTTTAGACAAGAAGAGAATATAAGCTTTCGAAATTTTGTGGTACAGAAGAATGCTGAAGATTAGATGGGTAGATCACATAACTAATGAGGAAGTATTGAATAGGATTGGGGAGAAGGAAAGTTTGTGGCACAACTTGACCAGAAGAAGGGATCGGTTGGTGGGACATATTCCGAGGCATCAAGGGATCACCAATTTAGTATTGGAGAGAAGCGTGGAGGGAAAAAATCGTAGAGGGAGACCAAGAGATGACTACACTAAGCAGATTCAGAAGGATGTAGGTTGCAGTAGGTACTGGGAGATGAAGAAGCTTGCACAGGATAGAGTAGCATGGTGAGCTGCATCAAACCACTCCCCCGACTGAAGACCATAACAACAACAAATTGAGCTAACCATAATTAAATATCTGATGAAACTGATTCCACATATCACTTCATAGTCTATATACCAACTGTATCGTCTGTCTCTCTCCTTTTTAAGACTGTTAATCTTGCCTCACTGAAAACACTATGTTCGCATTCCACGTGCGCAAATGTAGATAAAAAGTAAAGCTATACAGTGTTTTGTTCGTGCTGCCAGGGCGTACATGACGTCATGTCCAGTTCCGTGAGAAGTATGAGGGATCCGCACGCTCTCAGCGCCTCACCTTACGGGGCCACCGTGTGTGCCTGCGATCTGTTCTGCCGGTGCCACGCCGGCCTGCCAGCCTCTGCACTGTGGTACGATTGAACTAAATGCCTGGCATGGCCAAAACCATTCAACTCTGGTCACCTTATAGCACGTTCTGTCACAGCCACCACAGAGGGACCATATTGTCTAATGTCACAAGGTCAGTCAGTCATCCAGACTGTTACACCCCCAACAATTGAAAAGGCTGCTGCCCCTCTTCAGGAACCACTTGATTCCAATAACCCGATTCTTTCCCTTATGACCACCAACGCTAGCATTATCCACGACTTTGCAAATACTTCCCAACCTCTCGACACTTACACATACTCCACATCCTACCGCAACACACCTTCAATCGCCCCCCCCCCCCCTCTCCGTCTCCCAGAAAATGAAACCTGCTCCGGTATTTGTACGTCTTACCATCTACAATTCCTCTCAATCTGTCCCTCTTCACAAAAGCCCTCCCCCCTCCCCCCCCCCCCCCCCCCCCCGCTAGTCCCTCTCCTAATCTGCTATCCCTAGCCGGCCTGTGTGGACGAGTGGTTCTAGACGCTTCAGCCTGGAACCGAGCAACCGCTGCGGTCGCAGGTTCGTGCTCATGGATGTGTGTGATGTCCTTAGGTTAGTTAGGTTTAAGTAGTTCTAAGTTCTAGGGGACTGATGACCCTAGATGTTACGTCCCATAGTGTTCAGAGCCATTAGAACCATTTGTGAACCCTATCCCTTCCCCTCTTCGTACAATGGCCTTCCCCAACCACTAAACTTTTCGTCCCTTTCCGCCTTCTACTATCCACCTACCTCCATTTTCATAGATACTACCCAACAGCGTATTTATTTACTCCCAAACACACACACACACACACACACAGAGAGAGAGAGAGAGAGAGAGAGAGAGAGAGAGAGAGAGCGAGATAGAGAGAGCGAGAGAGGGGGAGATGCACACCTAAAACACTCAACTTTTCTCTCACTACAATCGTTTTCCTCAGTTTAGGCCCTTTCGATGTTTAGCGAAAATTCAGAGCTTCTTTTTAATTAACACATCACTGTCCTTCTCAACGTGCTTTAAATCGTATTTTTTCTTCTTCTTTATGTGTGACTCTTCATGATTTTAATATTTTAAAAAAGACAAATAACGTTGCTGTTTACGCAGATAACGTCATACTGTTATCTTCTGGAAAATTTTAAAAACATTTTTAAATCTGCATCGTTATATTTTGTTGCAAGTCTTTATTTATATGGTAGAGAGTTTGAGCTGAAGAGCAGGATATTGCACAGCTGACAGCCACTTCCGATTCGTGTGGAACGAGGCAGCTTAAATAACAATAAAAAATAAGAAACGGAACCGAGTCCGTCGACACACCGTTCCCCTCCTACCCTTTTCCTTCCCACATTCATTTTTATTTTTAATTATTCAGCTTTATTAGCATTAATTAGTTTCTAGATACCACTACATTTCCACTTTTTTGTGTCATCAGTCTACTGACAGGTTTGATGCGGCCCGCCACGAATTCCTCCCCTGTGCTAACCTCTTCATCTCAGAGTAGCACTTGCAACCTACGTCCTCAATTATTTGCTTGACGTATTCCAATCTCTGTCTTTGCCCTCTACAGCTCCCTCTAGTACCATGGAAGTCATTCCCTCATGTCTTAGCAGATGTCCTATCATCCTGTCCTTTCTCCTTATCAGTGTCTTCCACATATTCCTTTCCTCTCCGATTCTGCGTAGAACTTCCTCATTCCTTACCTTATCAGTGCACCTAATTTTCAACATTCGTCTATAGCACCACATCTCAAATGCTTCGATTCTCTTCTGTTCCAGTTTTCCCACAGTCCATGTTTCACTATGCTGTACTCCAGACGTACATCCTCAGAAATTTCTTCCTCCATTTCTAATATGTGACATAGAAAGGAATGGGGTAGATTCAAGGGAACTTTAGTAAGTGCGGCGGAAGCAATATGTGGGAGGACAAACAACAAAAAGAGATAGGAAAAAACATACTGGTGGAATGGTAAAACAAGGGAAATAGTTCAGAAGAAGAATAGAGCCTTTAGGGCATGGTTCCAGAATAGAACAGCAGAGACAAGAGAAGAGTATCGGGAAAGGAAGAATGAAGCAGAAAGAGTGGTGGTGGAGGAAAGATGAAAGTGGATGGAACAGTGTATTAGAATGATGGAGAAGGATAGTGAAGGTCCAAAAAAGATGTTATATAGTACGATGAAAAGTAAGAGGCAGAACGGTACGACATATTATGCTCGAATGGTGAACAAAAGTGGACAAGATGTAGAGAATAAGGAGGAGCTCAAGAGTATTTTGGAAAACTCCTGATCCCGAATAGAGACCTGGATGAGGAGGAACAAGCCGAGGAGAAAAAGGTGAGGAACAGCAAACAGAAAAAGACCTCACATGAGGGGAAGTGGAAGAGGCATTGGACAAGATGGAGAGAAATCACCAGGTCTGGATGAGCAAAGTGTAGAGATGGTGAGAGCAGCAGGTGAGCTGGGGATACAATGGCTGTATCGAGTATTGAAAATTGTGAGGAGACAGAAGATGATCCCAGAAGACTGGAGGAAGGGAATAATTGTCCCAATATTTAAGAATGGAAATAGAAAAGAGTATAGATCTATCGCAGGATAACATTGGTAAGTCATTGTGCAAAGGTTTTTGAGAAAATATTGGAAGCACGAATTCGCGCAACATTAGAAGGGAGAATGAGAGAAGAGGAACATAGCTTCAGAACAGGACGGTCCACAGTGGACCTAATTTTTGCTGTAAGACTACAGGAACAGCACTATGAATATGGAATAGATCTATTACTGATCTTCCTGGACATTGAAAAAGCGTATGATAGTGTACATAGAAGCAAAGCATGGAAAGCCGTGGAGAACAGAGGAGTAGCAAAACAGATTATTTGGAGGATAGGGGAAATGTACCATGGAAGTGTGAGCTGTGTGAAAGTGGGAGGAGAGAGATCAGCTTGAGCTGAACAGAAGGATGGCTTGAGGCAGGGAAGTGCACTTCCACCGTTACTCTTCATTGTAGTGATGGATGATGTAATGAGTACAGTAGCACAAGTAATCGGTGAAAGGACGATGAACGCTATGGTGTTTGCAGATGATCTGATGATTTGGGGGAATGAGGAGGAGGAAGTACAAGAGCATTTGGGGGAATGAGGAGGAGGAAGTACAAGAGCATTTGGAGGTATAGGAACGAACACTACAAGAACATGGGATGAAAAGGCAAAGGTCCGAGTTGGAGTCTCTGTCCGGCACACAGTTCTAATCTGCCAGGAAGTTTCACATCTGCGCACACTCCGCTGCAATCTCATTCTGGATTATGACGTTTCCCTCCTATTGCATCCTGTGAGCAGATTGAAAGCGTCAGCAGACACAGGTGGGGTCGTCTAGAACACTTTATGATGCACAAGGCTACAGCTGGAATTTTGAATTGATTAGAATTAGGCTGGGAACTGATAAGATTCTGAAGGTGCTTCAAGAGAAGAACAAGGTTTGATATAATAATAACAATAAAAACAATGATTACGCTTGGGTTCATTAAGTCGACCCATGGCTTAACGTAAGTTTGCTGCCTCCATTCCGTAATGTACTGAAATTCTCAGGCAACACGTATACAGGCAGCGCACCTTTGGACTTATCTAGGCAGTCTCACAGCGTTGTATCGACTGCCTCTCATTGCTCACTCTACAGCCACCTATTAACTATGCTCTACAGCCCCTTGCATGATGACTTCTTTCATCATTGTTATCAACTCATTAACTGTCAGATCGCCAGACCAGAGTTATATCTACTGTCCCTGATATTAGACCAGCGCTATGTGAGATTAAGAGTTGTTGAGTTCATATTCCACCAACGTTTCATGGCCTCTGGCACCTTATCTAGAAAGATCCTGGCTCTTATGATGCCGGCTTCTGGGGTCACGACAGTTGACATCGTTATCTCATTTCCAGATCCGGCTAACTCAAGGTGGCACTCCTGTCGACATTAGTATTTGAAACAGGTCTCAGGCATTAGTTGAGTCCAGAACACCCAGTGTATGACCACAGCCATTTGGCGGTGCCTCAAGGAAAGTGTTATCTCCGAGTACATAGAAGCCACTCATTTCTCTCGGCCGTGGCTCTGCCTTCTCTGGTTTCTAACTAACACCTGCCATTGTAAATTTTAGAGGTGTGATTAAGTTACATGTGATGACATCTCCCTCCCTAGGAAAAGTTTGTACGCTGTCCAAGAAAACTAAAGGTTTACTCTTTTGAAACGCCGTAATTGTCTACCAGTTCGACGCAGAACTTTGAAATTTGACTCAAAGGTGGCCGCAATCTTCCTCTTTAAAGGTGCGAAAGGCTGGTTCCCTTCAACGGAACCCTTGCGCTCAGACGTTCGTGTTAGCTGCCATATAGACTAATGATGTTACATTGGCACCAAATTCCACCACAATTCTGCCTAGCGTCACTGTGGACGTATCATACGATGCGAAGTTCTCTTCCCAACATTTCATCTCTTAGTTTGATGTCTCTGCAACGGAGATCAGAACCGTGATGCCTAGCGTTGAAATAGCGTGACCGCGGAAAACATTTCTCACACACCGCTTCCAGAATCGACACGAAAAGGCCTTAAGAGGTGGCATAAAGTATGGTATCGAACAGTGATCGCGTTTACACTTCAAAGTCGGCAACGCGAATCGATACCGTAGACATTATCGTCGACGTATGGCAGGCGATCCTGAAGACCACTCCACCCCATCAGCTCTGCAGCGCCCTCACGTCGAGGTAAATATAGTGTCGAGCATGTCAGATCCCTCCCAGTTCGAGACCTGAGCCACAACAGTCGACATCATCGAATAGGACAGTGACAACTAAAGTTTCTGATGAAAATGGCTTCTTTAATGTTGCAGTTGGAGTACCGAGAGAACAGTTTATTAATTAATGCATCACGTGATGCTACGCTAGTCTGTGACAGTAGTAAATTATCCAGTAATCCTGTGGCAAAGAACGTTAGGTTTATGGGTTTACGTAATAAAGTGAAGTAATATTTCATGTGTTCTAGTTTGATCGGCCTACTCACAGAGGAATCAAACAACATACAGTTCTGGCTGGATGAAAATAGTTCCGCCCGGTCACAACATAAAGGGCGTCAATCAAACCACTTTTTCCCTAGGAGCGTTCATTTTCACATATTTATAATCACATGCCTGATGACAACAGTTGTCTAATTCAGTGCTCAGTGTTGTCAACCCTTAACTCGTTATCTATCTAATAAGTTACAATTCTGTAGTTAAAAACTGAATAAATGCTGTAAGTGCATTGCGCAACTTTTGATGAGAACTGAAGTGGCTCTCAATAAAAGACAGTGATAGTAGGTGTAAAAGCTGCAGAGCTCGATATTGTGATCAGAGCTCGCAATCGCAACGTGAATTTTGAAGTTTTACTGGTAATGTAAACGTCGTGGGGCTAGACAGTTCGCCGGGTGCAAGTCGTTCGATTTGACGCCACTTTGGCGACTTGCTCGTCAATGGAGATGAAATGATGATTATGATGAATATGACAACATAACAACCAGTCCCTGAGCGGAGAAAGTCTCCGACGCAGCCGGGAATCGAACCCGGCCCTTAGGATTGACATTCTGTCGCGCTGACCACTCAAGTGCCTGGGTTGGACAGTTTTATTATTAGTAATCAAGTGGAACTGATTCTGCCGTAGGGCCAAATATCAGTTTTTTTCCTTTTTTAACTCAACTGGATAAGTCAATAAGGTGGCGTCCGGTTTTCGTAAATAAAGAAATGTCAGCATTTTTGTGATGACAACAGCAGCGAGCCCAGTGGTCACGCTTGCTTTCACCGTTGAAAATAGCCACGTCAGAAGCGCCGATCTATGCAAAGAAATGCCAATGCCGACAACGAGTAGAATCTAGAAGAAAATAGGAAAGCAGGTCCCTCTCCTGAAAATCAGCGAGCCGCACGGTATAGGGTGATGATATTTTCTCTCGCAGTTTATCCAACGTAGCTCTGCATACGAATTTTCACGTAGGTAACAAATTGTGGTGTTGTCGTATCCTGTTGAAGTAATGTGTCGTGGTAGGTGGAAGTCTAGAAACCGTTATTCCAAGGAGGCAAGCTCCAGGGTTAGAGAATTTGCACGACCACATTTGATAGCGATATTGCTCGACATACATCAAGTTGACAGTGGGTAATACAGCCATAAATTAATTAAACGAATGTGGCAAATTTTCACTGCGGCTGTGTTTATTTAATAAACGCGGCATTTTTACACTTACACTTACTTTATTAAATGAATGCGGCACCCTTCCATTTGGGATTTATTTGATGAGTACGGCAGTGTTTCACATAGGGCGAATTTATTTAAACATCTTTAACGTTTCACAACTACTTTGGTCTTATTTACTTTATATTTCTTTATCCTGTTCTTATCTCGAGAATGGTTCCATTCCTGTATAAGATGACATGAAATAAATTTTAAATTATGATGGAACTTGATCGTTATTCCCGTGCGCCCTTTATAAGAACGGTGTACCAAATTTGATTTCCTGTATAGTGGATGAATGAATAAAAAATGGTTCAAATGGCTCTGAGCACTATGGGACTTATCATGTATGGTCACCAGTCCCCTAGAACTTAAAACTACTTAAACCTAACTAACCTAAGGACATCACACAACACCCAGCCATCACGAGACAGAGAAAATCCCTGACCCCACCAGGAATCGAACCCGGGAACCCGGGCGTGGGATGCGAGAACGCTACCGCACGACCACGAAATGCTGGCGATGAATGAATGAATAAATAAATAGTGCAGTAGCTGTATGGCATCCTAGTATTACTATTGTTTTATCACAAAGGTTGGTGTAGTCTGATGAACTTTGAAAACTTCAAAACGGAATTCAAAGGTAAAACGTCATTCTTGGTAAACTGACACAGATAGATTCTGACAAGAAATATTATGGGAAATGAAACAAATAGGCTAGTATTAAAAACTTAAGATAATTTAGTGTTAAAAACCAAGTGTAATACTACATGCTATTAGTAATGTCTTTATTAAAACATATCTGAAATACCCCTTTAATAAGCATGTACATGTTACGGAGGTAAGTCTATAATTACTTAAAACCGAGTTACGTACAATGTGAACCAAAATATATATTTTACATGTTATAGTCTACCGAGGTCTTTCGTTTATTCAAAATACGGTCTTCTGCAATAACTGGTAGAACAATTATTAGTTTAAATACACATTTATACCATCGTAACTGTCTATTGGTTAGATTTATTGAATTACAAATTGCAGGAACATGCTTTCAAAAATAAATTAATCATTTGTTGCTATTACTGGCTACACTTAATAGGTAAGATTTCAAAGTGAAAAGATGTGTAAACTACAGTGACACTGACGGACTGACAGTCTAATGAAACAAGGACTGAATTCTGCATGGAGATATACTAAGCAGTTCTGTTTCTTCAAGATTCTTTCTCTTTGTTGATATTCACAGGTCATGATTGCATGCCTTGCTTATGTCTCTCCTCATTGCACACGTATATGGGCTAGCAAGGAAAATAGTTAAGTTTTGTTCACAAACGTGAACATGAACCATGTTGTGCATACGATTTGAAAGTTGCAAATGTAATGAGTAAGAATTAGTGCTAGTAACCAAACAAGCATTGTCTTTGGAGTTCTCGCTTCAGCGTCTACCTACGCAAACCCAACAAAAGGCGACTGAAACGGAATACGAAAGAATCTTTTTCACGTCATATACTTCTGTTCTTAGTTATCTGAAATGTATAAACAATAGTTACATTTTCGAGGTTAAGTGACTCGCATTACTGGATTAAGTACGCATTTAAAAGCAGAAAAAGTTTGAAAATGTTTTCCAAGCAGTATATTATTGGCGTGAGCACTTTAATACGTCCAATTTAAAACAACAGCCTCACGCACACGACAGTAATTACGAACAAAAATAATCATAACCCATTCCATGTAACCAATAGTCTGCTGATGTTTTGGAGGATGTAACATGGTGGCGCTGACTTCAAAACAACCTTGAGCGTATGTCTATAGCGCCAGCTCCCGATATTTTTATCTCCATGAACAAAACACTATTTGCAACACTTAATTAATTGTACACAGATTTTTCCGGGATCCAAAAAGCCCTTACTTCTCAATCCCAGCTCTCTCTCTCTCTCTCTCTCTCTCTCTCAAACACACACACACACACACACACACACACACTACACATACAAATACACACATACAAACGCGTGGACGCACAGAGGCAAATTAAATAAGCGACCTCCCCCCTCCCACCAGCAAACGCATCACAAAAACTCGCACCAAACATTTCAAATTAGCGCCACACTGGAGCGAAACAAAACGACGAACAAGTAAGCGGAGCCAACAAGAAGCATCTCTCGATGAGTGTGGCGACATAAGTTGTCCCTAAACATCGTTCCTTTGTTTGTAGATGTGCGACACCAGGTGAAAGTGAGGTCACAGGGGTGGAAAAAACAGTGCATTCAACTACAACAACAAGTTATGCAATAGGAAGGACAACCTAAGTGTAGAACATGCGCCAGTGTGCATATGGCATGTGGTCACAGTATAAGAAACGAATAAAACCAGTACAGTTCCATCTTCACAGGTAATATAGTTTCAGGCGAAAAATGAAAAAAAAATGCAGACGTGAACAGAAAACCAAACATGAACATATTTTTTGCAGATAAAAAATGAGATCCACTGAAGGTGAACATAGCTGTCGAAACGTGTTTTGCATAAAGAAGAGAAAAAAGAAACACATAGTGTTTTGGACAAAAGGGAGTTTCAAAAAAACTAAGTTTAATTTGCAAACGTAGAGAAAAAAAATAAAAAAATACGTCAATAAGGATTCCAAATCCACCAATATGTTGGTCTTATACAATTTCCCCAAAAACGTCAGCAACAACAATGTTGAGCGCTCTAAATCCACATACACAGTCACACATTTATAAACAAACTCACACACACAAATCCCTAAGAAAGAGGATTTTCGTAGGATCACCTAACACTATCCACATTACGATAATAGCTTCAGATAACAGACTTCCAGTCACACAAATCTGTGTGTAAATTTGGAACTTGGAAGTCGACAAAGAAGAATGTGACAAATATTGTCAGTTAAGATAGATTGCTAATCATAACACAGCCCATATTACTGAACCAGAGTGGCACTAATACTCCACAGAGAAGAGCAATAGAGTGGTTTGGCGACTGATATGTTTGTAATTTATGGGACAGCAAGTAAAACACACTCCGACCTCGACGTTTCGCACTAAGTAACACGCAACGTAATTTTTCTGGAGGAACAGACTTCTCGAACCCCGTCATTGAAATGAATCGCAAAAATAAACAAGCCAGTCATGGAGCTGTCAGCAACCATGACAGCTGCGGTTCAAACTGCCATCTGGGGCATATTATCATTGAGTAGCGAAGACATTCCATCTCCTTATGGCCATAATTAGACTAATCTGAGTTCTCACCATAGCGACGCAGAATGCCACAGAAATCTTTACCGCCTGCTAACGTTCCATTAATTTATAAAATATGGAAATACAGATGTCTGCTTGGTGACAGAGGCTCGTGTAAAACCAGATCTGAGAGCTAACACTGAATATTAAAGGTGCTATCGCAAAGAATGACTAACGGATTAGCGGAGCGCCGCCACATACACTATTTGATCGAAAGTATCATGACACTCCCAAAAACCTACGTTTTTCGTATTAGATGCATTGTGTTGCCACCTACTGCCAGTTACTCCATATCAGCGACCTCAGTAGTCATTAAACATCGTGAGAGAGCAGAACGGGTCGCTTAGCGGAACTCACGGACTTCGAACGTGGTCAGGTGATTGGGTGTCACTTGTGTCATACGTCTGTACGCGAGATTTCCACACGCCTAAACATCCCTAGGTTCACTGTTTCCGACGTGATTGTGAAGTGTAAACGTGAAGGAACACGTACAGCACAAAAGCAAACAGGCCGACCTCATCCGTTGACTGACAGAGACCGCCGACAGTTGAAGAGGGTCGTAATGTGCAACAGCTAGACATCTATCCACACCATCACACAGCAATTCCAAACTGCATCAGGATCCACTGCAAGTACTATGTCAGTTAGGCGGGAGGTGAGAAAACTTGGATTTCATGGTCCAGCGGCTGCTCATAAGCCACACATGGCGCCGGTAAATGCTATACGACGCCTCGCTTGGTGTAAGGAGCGTAAACGTTGGACGACTGAACAGTGAAAACACGTTGTGTGGAGTGACGAATCATGGTGCACAATGTGGCGATCCGATGGTACGGTGTGGGTATGGAGAATGCCCGGTGAACGTCATCTGCCAGCGTGTGTAGTGCCAACAGTAACATGGTGTTATGGTGTGGTCGTGATTTACATGAAGGGGGCTTGCACCCGTTGTTGTTTTGCGTTGCTCTGTCACAGCACCGGCCTACATACATTGATGTTTTAAGCACCTTCTTGCTTCCCACAGATGAAGAGCAATTCGGGGATGGTGACTGCATCTTTCAACACGATCGAGCACCTGTTCATAATGCACAGCTTGTGGCGGAGTGGTTACACAACAATAACATCCCTGTAATGTGGCCAGAACAGAGTCATGACCTGAATCATATAGAACACCTTCGGGATGTTTTGGAATGCAGCACTCCGTGAAGAATGGGCTGCCATTTGCCCAAGAAACCTTCCAGCACCTGATTGAACGTATGCCTGTGAGAGTGGAAACTGTCATCCAGGCTAAGGGTGGGCGAACAACATGATGAATTCCAGTGTTAGTGATGGAGGGGGCCACGAACTTGTAAGTCATTTTCAGCCAGGTGTCTGGATACTTTTGATCAAATAGTCAGCATGAAGAACCCTCTCAGTAAATATGCAGTCCAATCCCATCCAGAAGACTCATCGAAATAAATGCAGATGCGATGAGACGACGCAAGGAGCCATTCTCACCTTCGTCGCAGTACAGTTCGCCGTAAGGGCACCTCGAAATTGATAATGCAACAGAACTTCTTCGTGAGAGAGGCAAGCTATCCATGGCTGGCTACCTAAACCCAAAGTGGGGCTCGGTGATGACCACCGACTGTGGACGAAGACACAAATTTGCTGAGAAAACTCGTGCACTATTTGTAGCTCAGATGAGAAGGAGTGTTCTTCTATCAGACGATGGCTGGAAGTTCTTGACGTCGCTATCATGAAACAAATGAATAGATTTATGACGAGAGAAGTAGTTTACGTCCTATTTCAGATCATCTCCTGGGTAGATTCAGGCTGGGAGTAGAACCATGAAAAACTACCCTGATACTTAGTCTCAAGGCTAGCTCTGAGATGGTCAAAAATGCAAAATGATTAAGCAGGAACAGCTAGAGGACAAATCCAACCCTGTGTGAACAGGTGTAACTATCTTATAGATAGATGTCACTTATAGAAAAATTAGAGAGATCTTTCGGAAAATGGAAGCAGTATTACGAACATCAAAAGCTCAGACTGCAAGCCAGTGCTAAAGAAAGAAGGACAAAATTTGTTTCTATGTTGGTTACTTCTAATTATGAAATGGTTCAAATGGCTCTGAGCACTATGGGACTCAACTTCTGAGGTCATTAGTCCCCTAGAACTTAGAACTAGTGAAACCTAATAAACCTAAGGACATCACACACATCCATGCCCGGGGCAGGATTCGAACCTGCAACCGTAGCGGTCTCGCGGTTCCAGACTGCAGCACCTATAACCGCACGCCCACTTTCGGCCGGCTCTATTTATGACTGTGTCACAACTAGTGAAAGAGAAGAAGTCTGACAGGTGGAACGAATATATCGAACTGATATAAAGGAAGATGAACTTGAAGGCAGTATTGCAGAAAGTGTTCAAAAAGAAGATGAGGATGAGGTAGGAGATGTCAAATTACGATAAGAGTTTGGCAACGATGTTAATGACTCAAGATGAAACAAGGAACCACAGAAGCACTGAGATCCTTGGGAGAATTTTCCATTGCAAAGTTATTCCACGACCTCTGCAGGATCTATGAGGCAGGATAAATACCCTCAGACTTCAATAATAATTTAATTATTTCTGCTCCAAAAAAAAGGAAGGTGCTGACAAATGTAAGTATTAACGAACCATCACTTTTATAAGTCATGGCTGGGAAATAATGATATGAATTATTTACAGAAGATTGGAAAAACTGGCAGAAACCTCCCAATGTGGAGATAAGTTGGCAGAAGAAATAAAAGCTTTGGTATTTGCTAATGACATTACAATCCTTTCAGAGACATCGAAGGATCAGAAGTTAAATGGAATCGATAATGTTTTGAAATAAGCTATGAAATGAATATCAACAAAAGTAAAACGTGGATAAACTTATGTAATCGAACTGAATCAGGTGATGGCGACTGAATTATATGAGGAAATGAGGCACTACAAGCAGTAGATGAGTTTAGAAGTATATCATTATTTTTACAGGATTAATTAATACAGAGATTAATTAATAACAACATTTTTTCGTATTTCTGTTATCTTCTGCCAAGACTCTCAATCCACTGCCCCTCCCTGCGTATCTCTCGATGCTCCGTTATTCCGTTGACGTGGTCATTCCAAGAACGTCGTGGTCTCCCGCGTTTGCATCTGCCAAGCAGTTTCCATTAAAAAAATTTCTCTGGTCATCAATGATCTGGTATTTTCAACAGACACCCATATCACTTTAGAGGTTTTCTTTCAATTCTGAGTATCAGAGTTTCATCTGCCTTCATTCGAGCTCTCGCTTCATCAGTTTTCTTTTCTAATTCTAGCACTCCTTCGTAAATAATCCATTTCCACAGCTGTTATTCTTCTTTTCAGGTCAGCATTTAAAATCCATAGTTCTGCCCCGCAGCATAGAACAGATTCAACCATTAGCGAACCCACTCTTTTCTTGTTGTTATGAGAGTGGTTCTTGACCCATCAAAAAGTATTCATACATCTCATTACTTTTCGGCTTTGTTGTATTACGAATTTTATTTTTGCAGTATCCAGTCCATTTTTGTCAATATATGCCTCTAGATATTTAAATTTTTCTATCTGTTTTATAACTGCTCCATCGTTGATGTAAACTTCAAATTTAGTGTCGCTATTCACTACCAGGTATCCGGTTCTTGTCAGATTCATTTGCAGTCCTCATTTATTAAATTCCTGATATAAAAGCCGTATCATGGACTAAAGATCGACTTAATCTTGTGCTAGAACAGCTCGATCATCAGCAAGACTTACGGAAAACACCTATACAACATTAATAATAGTTTCGACTCCTCCATTTCTGTTCGTCCACCTTCGGAGAGCCACTTCTACATGTGAACTGAACAACAGCAACCTCGTCTCAACTCTTCTGTGACATTATTAATTCCTGATAATTTTGACCCTCTTTTAATCTGTAACTTATTACCTCTGTATATTTCAATAATAATCTGTAAAAGATAGTCATCCATATCGGAATCTTTCAAAACTTCCCTGTGTTTTGCTCAAGGAACCGCGTCACAGGCTTTAGCTAAATCTACAAAGGCGATGTGTAACTCCTTCCGTACTGCAATAAATTTATCCACTAGCTGTTGTAAAATAAAGACGCTGTCTTGACAGGATCTGTTCTGTCTGAACCCACTGTGGTCTTCTCCAATATGGTGTCCAACATTGTCTTATTTTCTCATACACAATTTTGCCAAAAAAGCAGCTCATCATACAGTTCACACTAATGCCACTGCAGCAATTAGTGTCATTTCTATTTCCTTTCTTGAAAATGGAGACTATATACGGTCTTTTTCATCTGTTGGAACTTCAGTCCGTTGATAGCAGTTGTTCATAATGTGTAGTATTTTTTTCTTTACATGGTGTCCTCCAGCTTTCCTTAATTCCACAGGAATATTTCCCAGACCAGGTGATACTCCATTCTTCAGTTCAGCTAATGCGCTGAGTACTCCCTCTATCCAGATGGTCACATTTCGAACTGTTTGTTCAGTCCTACTTTCTTCGTCTCTAGTGTACTGGGGTCTGTCTTCAGTTAGAAGATCTGCATAATGCTTTTCACATCCGCTTAAATAAATTACATTGTCTTCTGCTTCGTTTAATGGTGTTTTCTTCGTACCAATGATTGTTCTCTATCTTCTGTCAGTTATTATCCAACTGTTAAATTCTCAATTTGGATGCATTTCTGTGCCCACATCTTGCTCTTTCCTGAATTCATTTTGTTTCTTAAGTCCTGATTTTTTTGTATTATAATTTTGTCTGTCTTGACGTGATTGAGTTGATAACCACTTCTATATAAATTTTTCTTTCCCAGATCAACTTCGTAAGGTCATCCATGGAGGATCCCGTTTGTCTACCCCCTTACTCTCGGTCTCCAGTACCTCTTGAGCATTTTTCCTAATTGCTTTTTAAAATTCTCATATTCCGTTTCAACAGTGTCATCTTCTGGCACCATTTTTAGTTCACACTCCTATCTCCCTTGAAATAAATCCTTTATGCTGAACTGCTTTAGGAGAAAAGGCTTATACTGTGTCAACATTTACATTTACGTGATTACTCTGCTATTCACAATAAAGTGCCTGTCAGAGGGTTTAATGAACCACCTTCATGCTGTCTCTCTACCGTTTCACTCTCGAACGGAACGCAGGAAAAACGAGCACGTAAATTTTTCTGATTTCTCTTATTTTATCGTGATGATCATTTCTCCCTATGTAGGTGGGTGCCAACAAAATGATTTCGCAATCGGAGGGGAAAACTGGTGATAGAAATTTCATGAGAAGATCCCGCCACAATGAAAAACGCCTTTGTTTTAATGATTGCCACTCCAATTCATGTATCTGACACTATCTCCCTATTTCGTGATAACACAAAACGAGCTGCCCTTCTTTGTACTTTTTTGACGTCATCTGTCAGTCCAACTTGATGCGGATCCCACACCGCACAGCAATACTCCAGAATAGGTCGGACAAGCGTGGTGTAAGCAGTCTCTTTAGCAGTCTTTGGTTTGCTCTACCCACAATACTATCTACGTGATCGTTACAATTTAGGTTATTTGTAATAGTAACCAATAAGTGTTTAGTTGAATTTACAACCTTCAGATTTGTGTGACTTATCACGTAATCGAAATTTAGCTGATTTCTTTTAGTACTCATGTGAATAACTTCACACTTTTCCTTATTCAGGGTTAATTGCCACTTTTCGCACCACACAGATATGTTCTCTAAATCATTTTGCAAGTCGTTTTGATCATCTGATGACTTTACAAGACGGTAAATGAAAGCATCATCATCAAACAATCTAAGACGGCTACTCAGATTGTCTCCTATGTCGGTAATATAGATCAGGAACAATAGAGGGCCTAAACACTTGCTTTGGGAACGCCGGATATTACTTCTGTTTTACTCGATGACTTTCCGTCTATTTTTACGAACTGTGACCTTTCTGACAGGAAATCACGAATCCAGTCGCACAACTGAGGCGATAGTGTTCGAACACAGTATATGTGTCAAAACCCTACTGCAAATCGACGTTAGTGATATGGGCATGTAATTCAGGGTATTACTCTTTTTTTATAAGTTTAAACTTATTTCGTTTCCACATTTCGTAACGCTGACGGGTCGCATGGTTAATGAAAGAGCAAGGAATTGGACTGGCGACTGGTGACAAAACTGTGAAGATTCAGATGAACAGTTTTAAATGCCGGTCGGAATGGCCGAGCGGTTCTAGATGCTACAGTCTGGAACTGCACGACCGCTATGGTCGCAGGTTCGAATCCTGCCTCGGGCATGGATGTGTGTGATCTCCTTAGGTTAGTTAGGCTTAAGTAGTTCTAAGTTGTAGGGGACTAATGGCCAAAGACGTTAAGTCCCATAGTGCTCAGAGCCATTTTTTGTTTTAAATAACTGGTCTTAACCACACTATGTTCTTAAATTTCTGCATTGATAACAGTATGAACATTAAAATCGTCGCATAAAACAGTGAGAATAGATGGAATCGTGTTGATACGTGTTCGCCTAAATCTCTACTATACGAAGTCTGACGACTTGCCCAAAGTTTAGATAAAAGTTTTCCAGTCGAAATACTTATATTAGTTATATCGGAAGACACAGTTCTAATTTAACAGAAGGAGATCAGCAATAGGCCTAACGCTCGTATCCGTCGTGATAGGATGCTTTAATAGCAGTTTTCCTGACAGTTGTATTACAGGGCCTTACGACATAACACCTCACACGCAGACACTAATTCGATGTCAAACATCCTCATCACCTTTGATGGCTGATAACGCATACTGCCTCCTCACCGCATTAAAACTAGTCTCCCGTCACTCTGTAAGCTGAGCGGGGTGACAGCCGTCAAGGGGACATGTTCTGACTTGACCAGCAGTACAATTATCTGGCTGGCGCGCCCGTCACAAACGATCGCTCATGTTGTAGCGCGACAGGGCATTCTGTCATTAATTATGCGGCGGCACTGATTAATATTTAGCGCTCACCTCATATAAAATTCGGCCTTTCGCAAACTGTTCTCGTTACACAGGTGTCAATTCTGGAAACAACTGAAAGGCAGACACACACGTATTTGTCGATTCCACTATTCGATAGAACTGTCACATGAAGTTGTCGGCTGTCGAAAATTACGTGCCCTACGTCGACAGTGGGGTAGTCAAGTAATAAGCTTTGCTGAGAACGAGCATAGGAAGCTGTTAGAACCTAGGCTGGTATCGGCCACATGTTTGCGGCTGACACTCGGGTGCGCACATATTCACAATATTGCACAGAAGTGGAAGAAGTAAGTGTAAAATATACGCAATGTAGATTTCATAACACAGCATTAACAATTCGAGAAGAAACTGGTATTGTAAACGGAAATGAAAAATACTGACTTCTAGGAGACAGTTTCCACTTTATGTAAAACACAAGTCTTTAAAGTGCCTTTTACGCATGCGTTTTTCTGTTATCGTACTGTTTTGCATTTGTATTCTGTTGTATTTGTGCTGATGGCAGAAATTTTGTATTTTCCTGCAGAAAATTTAAATTCGCGAGCATGTCTAATATTTTAAACACCATTAGTGAACAAAATACTTCTTCATATTCTTGGATTGTTATTTTAACATCTGTGAATAGTAAAGCACTTAGATTGGTGCGTGAAATCCGGAGCTGGCCGGTGTGGCCGTGCGGTTCTAGGCGCTTCAGTCTGGAACCGCGTGACCGCTGCGGTCGCAGGTTCGAATCCTGCCTCGGGCATGGATGTGTGTGGTGTCCTTAGGTTAGTTACATTTAAGTAGTTGTAAGTTCTAGGGGACTGATGACCACAGATGTTAAGTCCCATCGTGCTCAGAGCCCGTGAAATGCCTGGGCTAGCACGACAGAGCGGGTGTGGATACGTTTGTCGAAAGGGGCCAAAATAAGTCAATTGCGCTCAACATATAAACTTTATTTCTTAAAGCACACAATCACACAAGCAAGAATCAAAACTATCAAGGTTTTAACGAAAGACCTCCTTTATTTTAATTCAAAATGGCTCTGTGCACTACGGGATTTAACATCTGAGGTCATCAGTCCCCTAGAACTTAAAACTACTTAAACCTATCTAACCTAAGGACATCACACACATCCATGCCCGAGGCAATATTCGAACCTGCAACTGTAGCGGTCGCGCGGTTCCAGACCCAAGCGCCTAGAACCGCTCGGTCACTGCGGCGGGCTTTGATTTAATTAAGATCGGCTGAAGGCCACATCGAAAATCCAAGGCACAAGGCCTAAGCAAGGAATTCAGTACAGGAGTTCTTCTGAAGGTCTCACTTCTGTAGGAAAGGATTTTTTATCTTCAATATAAATAGGCTGAAGGCCTTAGCTTAAATCTTTCCCATAGAACTCGGCTGAAGGCCTCATATTAATCAAGAACAGTGCTACGGCTAAGACCGAGACAAAGGTTTTCAAAGTTTAATCTAAATCGGCTGAAAACTCGATGAAGCCCGCATATCAACAAAACAATTTAACGGCTTAAGGCATAGGAAGAGGAGCTTTCAAATTGAAAAGGCTGAAGGCCTTATGTTAAAATATTTCGCGAAAAACTCGGCTGAAGGTCTCATACTAAGGAATAGCAATCTTATGATTTAAGAGCAATACAAGGATTTTAAATTTTTAATTTAAGACAGATTAAAACTCGGCTGATGACCACACACCATGCAGAAAACAATTTTACGGCTTAAGGCCTAAAGGAATGAGCTTCTAAATTTCAAGTAAAATAGGCTAAAGGCTTTATCCTAAATTGCTTCACATAACTCTCGGCTGAAGGCCACATGCGAAACCCAACAATCTCATGGCTTAAATCCCAGACAAAGAAATTTTCCATTTTTAATTTAAGATGAAAAACTCGGCTGAAGGCCACATAAAAACTAGAAAATATTTCATACAGCTTAAGGCCTAGACAAAAGTTTTCAAGTTTTGATTTGGAAATGCTGAAAACTCGGCTGATGGCCACATACCAACTTGAAACCAATTTACGGCTTAAGGTCTAGGCACAAGGAATTTTCAGTTTTAATTTTGAAAGGCTGAAACTCAGCTGAAGGCCACATACTAAAAAAGAAACAACTTTTTGCTGAAGGCTTAAGAAGAAAAGCCTTGCAATTTTAATAAGCTAAAACTTGGCGGAAGCCCACACAGAGTACTTAAGACTAAAACACAAGGAGCGGCGCTCAGAAACTTACATGGATCGGCCTGGGAAGGTAACACTAACGCAAGTTTAGGTGAGACAGGCACCCAGACCAACAACCTCTTAATCGGAAGGCAACACAACTGAAAGCCGGCCGACGAACCAACCAACAAGATCAGTTCTGCTCCACCCGACCAGCAAAACGACAACAAGATGTCAGTAGCACAATCCAGCCAAGTCAGAATATACGCCCAAAACTACCAACAACACCTCAGATGTCTAACTACACACCGTGCTGGACAGAGTCAACACGAAGAGGAAAATACACTGCCAAAAACTACGTCAACGACCAGGGCAGGTCGCCGGAATGTCAACGGCTACAAGGCAGAAGATACCGCTGGCACACTTCACTAATGAAGGAATGAATTAAATTAAGTTAAACACCACACAGGAAGATGGCTGCAATTCTAGCCGACTTCAATGCACACACGTTGTTGCTCGCGGGAATCACCCAGAAAGTGACAACCAGGATCAAACGAAGAGATGTGATAGCAGTTGAGGCTTGATAGTAGGTTAAGTGAGCACTCAACTTTAGTGTCCAGGCGCGGTGGTTGACGAACCTCGTAACCCTCGCAAGAAGCGCCTCACAACTCCAGCCGCGGAGACTTCCTCACTGCTCTGCCCCCAACCGACCGACTGCCTCACACAAGCCAATGATCTAAAGACCAAATACGCGTCGGCCGATGAGATGACCGGCCGTACGACCAACCCGTTCCAGTCTCCTTCCGTCGGACAGTACGTGTGTGTCCCCAGTGGTCGGCAAGTACTATCTGTCAGCACCTCACTGGCGCTCCGTCCCCGACGCTGCTCCATGTCCGACTGCGCTCCTGGTCCGTCTCCAAGTGACTTCCATACACACGACGACCCAGAAATACTATAGGTCGCTCGAGAGATGGTACGAAAGTGCAATATCGATAAGCACTGCAGCTGCCACTCATGGGCAAGTAAGGCAGGAAGTTAGTGACGCCACTAAAAGGAAGAAGAAAACGAGGTGGCAGCACCGTAATAGAATGTGACGAACGATAAATGGCACGAACACGAGCCGCGCACGGCTCAGTGTGTTTGTCTTATGTAAGTCCCAGATAATGTGGGTCAAAGGGAACATCCCTGTCAACCTCTCTGATTGATTTTTATCTCATCTGTTGTTTTGCTCTCCTGTTTTGTTACTATTTTCGTTTCACGATGTATGTATTTTTTGTTCTTGATGAGGAGTGGTGGGAAGCCCCTCACATTATATGCCGTCCAATCACACTAATGTGACCACCAGTCATAAGCCTGAATAGTCAGCTTTTGTAGAGTGAAACGTGCTGGAAGAAAGTAATGAGGTTCGGAAAGGTAGCGACAGGGTTGTGGAGCGATTCCGACACCAGTGCTGTGGCAATTGTGCCGGGTTCTCGGTTGAGGATCCACAACTCAAAGAGCCCGATGGAAGTAGTTCCGCAATTTTGGGTTGGGTTTGAAACTGGGGAGTCTGGCGTCCAGGGGAGTACGGTAGAGTCATGCTGGTGCCCTTCGAACCAAGAACGTACACTGCGAGCTGTGTGACTCGCTGCATTCTCCTGCCGGTAGATGGGCAAGGAAAAACTAACTACTTGTAGCGTTGGACATGGCCCCCAAGGACAGATGTGAACTTCTGTTTATCCATTGTGCCTTCCAGAATGACACGAAAACAGTACAAAGATCATAATGTTCTCTTCTCTTTGCAAGGTATTTGCCTTTGAGACGTTTCACGCAGTACACGCACAATGGCCATCTGTCCAATGGAGCATAAAATGTGATACATCTGAAAATGCCAACTGCGACGACTCAGTGGACGTCCATTTGAGTTATTGGTGTGAAAATTACAGCCTTTATCTCCGACGAACGGCAGTCAGCATGTTTGCATGAACCAAGCGCCTGTTGCGGAGGCGTGCATACAGCAACATTCGCTGAACGGTCGTTGAGGAGACACTGTTCGCAACTCTTTTATTCATCTGGACGGTCAGTTGCTCAGCAACAGCACGTCTATTCGCCCCTACATATTTCCACAGCTGTCGTTCAGTCCTGTTGGTTGGCTGGTTGATTTGGGGGAGGGGACGAGACACCGAGGTCATCGGTCCCACCGTCAGATGGAGAAGGAAGTCGACTGTGCTCTTTCAAAGGAACCATCCCGGCATTTGGCTGAGGCGATTCAGGGAAATCACAGAAAACCAAACTCAGGTTAGTCGGACTGCAGGTTTGAACCATCGTCCTCCCAAATGCGGGTCCAGTCTTCCAACCACTGCCGCACTCCTGTCATCTGTAGCTTGTGCTTCACCACAGTTGCCTCCGGACCTGTCTAAGATAGCGCCAGTTTCCCATGAAATGTATACTTTAACTAGGGCGGCATGCAAATACTTCACACATTTAGCCGTGTTGGGAATGCTTCTACCCTTGACCCGAAAGCCAGCGGCTGTGCCCTTTGGACGTCAGATAAATCGCTCCATTTCCTCATCACACTGCACTGTTTACCGCGTCCTCCGACACGCTTTATATACCCTCCAATGATATTGCTGCCACCTGCAGCCTGTGAGTGGTTATTGCACGTTGACATCGAAAATGACCTGGTCACATAAGTGTGACTGGACCGTGCAGAAATCGCGGACAGTACACAAGGTTAGAAAGATGGATAAAAATCAACAAGATTCGGCGGGTGCGCCCCATGTTTTTTTCTTGTTTTAAGTTTTCCGCAGCTATACTGTTCAAAGAAAAGCAGCAGGCCTTCACAACAAAATAACGTAGTCTTTTAATGCCAAACAAATAAGCAGCACCGCATAATTCAATCAGATGTTCACTTATTACATTTTGTTGTTTACTGTCGTTTGCGCACTGTCAGGTATACCTGTTAGTCGTGAATCACTGCGCTTACTCCTTGCCCCTCCATTATCCTTCACTGTTGCCTATTGGTTGACAAACACTAACAGCGTAAGAATGTTGTTGTTGGCAAGAGTACACTGAAGTCCTTTACGTCACTGACATGGTGGTGCTTTCCTGGCCTGACGTCTAATCGTGTGGTAACCTTCCCATTCACATTAGTTCTCTGAAAAAGACGCGAACAAAGCCAAAAGTGATCAAAAAGTCAGTATAAATTTGAAAACTGAATATTTCACGGAATAATGTAGACAAAGAGGTACAAATTGACACACATGATTGAAATTAGAACCAAAAAAACACAGAAAGTTCAAAAAATGTCAGACAGAAGGCGCTTCAGCTGATCAGAATAGCAATAATTAGCATAATAAAGTAAGACAAAGCAAATATGCTGTTCTTTACAGGAAATGCTCAATATGTCCACCACCATTCCTCAACAATAGCTGTAGTTGAGGAATAATGTTGTGAACAGCACTGTAAAGCAAGTACGGAGTTATGGTGAGGCATTGGCGTCGGATGTTGTCTTTCAGCATCCCTAGAGATATCGGTCGATCACGATACACTTGCGACTTCAGGTAACCCCAAAGCCAACAATCGCACGGACTGAGGTCTGGGGACCTGGGAGGCCAAGCATGGCGAAAGTGGTGGCTGAGCACACGATCATCACCAAACAACGCGCGCAAGAGATCTTTCACGCGTCTAGCAATATGGTTGGTTCTAATAACACCCTATGTCATTCCAAGCATGTGTGTCAATTTTTACCTCTCTGTCTACATTATTCCGTGGTTTATTAAGTTTTCAAATTTATACTGACTTTTTGATCATCCGGTACTTCCAAGCCGCATTGCGACCATCCTAGTCGCTCATTACAATTCATGTGAAGAATCACAAATGAATGCATTGCCATCCCAAACAAGATTGTTTTTTTGTTTATACGTGAGAAGGTTGGTGTATAACATCCAGTCTACTTCAAGGTCGTTAAAGGCAAAACACTATCTCACAGTCACGAGGTTACAAATCAGTGGTGACGTTGTTGAAGGAGGTGTACAGTCCATCTTGAGAAACAGTTCAAAAATCCTGTAGAAGCATTCGAGCTGGCGAACTTAGGTTGTAAGCACAAATTTAGGTTCTCAGAACATCTCCGATACACTTTCATATGTCCGCATTGACCTTTTATGCTGTATGTGTTAAACTGGGGACCTAGAAACGACTGAGGGGCTTCGTTCCGCCGTTGCCCTCAGTTTTTCACAACCCCACAACACGCCACAGCAGTTCACCCACACCACCGCCACTCCGCACAGAACCCAGGGATATCGTGCGGTTCGGCCTCCGATGGACCCCACCGGAAACGTCTCCTACCAGACAAGTGTAACCGCAAATGTTTGCTTGGTAGAGTAATTACGGTGTACGTGTACGGGAAAATGGTGTTTGCACAGCAATCGCCTACATAGTGTAGCTGAGGAGAAATAAGGGGAACCAGCCCGCATTCACCGAGGCAGATGGAAAACCGCCTTAATAGCCATCCACAGGCTGGCCGGCACACCGGACCTCTACACTAAGCCGCAGGGCGGTTTCGTGGCGGGGACCGGCACGCCTTCCAGCCCGGGAAGCAGCAAGCTAGACCGCGCGGCTAGCTGCGCGGGCACCTTTTATGATACTAGCAGCCAGTCTCTTTGTTCAATGAATGGTATCCTACCCCTACCAGCTTGATAACAACACGTAACCAATGGATGAGTACTCCAGAGATGAATAAACTACAGTGAGCAAATGTCTTTATGAGGCTTTATCAGCAAGTTTTCCCTGTACTGTAATGTACAAAAATTTCGTAACTCTAAATTTTCATCCTGTTCCACAGTGTTGCTCTCCAAGAAACTCATTTCACTGAAGATCACTCTCGAACGTCTTGTGGTTACTATGCATTTTTTTTTTCTGAACAAGGAAAACCGCGATTTCCGAATCGGAGTTTGACGGTAATAGTTGATGCCATAGTCTTCAGGGCTTGTGTCACTTAGAAATATCACTGTATTTTGTGCAGACAGCAAGCTACTCTGCATCTCTTCACCTGCAGTACTCACGCTCTACAATTGGAACTCTTCTCAAATAAAACTACTGACAAATTTCTGTCACATCAAAGCATACCTACAGCATACATCAGTGGTAGATAAGGAATAATACTGTTATCGATCAAAAACATGTGTAGTTGTTGCAGTCCCTGTGTGATTACTGTACAGGAGTTTCATCAGCATAAAGTTTCATCTCTGTCTTCGATCTGTATCGCACCCCACAAAACACATTCACTAATCATCATTGGCGAACAGGAATGTAGGCTCTACCTGTAACAATTGTTAACCAGTCTCGAACAAAGATCGTAAAATACACTAAAATATGGGCGAGAGTTCTCTTAAGCTTTCGTTTCTTTTGAAAGGTGAGCGGAAGTGCTGTTTGATTTTGTGGAAGACTGGATTCGAGATAAGCTGAGTGCATTGTGGGCAGAGTGCAGAACCGTTGTATCTTGTTGAAAGTATTCTATATTCCTGATGAAACAAGTAACAGACAAAAGAATCCTGACATATGTTTGATGGTATGTATTGCCATGAACAGTTGCACTGTGTCTCGCCAGAAACTTGAATGTTTGTGCGTCCTGAGAGTGGCTCGGGGCTGTCTGTTGCTGAAAATAGCCCCTGTGGGAATTTCAGAGAGGGGCTGTCACTCGATGCATTTCCACTCGGTGCATTTCTATGCTGCCGCATTCCTGATGACTAAAAACAGCTTCATACCAGTAAGACCGGTATGTGATAGACTCTCAAATGTTGGTGGGTATGACCGACATTTCATAGTTAGTATCCAGTAATAAGACTTGAGTTTCAGTAAGGCCTCAAGAATGCATCTGCGTAGGTGGGATCCTATGTTTGGACGTCCTGCGTGTTCAAACACGCCAGAGGTAGACACTGTGATACCACTGCACTGGGTGAACACAGGCGGAGATAACACCGCATGATGGCATTCGGAGCACAGACTAAAATCAAGCCGTTAGAGCCATACCATAGTAGCCACTCGAGTCTGCAGGACGTGAAAGTAACGGCATGTGGCAGCTGAGGAAGTCTGCCACGACACTTGCCAGTGGGTTGCTGTTGGTACTGCGGCCACACCGCGCCACTTTGCAAACTAAATGACATGACATCCAGTGTAGTGGTGCACTGTACGAATGGGTGCTGATGTGGGCAGGTGCCATGGTCTGTCGGCAGTTGGGTGGCGGCTGTGGTGGTTGGAGGATGGTGCAGCGGCAGCAGTGGCACCAGCGAGTAGCACTCACTCCTACAAATACACCACCACAGAGCGGGCTTCTTGCAAGTGGCAGCGTTTGAACAAATCAAATGCAAGTGTATACCTTTCTTGCCCTACACACACGCACTCCAGTGGCAGTTGTTTGATGACCATGCTTGTTGTGCCAGTGGGCTACAGTTTGCAGTTTTAAACTTTGGCCAAATGATCTAGTTCCGACAGCTATGTAGATTGCACCAGCTGGTCTCCCACCATTTTAAACTTGGGGTAAGTGGAATACTTTTTTAATTTTTCGCTATTTCAAACTTACTGAATTTCCTATCATTTTCACCTAGATCATTATTGAACTTAGGAGTAGTGGGTTCTTTGGTTTCAAACTTAGATAGGCAAGTGTTCAAATATCAGAACTGGCATATCAAGGGGGTGGGGGGGGATGGGGGGGGCGAATTGTGTAGACATGCCCACTGCACAGTTAGTGAAATTATGACAAGTGTACTATTAGCACAAGTGAACTATAACACAGGAGCGGGGAAAACCAACTTTGTTTAAAAATTTCCTGCTATTTTACCTTTGGGACAAGTGATCTGACTGCCACACAGACCGGTCTAGTATCCCAGGGTCCTTCATTTTGAATTCTGGTGTCGCAGGCCTGGAGAATTTAACAGTCGTGCACGCAGTTTGGATTTCTCACAAATACGACCATTGTACATTTTGAATCGTTATTCTACATTTAGGACAGGATTCTGTACACGAGACCTGGCAACAATGCAACCTACACCGGTAATGGTACAACTATACTATTCATGTACACCGGCCATGAAATCAATCGACCTGGAACTAATATGACAAGAATCCCGTACTCTTTTAAATCAGACAAGAATGAGACGCTGTTGTCAAGTTCGGCCATGGCCAACAGTTTCTGAATCAACTTCTACGGAAAGTTTTACTTACATACGGAGGAACATTCAGGCCCATTTTTAGCACAGTTCCTGCAGACCAAAGGGATGCGGCATTGTCATTTTGAGTGATCGTCTGCGATGTTGACAGATTTTAAGTAACTGAAACACTGTTATGTCTGTAGATTACTTAATATTTCAACTTCTAGGTGCCAGCTGGACAGATGTTGGCTTTTGCATTAGTTTTGTGTACTTTATTTAATGATCAGATACGGTATCTACTTATACCAGGTATTTAAGACGTTAGAGTATATTTCGTATTTAGAATTTTAATTCGCCTAGAAAAAGAGTAGAGCGAGTAGTCCACATAATTTCTGTGTCATTCGAACACAAGTGATTGTCTGCTATCAGTTCGTATCTGACTGGAGACAGTCCAGAGATCCCGAGAGAAGCGCGTCTGCTATAAGAAACCAGGATTTTTTCTAGTAAATGACCATTTCCATCTTTACATTGAAACCTTCCCGTCTCCTCTATACCTTTTTTGTTACTCAATAACCGTCTCCTCTATACCTCATTTGTTACTCAACCTTCCCTTCTACAATACCCTATGAAACTCTCCCTTAGGATTTCTGTCTCTTGTTTAATAACAACAAATGAAATCTTCTCTTTGAAATTAATTCTCTTTCTCAATATTCGCATACAAATTTAATTGCTGCTTATTAAAAGTGATTGTCTGATTATTTCGACGAAACATAGAATGTGTCGTCGTTGTGGCCCTCAGTCGTTATCTGCAATAACCCAAAACCGTTCCTTACCTTTTTTTTACTGTTACTGGATCGCCATCTGACTGCTACATCGAACTGCGACATGAATATACTTACACTGTTTTACTATACTCTATTAGCTGCTGGTGGGCTTTCATAATAAGTGGCTGTATTTACTACCAAAGCTGACGTTATTCTTTAATAGCAAAGCTGACGTTATTCCTTAATTAATTTGACTGAAGTTACGTAAGTCATAGTTAAACTTTTCCTGACAACAATAAAATTTTGCGAACTTTTACCTTGATGGTTTTTTTGGGATGGATTATAATCAGAAATGCAATTTTGCTGGCAAAAATAATTATATTCTGAATGAAACGATTTTACAAACGAACAAATGGGACTTACTTTTTACAATAATCTTACAACTAGCATTGCCCAAACATACCTTCAGTAGTCTTGATTTTCTCAAAAAAATAATTGAATAATATTAGTGCCTCTTATGATAATAGTTAGCTGATGTTGCTGTACATCCGTTTATAATCTCTTATAAATCATAGCTAGGGGCTGGCATGCACACCGCTCCTCTCAACCTCTCGCTTCAGCTCGCTTCAGACCTGCTACCGACTCGCTTCACATCTCGCTTACTACTGACTTCCTACGAACGCTAAAGTGCGGTCTCTCCCGCCAAAAATGCTTTCTGGTGCAGACAATCCCTGCTACCATTACAAAATGTATCAGTGCGTGGTTTTCCCGCTCTTTTCTTAAAATGTATACATACGCGGTCTCTCCCGCCTTTTTAAAATTATATCAATATGCGGTCTCTCTTGCCAACAATACTTTGCTGCAGACATTCCCTGCCACCACAATTATTTCCAATATGACAAATATTAATCATAGCTACTTAATCACAGTAATAAAATATAAACATCTTTCATAAATTGTGGTTTCAGAATAGGCAATAGAAATATACAAGTCTTACAACATCAACATCTGATAACTTGTGAAAATACGCCTATTTAATCCTACTCTAATACCAAAATTCGTGATAGAGCGACGCAGTTTATTTTATTATCACTCGATAGGTATTACGAGCTAAAGGAAACGTAATCAGTTTATCATTCTGATTTGTCCCGAAGTTTACAGAATATTTCGAAAGGGTAGGACAGATATTAAAGGAAAAACCGTTTCAGTTTGTCTCTGCATACGCTGTATTGCCGACCAAAATCGACTGAAATGCCGAGACTTCAGCTTTTGCCTTGCGCTCGTTATTAAATCGCTTCTACTGTGTGTTCTCTTTGCTTGCGAATTCCCCTTCCCCTTCCTCTCTCTTCCTTTTTTTTTTTACCGATGCGCTGCTGAAATCGCGATGGGCAGTGTTTCCAATTTCCTATATGAATGCAATTCCTTTCAGTCGGATAACATCGACAGCGAGGTAAACAGTATCGTTGTAAGCCCGCGGAATTTCCGACGCTTTCCATTCAGACGTCAGAGGCAGCGCGTCGCACGAGAGGCCTCCCTCCCCCCTCCATCCCCCCTTCCCCTTAACCCCTCCGCCGCTAGTGGAGCGCGCTCCACCGCTTTTAATCGCCCGGTTCTCGCTTTGTGTGTGGCGGCAACCCGCTTATTCATTTGTCCGCGTGCTTTAGCCGTCTAACCGGCTGTGTCGCGGGTTCTGTAGTGCCATCGTCGCTGTCGGTGGCTTTTGTTAAATAGATTACGAGTCCCACACCCTTCCCACAAACCACACGGAAAGAGCTGCTGTACTCACCTGTAGAACAGAGGAAGTAATAAGTGTGTCAGAGGTAATATTTAGCTGAGGCCGTGACTCTGCATACTGACTTGAGACTTACTTCTGGCATACGATAATAAATCGTAGGCACAAAAACTGAGTGGAAGGTGCTGTAAAAGCTCTAAAATGGAAGCATATTTGTTACCCAGCGTATGTGATTTAATATAGCTCAGTATAAAAAACATTGTTAAATCTCAAACAAGTTCACACATCTGTGGCACGCAAATTGTATCACAACACATTCTGTTAAGTTTAAATTCTGTTTTCACCATTTTTTAACGCGTGATCGAATACATTGTAATACTTGTTGTCCTAAACCCTTACAGCGATAACTGTACTGATTGTAGAGGATCTAGAACCAAACAATTCGAAATCAGGAATCAATGATCACGAACAATTGTGTGTTGTACCACGAGACGCCCAGCTTCCAGTGGCATTCTTGATCGACTATTGTCTCCTGTTACTACTGCCAGACCACAGAGCAACGAATTTACGTAATTATTTAGCATATATCCTCCGTATACTCATCACGGACTATTATATTGCGCCCTGGGGTATTATTCAGTTAAGAAATTTCAGCTATTTCTCAGCGCTGTTACATCTAATATCTATATTGCTCATCTTTGTAGTGGTGCGAATATTAAGCCAAATCTTCCATTGTAGAGAAATTTTTAAAAGAGAGTTGGGTATGGTTGTTTTTAGTTTGTTACCCTGAAGTTTGGTTTCTCTGCCATGCACGGGTCTCTAGACGTTACGTTCGTGCAGCTGAGAGTCTTTATGTATGACGAAAATTTCTTTGAGTGCAGTAAGAAGTCTGTTGTTGTCTATCAACACAAGTACAAGGATAGCATACCAATGGGGACAAGAAAGGAGGCACGAAGGGCTCCAAAACAGAAATAACAATCATCCATTTATTGCACCATTACACACGCACATCATGATATATGAGACATTATAATTTCCATACTCAATCAATAAACAATATGTATCACAATGGAGTTTAAAAAATTACAATTGCGCCTCAACTCCGCTATGACAAACTGTGTGCATAATGATGGCCGAACAATTTTACCAATGTAAGAAATAGAAAAAAATACTAGCATACAATTAAAAAAAATGCCTTGAAGGAAATGTTTATGAGAAGAACCCGACGGGTCCGCAAGGGAGGAGGCAACACAATACTCAACTCAGGTGTACCAAATAAACAACGGACACCAGGCCGCGCCAACAATGGACACGTAAGGCACGCAACTACTCTCTCCGTTGCGGTTCCGCGCGTTCCATCCAAGTAATAGCTACCTGAAGCATTTTAATACTTGGAATAGTACACCAGTGATCAGCAAATTAACAAAAAAACAATATAATGACATAAAATTACAATAATTTATGAAAATCACATCATATGACTATGAGCTTAAGGTCTTACGGTAATTAAATTTCTCTGTACCCAAGTTGCACTTAACGCAACAAGAATTAAATCATTTAAGTGATAACGTTATTTTAAAATAATATACAGCAGAGGACCAAGAATGGCCCGATCAGTACACCCCAGTGAAGCAGTTCACACAAATGGTATTCCACGGCTCCGAGCACACAGCCCCATACAGAATGCAACACAACCACAGCGACCAGGCGTACTACCAGAACCACCAGGCAGTAAACCAAAATCGTACTCAGCCCAAACAAGGACCGACCTTTAAAAATAATGAGACCTAGCCCGGGCCGGACAACGGACCAAATGCCGGGAAATCCATAAGAAACCTCAGCCAACTTAATACCAAAACAACAATTTATGAACCATATGCAAAACACAAGACCTTTCAGTCCAAAGGCTTCCGTTTAGTCGCGAAGGTGGCTCCGACCCACCTGCTGAGGCGCCAAGCGTCGTACGGAGTGCCGAATCAAGTTTAACCTCCGTTAACGGAAAGCGGAAGCACCACATGACAAAATAAACTCCAATCTAACTGCGCAAGGCAAACTCTGCAGTGCCACTCGAAGGCTATGCACTTGTAGATCAAACATAAAGCACCCAGACTAACGTGGCGCTGAACGACGCACTTCCATCACCAGCGTCTAGTAGAACACGGAGAGCAACGTAGCCCATCGATATACATCCATGGGACGGTAAACGAGAGTAGCAAATCCCAGCGACGGAGAGACAGGAGGACAAAATGACATCCCGCCGCACATCCTATCGGGCCCCACTCGGTGTCCAGACGCAAACAACCCCAGCCGAGTCGAATTGTCTCCACGACAAGGCAGCCCCCTCTTCCTTCCTCACACGCTTCCAACTAAGGCCCGGCCAGCGATCACATACGGAAACAACCACCTAACGCCAAAGCGCCATCTGAGTGAAAACTCAGCATTAGGATCGATACGGACTTGGAAATAAATTCTGTCATGGCTGTTGAAAACTTCACCCTTTGCCCTTTTAACGACCATACGCATTTCATTTAGCATTTCTGAATAAATTGCTCTATGCTTTGTTTTACACTTATTGCCCATTAGCCACTGGTTCTTGAGTATTTTTTCTACAATCTGTAATCTACAGAGGATCCTTCCCAGCACGAACTGTTCTAGAAGGTACATGTCTATCTCGTTCTTGATCAACTATTCCCTTTATCTTGAGTCACAGTTCCTCTACATGATCCTGCCCACAGTTAATATTTTGAATTCCTCTGTCAGACACCAATACTTTTTCATTTCGTGTACAGAACATATACAGGGCTTTTCAAACCCTTTGCGACGAACACCTAGGAGTGGCGGATTACAGTTTGGGAACAACTTTTGTTAGAGAGAAATTGTTCTCTGACGTTTCCCAGCCCTGGTAGGCGGCGTTTAAGACTTGCTGTGCCACTGAGAGGCGGCAGGGTGTGGGCACCTGGAGGCGTTCCTTTGCAGTGCGTGTTGCCTATCATCCAAACATCCGCTCTGCGTGAAATGCGGTAGGCTGGGCAAAATTAAAGCTCCTGATTCGCTACTAAAATATCTTCCTCAGCTTACAGATACCCATTCCTATGATTTTCTTGTTCACAATCACTGTCAATTTACTAGGCTACATAGTGTGCTGCACAAGTCCCTGGTAGATCGGTGAGATCTCCTCATCCCAGGGCAGGCGAATGCTGAAGGATGCCTAGCATCGCTGGCAGGCATCAACGGACATTTCCTCTCTAACAAAAGTTATTGCACATATACCGACGTACTACCTCTAGGTTTCCGTCGCAAAGACCTTTAAACACCTTGTATATCTCTTTCTTCTTGTTTCATTTCCCTTTGTACTTTGAAAAATACTGCTGTTGCAAATGCGTCTTCATTGAATTGACCCATGCCGGTATTGGCAGAGGGAAACTAGAGCCCAGGTAGACAACGAAAAGTAAGCTTATTAAAATGAGCGCAAAACTTCAAATCTCCTTCTTCGGAGCGTAATTACACTACACAATTAATAGTGAGACGTCCCCTTAGAAAAATTATGAATGATCAACTCTAAACTGACACACAATATTTTTTGGCGCAACGCAATCTGACTTTCAGTAATCCCTACAAAAGAATGGCCCTGACTAACATTAACCTATACGTTTCACAAATCACTTACCTCACAAAAACCTTCGTTACTCGAACTACTGCAATACAGCGAGCGCCACTACTGCCAGATAAATAAAAGATTCTAACTACTGAAGGCACTAACTACTGATAGGCATAGTTAGCAAATGAAAGATTTTGATAGAGAACAAACAATGTATTTACCTTAATAGAGTTCAAAAATGATAAATATATAGCAGTTCATAACATCCATTCTTACAAATGTACTGTTCCTGATGGACACACTTCCAGATCATCCGCTCTCAAAAATGCGCCAGCTCACTTCCCCACATCCAGCACTGCTGGCGGCTCACCTCCAACTGCGCAACGCTATGCGCTGTTAACATCCAGCTGTCCAACACTACAATGGCAGACAACAATGCAAACTAGCCACAGACTGCACACAGCACAGCCAGTGATTTTCATACAGAGCGCTACGTGGCGTTACCAATAAGAAAACCTAAACAGCCTACTTACAATAGTTTCCAATTAAATCTCTGTCTTTGAAATGCGAGGAAAGAAAGTGTAAGTCCGTGGTCTGCCCACCACGGAAAGCTGAATCACAATTACTAGAATCAGTGTATTGACTCACGTGGAGCTGGGTTTCTAAGTACACAACACTTTGCCAGGCTATACAGGGTGTCCCATTTATCTTGACCACCCTAAATAACTGTTTGTCCAAATGAAAATTACGAAATGTTTCAAGCAAATGTTCATTATCCGTCAGGGGAACATCAATCAGCATGATTGCGTTCGTTGTAGCTTTCTTTTTTACAAAGATATGAACAGCAATATGACTTTTTGAAATGGAATCCTGTATTTTTTATTCGGTAATTCATTTCCTCTCCTAAACACCTATTCAAAAGTGTATCACAGTGTACCATACACTGAAACACAACATAATTAATTACATACCACAACACTGACGTTGACGCTCCCAGCGCTTAGTGAAGGTACTCGAGGTAATGGAACACATCCACATGCTGACGTAAACTTTAGTAGAATGCACACCCATCATTCCGTAAACCATCGTCAGTTGAAGAGTTGTGTGAGTAGAATGTACATCAACGAAGAGAAGGTACAAATGCTACTCATCTATGGGGAATGTAAGTTAGCAGAACAGTAACTGCAATACTGTTTTCTTATGTACGAGTACATTTAGTACAATAGTCCTTTTAAATACTGTTGTGTAGAGTAGGCATACAGTAAAGGCTGTCCTTACAAACTGCGTCGACATAACGTTTCTTTTATTGTTGTTGTTGAAGGCAAGCGAAATGCTACGCAGGCAGCGGATCCGTACAGAGAGCGATATCCTGACAAGAACCAACCTTCCTGACAAATGTTTTCTCGTCTTGTTGCGACGCTTCAGGAAACGGGAAGTTTCAACCCACGACAACGCACAGCCAAAGCTGCCGAAATTACTGTTCTCGCTTCCTTTGCTATGAATCCACATGTGAGCACACGACAGCTTGAACACAAGATTGGCATTTCTAAAATCAGTCTACACCGTATTCTTACATGTCACCGGTTCCATCCTTACCATGTACACCTACATCAAGAATTGCATGGGAATGATTTCCAGAATCGTGTACAGTTCTGTCAGTGGGCACAGCAGCAAATCCTCGCAACCCCACATTTGTTCTCCATTGTTCTATTTACTGATGAATGTTCCTTTTCAAACAAAGGACAGGTAAATAAAAGGAACATGCATTATTGGTCCAGCGACAACCCACGATGGCTTAGTCGGGTGAAACAGCAGCGTCAGTGGAGAGTTAACGTCTGGTGTGGGATGCTTGGTACTACAGTTATTGGCCTTCATTTAATCAATGGTAGTCTAAACGGCACAGCGTATGCCAACTTCCTCAGACGAATTATTCCTCCTCTTGTGGATGAAGTGCCGCTAAGAACCAGAATGCTTATGTGGTATCAACACGATGGATGTCCAGCACATATTGCCTTGCGTGCACGTCGTGTTCTGAACCGAAGGTGTCCTGTCAGATGGATTGGTCGAGGAGGAACAGCTACTTGGCGTGCTAGGTCTCCTGATTTAAATTCTCTGGACTTTTTTTCTTTGAGGGATGCATTAAAGACGTTGTCTATTGCGATATTCTAAAAACTCCAGAGTGCATTGTCTTGAGTACGCAACACTGGAAGCAGTAAATAATTCTTTCAATCAACGAGTGCACCAGCGTATCGGTGTCCAGGGTCACCACTTTGAGCACCTTTGAATGTTCTACTCCTGTGAAATGGTACAGGAGAGTCACAGTCAATATTTTGTTTTGTTTTTACTTAGTTTTCATTTGTTTTCTGACAACTCCAGCAAGTAGACCAGTTTGTGATCCTGGACTCAAAGTCCATGTTGTGTTGTGTAATTAATAATGTTGTGTTTCAGTGAATAGTACAATGTGATACATTTTTCAATAGATCTTTAGGAGAGGAAATGAATTAGCGAATGAAAAATACAGTGTGCCATTTCAAAACGTCGTACCGCTGTTCATATCTTCGTAAAAAAACAAAGCTACAACGAAGGCAGACGTGCTGATTGATGTCCTCCTGACGGCTAATGAGACATTTTGTAATTTGCATCTGGACAAACAGTTATTTAGGGTGGTCAAGATAAATGGGACACCCTGTATACTGAAGTCCACACTGTAGAGGCCAAGTCTCGGCATAGCTGGAGGGCAACTGCTGGTGCTCCACGTAGTGCCAGGTAGTTGGCTGATGTCGGTCGGTAAGCGGCGGGATGACTCCAGGAGAGCTTCTGATTGAGGAAACGCAGCACCAGTGTGCATAACGTCCCATAGGGCTCGTCCGTAGGAAATTGGCTAGTCGTAGCTGTATGCCAGGGTAAATACTGTTAAGGCGCTAGGATATCGGTAGATGTATTTCCGTGCTCGTGACCCTGCAGAAGCGAGTAGCTCGAAATTACAGCGGTGGTATTCGCCAATGTAGCCCCTGCGAATTGTGGTAAGGGTCATCTACGATGCACTCAGTTTGCACTAGAGGACTATGAGCCCCGACATAGGATCTCTGCTCCGTGTAGAAGAGAGGTGGTGACACACCTCTGTGTTCCAGGAGGAGGTAGTGCCACTGCCGGTGGGAAAGTGCAGAAACTGGAGGCGGCTGACAACATCTTTGGGATTGAGTGCCTGAGCCACTGGAACGCAGGTGATCTGGATCCTATGGCCTGTGGCCCCAGTGGCTGAGGCAGCTGGTGCTAGTGTTCGATACTCCTGGGCGTCGATGGGGCAACCTGAAATAGAAAATTATGGGAATTTTTCTGTCTGAGTGTGAGAGTGTACCTGGTTAAAATGCTTCCTGCAGTGGAAACCATCAGGTATTTGTACTGCGATTCTTGCTCTCCCCAGAATGTGTGTGACATGAGCAGGTGCCCACTGTTGGCGACTCCTAGGAAAAAATAGTTGTCAAACTGTGTCCTGGAGAGCATAGCGATGACGTCGTGAATCATGGGGGGAGGGGGGGGGGGGATACCAGTAGGATAGATGATAGACAATTTGTGGAGAGGAGCAATAGCAGACCAGAAATGAAGTGAGTGCCCCATCGCGGTTGCGATGGTTCATATTTCCCGGTACCGTTTTTAGAGTTCGAATGAATCTTTCCGCCAGTCCATTGGAAGGATGGTGCATAAAGCAGTGCCGTCCTCTAGACAAAAATTATGCAGCTGTGCTGACATGAATTGAGGACTTATTTGCTAGAATGGTTTCTGGGAGATCTTAAATCGAAAAGACGCAACATTGGGCCTGGATGGTTTTCGTTGATAACATTTTCATCAGTGAAAAATATGGGAACCTGCAGCCAGATATCAGGGTCAACCAAGAGTAGCCCAGAACGGACCGTGCAAAATCTGGATGAGATCATGGGGATATCGTGTAAAACCAAGGAAACCGCCTACCTAGTGCTGCTGCATCCTAGCTTTGGCATGTCACGCACACCTCAGCCATGCATTATATATCTTTGATAATGTCGACTAGGCATCCGTTTGGTGAGGACCATACCCCAACAGCCTTCGTGAGATAATGTCAAGACGTGGTGTTCGTATGCCTGTGGACTGACCATTCTGGTGTGCTTACTAACTTCTTCGATCAGGAAGTCTCATGTGAGAGTGGACAGCTCATATTTGCAAGTCCAGGTATTCAAGAGTTTTGCAGTCCATTATTCATGAACAGCTTGACTTCTTAAAAGACCTGAGTCTCTAGTGACCCACAGGCGATTACTGCGACTTCGGTATCAGTGCTTCACGCAGATTTCAGAAGCCGCATCAGAGTCTGTTCTAAGTATAAGACATGATAGGATGTCTGTGTCAACACGTTGCGCTGCACACAGGTACTGAATATCATGACGGTACCCAAAAATGAATAGTGCCGATCTCTGCTGGCGGGGGGCGGTCCTGGTCTGAATATTAGCATTGCCATGGAACAGTGATAACACAGGTTTATGACCCGTTAAGAGGACAAATCAGCGTTCATACACATAATAGTGAAATTTCCTCACCGCAAAGGTGGTGGCTAAGGCTTCTTTCTCGATTTTGCTCTAATTTCGTTGTGCTTGCTGTAACATCTTGGAAACAAATACAGTCGGGCTTTGCGAGAAAGACTCACCCCCAAGCAGCAGTCAGATGTAACTGCTGCCATTGTCAGGGGCTTGGAAGCATCTTATGCCATGAGTCATGTTGGGTAGAGTAGAGCCTGCTTGAGGTCTCGAAAAGTCTTGGCACAAGTGGAGGATCATTGCCACTAAACATTCCTGTCAAGGAGTTGATGTTGTGGTTGGAAACAGAGGCCACATGGGAAATGAATTTTTTGTAATAATAGTTTATTTGACAAAACGCGGTTTTGGACTGTTTAGCATCAGTGGAGGCCGGTAGTTTTTATATGGCCTTGATATAATACAGAATAGTGTGTCTCCTTGTGAGCTGAAGACATTTCCCAGACATTCCCCTTGTAAATCTTCAGGTTTTCGTGGCGCAAAGACTGCTCCATTACAATGCTTTGCCACAGCCGATTTACTGGGTTGTAAGAGGCGAGTGTACCTGCGATGTTCAATATTGAACTTACAAAGACGTCGCTACAGTTCAGCTCCCAGTAATACATCGACCTCCCATCATGGATCGAATGCGCAGCCACAGACGTAACTCATGCATATTGTACGTCTTTGCCGCCGATTAACTTCACTGGCGCCTTGTTTATCTGTGGCCGCATGCGCAGTGGCGCGGTCCGCGAGTCTAAAAGGAAGGAGCGAGCGCTGAAGCGTCAGTCGTACGGCTCTCTCTGAAGATGGCTCAAAGGTATACAGCCGAAATATTAGAAGAAGAAGCAGAATTCATTCGGCTGCATTCCCGAAACTTAAAGGAGCATTCCCCTTGTAGTACGAAGAAACAATTTTTTCCTTATTGCTCTTCGAATTAGCCTGTTGAAGCACAATAAACACGGAATGCTAACTGATTGCGAGATGATGAACATTTTTATCAGTGAAAAGATATCATCCAAACAATTTACCATTACCCAGACGTCCCAAGTAAGATGTTGCAAACAGCGTTGGAATATGGCTGGTGCACTGGCGATGATATACCGAAAAATACCATACAGTATATCGATGACCAAGATGTTTATTGAGGTTTCGTTCAATGGAAGGTGCAAGTAAGCGTCCCGTGGGTCAGTTTTTGCAAAAATTATATCACGAACTTTAGCATTAGGGTTTTTGTTGATGACAAAATGGGCGTTGGTAGTTGGTTTAAAATCTCTACAAATCTTCAATGATCTATTCTGTGTCTCTACAATCGCTATAGGGGTGCCCCACTCACTGTTTGTAATGGGGGGTAAGAATTCCTCCCTCCTGTAGGCATTGCAACTCAAGACCAAGCTTACCATACAGAGTAAAAGGAACATTTCGTGCCTTACATGACTTGAATGTCGCCAAAGCTTGCAAAGAGACAAGCACTTCAAAGTCGGTGACTCCAGTTGATGGATGTTATCAAATAAAGGAACATTTGGGGCCTGGGTCCTGCAGGAAGGAGCTTCAGGTTGCTTGTTGGAAGTCAGAATTGTGCAGCTGGTATTGATGTGTTACAAAAAATTATTGCAAGAAGACAACTGCTGTGTTTATGGGCACTTCATCCACCAACGTCAAGTTTGGCTGAGAGGACATGGTCAGTGTGGTGGGCTGGCCTTGCCGGAGGGGGGGGGGGGGGGGTTTATGGCTGAGGCTGGAACTGGTGAGTCGATATCATGGCAAACGCCTCCAGTGCAGCTAAGAAACCTGATTGACTGTCCATATGCCATCATGAGGCGCAGACAGGCAGCTAAGGGTATGTCATTGAGCATTAAGTGGTCGTTCTGGAGTCCTTCATCTGAAGAGTGGACCAGGATCACATACATCACCAACGATTCTTCTGGGTAAGGCTCCTTCCGCTGTTGATTTGAACACTGCAAACGGCAATCTCTAGAAAGGCCTTGGAATTGGGCTACCCACTCTCTACAAAACTACACTGTTTTTGTTAATCGCAGCTGTAAACCTTGTGGCACGCAGCTGCTACGTGCACTTGGAAATCAAAAGAGTCTAAAAAACAGGGTTTCTAATATTCATAATGCAAAGCATGAGGTTTGACCACAGCTCTGAGCTGCTTTAATAGGTGATAAGCTTTACGCTCCTGCTTAGGTCAAAATGAAATGCATATTGCTGAACATTATCTGATATCCCATTCGGGAAAGCTCGTATACTTGGGCTATGGCTTCACTTATTTATCAAACGCTTAGAATGGTGGGGGATTCTCTCCGGAATCACTTTATCAACAAGTCAGTGTGAGAGAAGCGTGTTGAGATGCCTGGGGGCATCTTGGTGAACGCAGCCGTTTCCTGTCACATCAAGTCCTGAGCCTGTTGCACGTTTTGGAACTCACAAGAATAAACACCATCTACCTGGGCGTAGCACAATCGTGCAGAATGTGCCCACAGAGAAACTCACTGCCAAGTGATGTGGCTCACGCCAGTTCCTGACGTACAGAAATCAAAGTCTAGGTAAGCAAGGAAAGGCAAGTTCACTCGAATGAACAAATAATTTCAAAATATCTCCTGCAGAGCGTAATTACACAAAACAAGTAAAAGTTCCAAATTAAGTCCCTGTCTCTGTAATGAGAGAAAAAATGTAAGTCCAGTCGACTGTCCATCACGGAAAACTGAATCAATTATTACAGTCAACGTACCGGTTCGCGAAGAACAGATGTCTCAGTCCACAACACTGTGCTGGGCCAAATACCAAAACATCAGCATAACTCGAGGACAACTGCTGATTGCTTCACATTGTCCCGGGGTGAAGATTTCCGGTTGGTGAGCTGACGGCGATCGACGGCTCGTGAGATGTCTCCTAAGAGCCGTCTGTGGAGAAATGGCTAGTTGTAGCTGTGCAGCAGCCTAATACTGTTGAGGTGATAGCATACTGTGAGACTATTTCCGAGCTGCGGCGCTGCAGAAGCGGGTAGATCTACGCTGCCTGTGCCATCTTGTAGTGATTCCGCAGCCGTCTGACGACAAGACATATATTCGGAACTGCGGTGGTATGATCGGCAATATAGCCCCTGTGACGTGTGGTATAGGCCACCCGCAATGTAGTCCCGTTACGCTGGAGGGCTATGAGTCTAACGTAGCAATGATCGCACACCAATTTCAACATAATTCTCTGAAAGGCGTTATGTCTATTCTTCTCGTTAGGTGTAGCATATTTCCATTATGATAGGCTTCTGAACGATGTGTTCTAAGTAACTTTTTTAAAAGGTGTTTAGTATTATTTTCAGGATGTGTCGTGACTCCCACCACTTAAAAGCATAGTTTGTCACAGTTGAAGGTTTGATGAATAAAGCCTCTCCTGCTTGACATAATAATTGGAAAATGTGCGTAATAGCGAAAACAGCTTTTCTCTACACCTTTCAGTCACATCTAGTGGTGAGTCTGGTGGGCAATGGAAGGACACAACTATAAGTTTCTGTGACTTTTGATACTGAGTCTGGCCCAGAAGATCTCCCTTACAACTTCAATTTCTTTCTTAGCATTTGTTTTTTTACTGAAACATATACACCACCTCCAATTATCATTAACCTATCCTTTTGACATACTCTTACAGTTAGCCTTGCCCGAAAAACTTCAGTGCTGTTTACTTAGTGTTTCAGCCAGCTACCAGTACCTAATATTAAGCGAGCTACGCTGCTTTTTAGGAGTGCTTCAGAGTGTGGCACCTTGTTGCTAACACTTCGCAGACTTCATGGAGAGGAACACATTCTTTAAAAAAAAAACTTTTTTGGGCACGCCACAAATAGTTTCAACTCTCTGGACAGCAGCCTCCGATGTGCAATTCATTATTAAACCATTTAGGAATAATGCACAGTTCTCTCTCTGCTATGGCACAAATATAGGAAACTCCAGGCTACCTTATCTCAGAACCTTCGAGGTATCTGGTTCAAGCCTTCCAGTCGACTCAGAGCCAGGCGCCATGATCATTTCTGTGCACTCAGTTTTGAACATTGTAGACTTCCGACTGTAGAAGACTGGCGAAAGTGCTGAATACAGCTAGGCTCACTCTTATTCACATTTGTCGATTTGCCGCGTCGTTTCGAGGACTCATGGAGGCTCTTGGGTCCAGAGCTGACTGAGAGTTCTGCGTTGACATAGGCTGTGGATTCCTTGACCTATGCTACTATCTCTGCATGTCGTCTCTCTGAGTGAAACTGTGAGACAACGCTGAACGTTGCTCACCCAACAGTAACGCTAAGCTCTGCGAGTGCCACACGACATCTGAGAAAAGAAGACCGTGTAGTGGCTCAGGGTTTCATATTTTTCCTTCCCTTCATTCCATGCTGTATACAAGATAGCACACTCAGTACTGGATCAGCACTTCTAAGAGGCATTGACACGGTACAGATTCTTCACATCAGACACTTCATATCAGATCGCAGGATGACAGCGGCAAGTCACCGCCACTATGTTCCTGCGTGGAAGAGTGACGAGGCAATCCAGACGATGTTCTTTACGCTAGCGGCCTGTGGGTGCGATTGCTTTGTACTTCTACTACAAACTTCTACAGTTCAGACACGGTTATAGTTTGAGTTATCCCAGTGGTGTTTATTGCGCTGATTTCTTCGATGTACTTGGGTTTGAAAAACTGGAGAAGCAGGAACAGAACAATCAGAACCTGTTGAAAAGGCAACAAAGAAAGGTTGTATGGTTATTGTGGAAAATATGAGCAAACACTGACAATTTTTGCAGTGAAAAGGAATTTCTCAGATATGATATACAATACTGGAAGTCGAGTAATACTTAATCACTAAAGGATAATACAATCTAAATGAGAAAGAGGGGAATTCCCTCCACTGGCCCACTGAAAGTGTTTTATTAATTTCCTTCACCTCTCCTAATAAACGTAACAACACTTTCCTGTTATAAAAACGCTTTGTGGGGGCGAAACATATTATTTGTAGGGAAATATTAGCAATAGGAAAGTATTAATGTGTATGGAAATTACAGCTCCAGAATTTAATAACCAGACCCCGTATATTGTGCAAAAAATGCTAATTAAACTGTCTCTATCGCTATAAAATATCTCTCACATTGCACAAAATCGTTTTCGGACTTTCAGCTTACATATCTCACTGCGCAGACCGAAGACTTCATGATGGTACTGTAGACCTCGTACATTTCGAGAGGAGAGAAATGCTTCATTGGCACATATGTTGTGCCCTGAGCAGAGTGCTAAGAAGACACTGTGTCGAAACCAACAAGAATAATTCGCGAATATTTTGGCGCTGCTATGGACCTAAGTCCGCTGCTTACCGTAGAAGGAGTTTACCTATAAAATTCCTTCCACATGACGTCATGTGTACACAAAAACTGAGAAACGAAGCAATAGCAGCAGAACTGAGGAGCACAAGAGTATTTTCGTCTGATGAACATACATAAATCGTCAGGAGGAGATCCTGCTACAGGACTAGGAAACAATGAATTTCGTACCTCCGACAGTATGATTTTACAAAGGCCCATTCACTACTATGCTGGAATTTACAAACAGGCCATAGGAATTCGAAAACACAAAAAAAAACTTTAACAGAAAAGTGGAAAGACTGAAATTATACAAATTGTAGGCCACAGTACTGAATGAAACAGACAGACCCAACTCTTCTAACAATGAAAAACCGGGATGGAATAATGACAATATTATGAAACGGATAGATTGCTACCACCATATAGCGGACATGTTTGTGTTCCAGTCAAGCACAACAACAAGACTACTAAACATGAAAGCTTTCCGCTAGAAGGCCTTCTTTTGAAATAGACAGCACACATACAGACACACACACACATACACACACACACACACACACACACACACACACACACACACACACACACACACACACACACATTCAAGCAAATGCAAATATGACCACGGTCTTTGTCTGCCGAGGCTAGGCTACAAGCTTGCTGGTGTGGCCAAGCGGCTCTAGGTGCTTCAGTCTGGACCAGCGCCGCCGCTACGGTCGCTGGTTCAAATCCTTCCTCGGGCATGGACGTGTCCTTGAGTTAGTTAGGTTCAAGTAGTTCTAAGTTCTAGGGGGCTTATGACCTCAGATGTTAAGTCCCACAGTGCTCAGAGCCATTTAAGCTAGAATACAAGCAGCTGCACATGAAGGCAGGAGCAGTCAAGGTGGCGGGGTTACGGAGGAGGGTTGTGTGGGGAGGAGGAAGGAGAGCAAGGTACGAGTTTGTGGGTGCATACAGGGTAGAACAGCTAGATGCAGTTGGGTGGTTAGACAGGCGGGGGGGGGGGGGGGGGGGGTGAGGAAGTAGAAAAGGAGAGAAGGAAGCAGACTGTGGATGCGCATGTGGAATAGAAGCCTGAGTAATGGGAACAGGGAGGGATTAGGTGGGTGAAGGACAATGACTGACCAATTTCTTGATTCAGAAAACTTTTCCAACAACCGTATGTTTTGGTTTATTTTATTTTACATCTCAAATGCTACCAGTTTCGGCCACCTTCAGGCCCCTGCATAATAAAGGAGTATACATGTAGTAATATAAGGGTGTACAGTTCAAGTTTACAATTGGCAGGTATTCATAATGGAGCCTAAACTTAAAAATAATGGAAATATTAACTTTAAATCAAATCTATGTGTACATCCAGCACAAGTATGCTAAAACATATATACATGTTTGTTGTTGTTGTTGTTGTTGTTGTCTTCAGTCCTGAGACTGGTTTGATGGAGCTCTCCATGCTACTCTATCCTGTGCAAGCCGCTTCATCTCCCAGTACCTACTGCAACCTACATCATTCTGAACCTGCTTAGTGTATTCATCTCTTGGTCTCCCTCTACGATTTTTACCCTCCACGCTGCCCTCCAATGCTAAATTTATGATCCCTTGATGCCTCAAAACATGTCCTACCAACCGATCCCTTCTTCTAGTTAAGTTGTGCCACAAACTTCTCTTCTCCCCAATCCTATTCAATACCTCCTCATTAGTTACATGATCTACCCATCTAATCTTCAGCATTCTTCTGTAGCACCACATTTCGAAAGCTTCTATTCTCTTCTTGTCCAATCTATTTACCGTCCATGTTTCACTTCCAAACAAATACTTTCAGAAACGACTTCCTGATCCATAAATCTATACTCGATGTTAACAAATTTCTCTTCTTCAGAAACGCTTTCCTTGCCGTTGCCAGTCTACATTTTATATCCTCTCTACTTCGACCATCGTCGTTATTTTACTTCCTAAATAGCCAAACTCCTTTACTACTTTAACTGTCTCATTTCCTAATCTAATTCCCTCAGCATCACCCGATTTAATTTGACTACATTCCATTATCCTCGTTTTGCTTTTGTTGATGTTCATCTTATATCCTCTTTTCAAGACACTGTCCATTCCGTTCAATTGCTCTTCCAAGTCCTTTGCCGTCTCTGACAGAATTACAATGTCATCGGCAAACCACAAATATTTTATTTTTTCTCCATGGATTTTAATACCTACTCCGAGCTTTTCTTTTGTTTCCTTTACTGCTTGCTCAATATACTGGTTGAATAACATCGAGGATAGGCTACAACCCTGTCTCACTCTGTTCCCAACCACTGCGTCCCTTTCATGCCCCTCGACTCTTATAACTGCCATCTGGTTTCTGTACAAATTGTAAATAGCCTTTCGCTCCCTGTATTTTACTCCTGCCACCTTCAGAATTTGAAAGAGAGTATTCCAGTCAACATTGTCAAAAGCTTTCCCCAAGTCTACAAATGCTAGAAACGTAGGTTTGCCTTTTCTTAATCTTACTTCTAAAATAAGTCTTAAGGTCAGTATTGCCTCAAATGTTCCAACATTTCTACGGAATCCAAACTGATCCTCCCCGAGTTCCGCATCTACCAGTTTTTCCATTCGTCTGTAAAGAATTCGAGTTAGTATTTTGCAGCTTTGAGTTATTAAACTGATAGTTCGGTAATTTTCACATATGTCAGCACCTGCTTTCTTTGGGATTGTAATTATTATATTCTTCTTGAAGTCGGAGGGTATTTCACCTGTCTCATACATCTTGCTCACCAGCTGGTAGAGTTTTGTCATGACTGGCTCTCCCAAGGCTGTCAGTAGTTCTAATGGAATGTTGTCTACTCCGGGGGCCTTGTTTCGACTCAGGTTTTTAAAAGGATTAAACCAAACCTCTCTATATGTCTAGCACCTTTCGTTATTCATGAAACTATTTTACATGTCAGATATACTAGGCAGCATGTAAAATCATTAAAAATATAGCACTAGACAGCGTATAGTCAAGAGTTCCGTACAAACAAAGCACATAACTTTTTTTTGGTAATCAAAACCTACAAAATTCTTGTAGATAAGGGAATGCCTAGTGTATATGAATCCCAAACGTTCATTTAGAGTAAAGTGTCACATAATAACGTATAAATTACAACAGTTTGCGTATTTACAGCCAAGGCAATAATATCATGGGTGGTAAGACAAATAGTTGTCTTGTTACAGTATCGAAAATAACTTGACTCAAAACCCAATGGGAATCGACATATTAAGAGAAAATAGCATGCATAGCGAACACTACGAATATTGACTACTAACTGGTGGCCTAAGTTATACAGTAACTCGGCATAAAAGATGTCATTGGTTTCATTTATACCCCTGAACAGGTTAGCATTACCACAGTGAAGTTGAAACGTCCCCTTTGAACAATTATACACGAATGTGCTTAAACTGACACACAATATTTTTAGCGCAACGCAATCTGACTTCCAAAAATCCCTACGAAAGAATGACCCTGACTAACATTAACCTATACGTTTCACAAATCACTTACCTCACAAAAATCTTCGTTACTCAAGCTACTGCAATACAGCGAGCACCACTACTGCCAGCTAAGTAAAAGATTCAAACTACTGAAGGCACTAACTACTGATAGGCATTCTTAGCAAATGAAAGATTTTAATACAGAACAAACAATGTATTTACCTTAATAGTCATAATACATATATCAGTTCATGACATCAATTCTTACAAATTTCAAAACTCCGCCATCTCTCTCCCCACGTCTACCACCACTGGCGCCTCACCTCCAACTGCGCAACGCTACGCGCTGTTAGCATCCAGCTGCCGCTGCCCAACACTACAATGGCAGACAACAACGCAAACCAGCCACAGACTGCACACAGCACAGCCAGCGATTTTCATACAGAGCGCTACGTGGCGTTACCAATAAGAAAACCTAAACAGCCTACTTACATAGCCCCCATGCTCCCTACAAAAAATTTTATAAATTGTTTTGGGTAGTGGCCAATACAGATTTGAAAAATTTTTTCATAGTTACTGTAAGAAATATATCAAATGCACACACTTATTAATACAATGTTGGTCAAAAGCTAATATGTTCTCACAGTCCCATAAAGACAGTCATGATCATTCATCAGAGTAAAATTACACTGTTTCTTTTTTTTTTCAAAGTCTGAGTAGTAAAAGAGAATGCACACGAAAGTAGTGGATTTCTAAGCAGTCTTGAAAAAGTAGTGTTGTCCTTCCAACGGGAAGACAGTGCTGACACTTGACATGCAGACAGGTAATGGACCACAACAGAGCAAACCCACAGCAGAGTCAGTCGAGGTTGAAGTCTATTGTTAGGTAGGTCATCATAGACCAGACCCACTGTAGTCCTGGTAGAGATTATGCTATTGGTGGGCCACCAGAGGTGCAGACCCACTGCAGTCCTTGTAGAAATAATGGTATTGGTGGGCCATCGCAGGTGCAGACCCACTTCAGTCCTTGTAGAGATGGCCAGCAGTCATCTGTTGCGACTGTGCAGGTGCACAATCACCATCGAAGAGTCTTGTGGACAATATAGCAAGTCCATAAACCACCACTTGTGCACTCACAATTTTTTTTGGAAATGTCCTTAGAATGAGCAATGCTGTTAACCAGTCCCTTGCTGGATTATTAACACACGTGCAAACTCTAACAGTCCCTACTTCTCACATATTGTCCATATACTATGACCAACAGAAACGTGTGATGGAAATGTAACTTACAAATTACTTCATTTGATCAACTGGTGTCAATTACAATTTTATAACATAAGAATACAATAACAAAGGTACAAAATACATCATTAAAGAACATAACAATACAGATAACATTTGTAGTAAAAGGGGCTTTACAAAAGAATCGAAATAACAAATACATCAGTGTTACAAAGATTATGACATAAGTACATACATAAAAGATCAGAATAACTTTTGAAACATCAACTTCACACATGAGCATTAGAACAAAACAGAATAAATAATGTCTAAACATCTTTACAAAGTAAATAACATGTTATTAATGCAAAGTATATTTGAGGATAACAGTATTCCACATCATAGTGAATGTAGCTTAGTATAAGAAGAGAAAAAATTCTATGAAACAGTACACAGAGACAGGAAGAAAACAAATACACAAGGGTACACAAACACATAGTGGGATAACACAAGAGGAAGGGGTAGGGTTTGTTTTCAGTGTAACATTTGGTACTGCAGTCCAACCCAAAACTTCATTCCATAGATCTTTCGTCTTATTTCGACATTTGTTTCCACCAAAAAAATTCTAGACCAAGCATGCTTTTTTTATTTATATGTTCACATATTTCTTACCTCATTATTTATTTTCCATCATCTTACCTCATCATTTATTTCCAAGAAAATCCTACCTAAACCTGTTGTCCCTAAACCCAACTTTTTTGTTTCTATCCTCTTCGAAAATACTTTTTTGGCCAAACCATTTTCTTATAGCTTTTCAATGCATTACTTCCAATTCATCGCAACTCATTCTCTTATATAGTCTAACCATTCTTAAGCTAACTTAAAATCTACAGAGCTTAGATGCTTAAACTAAGGGATGAGGCAATGCAGCAGCACAAAACAATTAATACAAACAGCAATGAAAAAAATGGAAATTGTCAAAGCAAGCAGCAATATTACAACTAATATAAGGCAATGCACAGCAAACAAGAAAAAATAAATCCGTAGTAAAACTGGCTTAACAGAGTAATACAAAGTCAAATTGAGTAGCACTATGCCTGGCAAACAGCAGCAGAAAATGCAATAACTTATATCTAAACATGACATAGCTCAAGCAGAAAAAATATTGCAGTAAAAACAACAATGCAGATAAGGGAAATGTCTATTCACATATTAATATCTATATAATTAAAGTGGTGCACCACAACTTATTCTACGAAATAAATTACCAAGTACTTGAAAAGAAAATTATGTATGCAGTTCCTGTGAAGGGAAATGTCTTTTTGTGCTCCCTCATTTTTTGGAAGTATATCACATTATTATTATATACTGGATCTGTAGACAGAAATATTTATATTAGTACATCTATAAAATTTTATTTTAACCAATGCTGCAGTGCAGCTAGAAACTAGATATTAAACAAAATAGGCAAAGCAAGGCGTGAAACGTCATTCGCTAGCCATAAGGTATTTCATGATGCAGTAAACAATCTTCCAACTAGCAAGACAATAGACATGAAACGTTTCTCATCATTTCATTTCAGTAAATATCATAAATTAAGAACTCTACAGTGTAATCGTGTTTTCAAGTTTGAGGGTGTCGTATTTACGATGCTTTCTACAAAGGAATGTCAATAGCGAGGATAATGGCCTCTTTTTTTTCCTCTCCACCTATGTCTCTGGCAGGCACACACTAATAGATTTTTCAAGGCGTTTGTCGCGCAGCTGGGTGCCCACGACGCATTACGTGCAGGTGGTCATTTAACTTTCTTACCGAAATATTTACGACAGCAGTTTCCGCTACAGTGACAGTCTCATTTAAAAATATTTCACAGGTCAAGAATCTGCGTTACAAATCTGTAGAAACAAAATCCTTTAAATATAATAGTGTCCAAAAAATTTTCGCCAGCATAGTGATACATTCACACATATACACACATTTCATAACTCTTAAAGTACGATTCTCGGTTTCCAACATCCTTTTTCACAAACCAGAGTCCCTAACCACTACTCATTGTTCCTTACCTTATTACACATATACATATTCGTCGACACTTCTTCAATATTTCATCGTAACAGATATGTAGCATAACCAAATAACTCATATAGCATCAGCTTAAACATACCTCAGCAGCATAATTCACATCGTCATCGTAATAATAACATGATAACGCCTCAGTCAAATCTCAAAAACGTCATAGCTTTCTGCAATAATTTCAAAACCTAAAAAAATTCTCTGCTCATGTCAAAAGTGTCATCTACCTCAAACGTACTTTAAAAATCATGATCTCATACCAAATATGTCATTCAAAGCTGTCATAGTATCACAATGGTTCCGAAAAAATATGGACAGTTCACAAAATACAGACAAAATACAATTTCGTAAGTGTGAAGTTATCCACCTGTGTAATTACGGAAACATCTGTCACTGATGTAGTAAAATGAATGTTTGTCTCTCCCAGTTAGATGATCAAATAGCTGTGTAATTAATGTGTTAGAGAAATATGGTACCGATGTGTAAAGTTGTATAAGCAAATACCATTTTAGCTAGGGGTCCTTGTGCTTGCCATACACATGGTACACAAAGTAAGCGTGTACCCCCCCCCCCCCCCCCTGAGGATTAATGTAATTATACCCTCAATTGTTACAGACTACAACAATGGAATGAAATGTATCATGGAAAACCTTTGTATCGTTGTAATTCAAAAATCTTTAAAAATGAATGTTTTAAGTACAAAATTAATCACTCAAATACGTGTCCTGTAGCGCTAAATGTGCATCTTGCTGTAAGATAATCTCTGTGGAAGTGTCGTAGTTATCGTCCTCCGAAAGATAAGTTCTGCAGAAGTCAATGTACTTACTTCATGATAAACAAAAGTGAAATGCTTTGCGTATAAATATCTTAGTTATTACGCTTGTTGCCGTGATGAAGAAAGTACTGTGCTGTAACGTATTGTTGTGCTACAGAAAAGGCTGTCTCATTGTAGCTATACCACAAAAGTTACTACTAAAACATGTTTTCCTTTCCAGAAGAATTCAGAAAAACTGTGCAGATATAAAACAGAAACACCGCAAAAGCAACATTGTAAATTGTAACTCATTAGTAGCGTCGTGATAAAATATTGTAGCTGTCAAGGAAACCAAATACTAAGTCATCCTTAATGTCACAAAAACCACTTGAAATAAGGAATGTCTTTTCAAGTAAACCTAAATGTTGCATTAAAATCTCATTAGCAGTATATGTTCTAAGTATGTAAGCCTTATAGTCGTTACGTAATCGTGCAACTAACAAGCAAGAATGTACACACACAATAACACTGTGACGTCTGTTCACTATAACAGTGCACTCGTAAATACTGTCTAAATATGTTCCGTAGGTTCTAGACTGGATAGTTAACTTCAAAACATTGTTGCATGTTAATAATTTCTTAAGTCTGACAAAGCATACTAGTAATGTAAAGTGAAATGTTTTATGGCAAAGACAAAGTTAAAAAGCAGATTATCTTTTAATAGGCGGTTTTACATGTGAACTGTGGTGTAAACCTTTCCTCTTCCTACTATGCAGAACTCCAGCATCAACAGAATTATCATGTGGTATATGGTACATCGGTAAAGAATGCTCAAATTTTTCTCAAGGTTAGCGTCTATGTTATTTTTCTCAAGCCCAGCCGGCGCACGTGGCTGTCTGTCGGTGCGAGTCATTGTCTGTTTCTTTGTTGGCGCGCGTCGTTATTAGGATTAGGAGACCTAACTTCTACAAATTCACCTTGACGAGAAGGCTCTGCCCTGTTTGAATCCCGCCAGTTCTGATGAAATTCCGGTCTGTCGTTATGATTATATCGTCTGTCGTCATGTCGGTAGTTCCTGTATTTTCTTTCTTGTCGGTTAAGTGGTGGAGAATTTCTCCCTGAATTATCACTGCATGGTGGACCCTTAGGTCTGAAGTTATTTCGTCTCCCCTGATAATAATTGTTTTGGTTCCCATATTGTCTGTTTCTATGGTTATATTCATTACTACGGAAATGCGATCTTTCTCTGTAACTATTATTACTCTTCCAGTGGTTGTCATATGGGTGATGTCTGTTTTGGTCACGATTTGTGTTGTGAGAATAGCCTTGTCGTGTCCAGTTATTGTTTCTTTCATCGCGGAATTGCAACGGATGTGACCTGTAGTGATTGTTTTCCTGTTTTCGCATCCCGCGACTGTCTGTGTCAATTTCTAATTCTTGTAAGAGTCCCTGAAAAGCTTCCATGTCGTCTTTGCAACGCCCTGCCAAAATAATATTCCTTAAATGTTTCGGCAATTTCATTAAGCAAATGCGGATGAGTTCTGAAGGGCTGTATGGGTTTGAAAGACATTGATTCTTATGCAACATGTCTTCAAAATATTTGACAAGACTGGAAAATTCAGATTGTTCAAAGTGTTTCATCATCACTATGCTATGTTTTACTCGGTCTTGTGTAGCTTGAGACCAATATGCTGAGAGGAAGGCATGATAAAATTCTCCTTCACTGTGACAATCGTGAATGACCGATCGCATTCTTACAGCTGGTTCATTCTCCAAGTAGCCACACATAAATTCTAATCTGTGCTCTAATGACCATTTGGGAGCAAAACAATGAGAGAATTGATGGAGCCACGCTTGTGGATGAATGTCGTTGCCAGAATTCTTAAATTTTTTTGAATTTACGTGCAGTAATGAACAGCTTATAGTCAAAATCATCGTGTCGGCGGGTAGCGTATCGTTCATTGTTACGTCGTGTCGGCGGTTCCATCTCAAAATTCGGTGCACCTTGCCAATTTCTTTCACAATTTCCGAAATGCCCTGTGTTATTATTTTGTGGCTTTTCCGTATTTCTAAGTGTTGGAGCGCGAGAGTGCACATCCTGGATTTCTCTTTGGTGTTGTGTATTAATTTGATTCTAATTTTGTTTGAATTTCCTAATTTGTTCGCACTCTTCTGTATCATTCAGATCATCATCTACCTTTGTAGATAAGTTAATGAACTGATCTGAAAGTTCGGCTACTTTCTCCGATAGTGAACACATTTCTTCAGTGTGTTTTTCTGAACCAAGTTTCAGTGTGTCCATTTGTGTTGAAATCGAATCTATTGTGTCCTTTAAGTTTCCTTGAGTTCTTGCAAGTTGCGTAACCGAATCGGTGGATGCAACTGAGTCCATTTTAGCTTGCAAGGTGTTGTGATTTTCACGAACAATAGTATGCTGTTCTTTTATGGCTGCTTCATGATTCTGTAATGCATTTTCATGCCACGAAAAAATAGGTCGAAAATGTTCACAAATTTATGTTTTTACCTCATTACACATTTTTTGGCATTTCGATTCAATTTTATGTAACTCAGTAGTTAATTCTTCACGTGTTTGTTCAAGTGTGGTGTCTAACTTTTGAAGATTTTGCTGTGTTTGTCTCAGATTTTGTTCCATTGTGTCTAACTGTTGCTGTGTTTGTCTCTGGTGTTGTTCCATTGTGTCCAACTTTTGAAGATTTTGTTCCATTGTGTCTAACTTTTGTAGCCTTTGTCCCGATTGTTGCATTAACTGTAATATCAGTGCACTGGTGTCTGAAACATCTTCCTCAGTGCTTTTCGGCAGTGCATTTGAAAAGGCAATATTCGGATTTTGAAAAGCAGAAAATATGTCTAGATTTATTTGAGAAAACGGTGAGGACGCAAAATTTTAATCTACAGTATTTGCAAGATAGTGTCCTGTCATTTCGGAATCCTGAGGCGAGCTGTTGCCGACCGATCGGTCGATAATGCTTCCCTGTTCACTAATTGTTTCACTGCCTACACCATTATTTGCAGCCCGCTCCATTTCCCTATGCACTATTACCAAATTACTACTTTGAACGTTAGTGAATTCATTACATGGTGTCGCTAACACACTGCTTTCGTCTTCACTGTCATTTCTCAGTTTACTTTGGAGCCTAGTATTACGTTTTTCACACGCCATTATTGTCACAATATTTCACACAGAAAAACACAATTTGAAGAACAAAAATAAGAGAACACATTAACATAGCACTGAAAATAATATCTAGTTAATTGCAAGTGCAGCTGCGAAATACTTGGTGCAAACCTACATGCATGCCACAACTGTTTTACTGTACAACAATGAAAAACTACAACTACAGAGGAAATTCTCTCAACAATTGCGCGCTGGCAGTAAACAAAGGTTACACTAACTACACAAACTACAAGAAAAAAAATCAGAAGATTCCAGTGAGGTATCCTGGGCTAAGGGTCGACATATGAAACGTCCCCTTTGTACAATTATACACGAATGTGCTTAAACTGACACACAATATTTTTAGCGCAACGCAATCTGACTTCCAAAAATCACTACGAAAGAATGGCCCTGACTAACATTAACCTATACGTTTCACAAATCACTTACCTCACAAAAATCTTCCTTACTCAAGCTACTGTAATACAGCGAGCGCCACTACTGCCAGCTAAATAAAAGATTCAAACTACGGAAGGCACTAACTACTGATAGGCATTGTTAGCAAATGAAAGATTTTAATAGAGAACAAACAATGTATTTACCTTAATAGTCATAGTATATATATATCAGTTCATGACACCAATTCTTACAAATTTCAAAACTCCGCCATCTCTCTTCCCACGTCCACCACCGCTGATGGCTCACCTCCAACTGGGCAACGCTACACGCCGCTAACAGCCAGCTGCCGCTGCTCAACACTACAATGGCAGACAACAATGCAAACCAGCCACAGACTGCACACAGCACAGCCAGCGATTTTCATACAGAGCGCTACGTGGCGTTACCAATAAGAAAACCTAAACAGCTTACTTACAAAGTGAAATACAAGCAAGTCCACATCCGATTTCTCATGCAGTGTCATTGGGAGTATAAAGCATTTCTAACACGACCTATCTATAGATACCAAACCATCTAATTACTAAGACTAACAAGTTGTGTAGTGATAAGGTAAGTGGATACGGAAAAGAATAAAAGGTAAATGAGTATGTGAAGACCACTATATTGTCGAAGTTGAAGCCCAAAGAAAGGAGCACCATCTTTTATCTGTGGAATACCAAAACCCATAAATAGTAAAAACATCACTGCAACCTCTCTAAACTGTATGGAGAACTAAGAAGCACGCTAACACGCTGATAAACTAACCGGTCATTTATAAAAATTTCTCGCATAGGTTTTTACTTGACCAGTCGCAAGCACTCTCAAAAAGAGTGAGGTATACGTTGTTTCTTGCTGCCTCAGGCCAGAAGCCAGGGTTGAAACAAAATTCAGTACCTGTACATATAAAAAGTGAAATAAAATTATCCTGATTCTCCAGTTACAAGTGGACAACCAATTACACACTCATCCACACATGGTAGATTATGGATTATGGACAGAGGATAACATAGTTTGCAATGCAAAATAGAAAAAAATAAAATAAAAAAAGATGGTTCCCCACGCAATCATTTTCCTAGCTAGGAGTTATATAAAGCGAGGAGCAAGAAAGTAATCTACTAGACTAATTGAATGTTGATTAACTATTCCAGATAACAATTTCATAAAGGGCGCTTCATTCAGTGGCTGTGTATGAATGACTTTTCGTGAAACTGCACAAGAATTCTTGTTGCTGTCTACATTGTATACAATCGCTCCTAGTATTTATCCATTATTTCATCCCTTGAACCCTCTACACTCTACCGGCACTTTGTGTGTTTAGGTTGATTATAGCACTTCACTGAAACATATTATTTTGTTGCAGGTGGTATTTTGAAGTGCTTCATCCTATTCCGTTCTTTGACATCTGGATATAGTCTGCCAGTTAAAAAAGTGACTATTTTTCTTAGTTTCTGAAATAATTCTGCAATTGGATCTGCATCTAATCGGTGAACATGTTACGTCAAAGAAATGACGAGGAATGTTTTGTCATTTCTTTGACGTAACATATTCACCGATATGGGGTTTTCAAGGATGTTGTCTGTGATATAGTCGGACCGCTCAGTGAGACGTGTAGTTTTGTAGCAACACACTGTATTCAAGTTGTACAATCTCTGTCATAACTTTAGTACCGTTTCGGCTAGAATAACCCCTACTGATACTGGCACGTCTGAGTCTAGTCGGACGTAATTATTGGGGATTATTGTAGTAAATTTACATTGTTAGTTTGGGAACTTTTCTTTGGATGATAGGTGAAAATTCCACTTAGCAATATTTATACACCTCTACATTATTCAAGCCCTTACATGTTGCACCACTGTTTCCGACATTATAAAGTTGTTTTCCTGTATGTTTTGTGTGATTTACTATCATGCACTAATTGTTTACTTCAAGCTTACTGTCTAACTTTCATATAAACTTGTAGATCTTGCTTCCTGTGACTCCTTGTATCCGTTTTATAGGAGTTTAATCCTATGTTAGACAGCGTTTAACATTGATCATGTTTTTAGGTTATTGGTATCTTCTACACTAGTTTTACACTAAGGATAGTGAAGTATTTAGTGTTTCCTTGGTCTTTTAGACCCAAACTGACACAGTCCCCAATTCACTTGTGGGAATTCCGTATGTCTCGGCCACACCTGACGACTACTTTTGAGTTAACAGTCAGTCGTTCAGTACTCTTCTTCTACAGAAGTACTCGCCATAACGTCTCGTGATCTGCACAAAACACGCCACGCGGAGTTTATGTACGACTTGAAATGTTCACACGCGAATGTCTCCTTAAATAAACCACTTACAATGCTCAAATTTTCAAAATGGTGAACACTGTTGTCACTTTTCTTCAACTACACGAGAACCGCATAAATGTGCGTGTTTCCTCCTTTTGGTACAAATTTGTTTAACATAGGTCTTCACCAGAAGAAGGCATAGAGTGATTATATCAACTCATACATCTGAAGCACCAAGTCCTACTCAAACGCACGGGGAAATGCTGAATTCTTATTGGCTTGTAAGTTAAGCAGGCAATCATATCATCTCGAGGACGTCTACACTTTCGGTATTTCTACTGTCAGCCAAACAGATTACAACACGTAATTTAGGCAAGAAATATCGTAATTCCTAAACTAGATAAAATCTAGTGAAACAAAATACGATTCCTTTCCACAAAATAAATTACTAATAAATTTAATACTCAACGCCTCTTCTGGCTGTCCTTTTCGAAAACCAGCCTCACAAATTCCCCTATTACACAATGACTCTTCATACTTACATTTACATGGTTTTAACAAACTATCATATCACATTATCACTTTATGTATGTCCGCTATTCACTCTCTCAGTCTCTCCGAAACACCCACACAACCAAAGCATAATGAAGTAATAATTTTCCAATGTAGTGATAATTACGTCGGAAATCTGTGGCAATGAAATTAAAGAAAATTCCATAACATGAGATTATATGAACCTATCCTTTTGGCTGCTGTTGCAGTTGATACTATAGATGAATTCATTACAGTATCATGGAAGGCCTCATCTCCTGGTACGCACTGCTAAATATCTAGGGATAACTCTCGATAAGCATCTCAACTGGAAGCCGCATTTACGTGACGTCTGGGGGAAAGTGCATGCACGTTTGAAGTCACTATATGCCCTACTACACCCAGAATCAACGCTTCTTCCACACTGCACAATTACGCTGTATCTGGAACTGATACGATGAGTGCTAGAATACGCGTCCTCCATGTGGGGGAACGCAGCCGATGCACACTTACCTCGGGTCAAAGGGGTGCAAGGGAGAGCTCTGCAACTCACTCTACACTTACCACGAGGCTATCCGACAGGCCTTGTATGAGGAAACAGGGATCCCCATGATACGGAATCGCATAAAACAGGCTGCCCGACGATATTACGAAGTGTCGCGGCAGTCTGACAATCGGCTCATTTCAAGTCTGGAGTACCAGCGGCGCTGACAACGGACTGTCAGGTGGCTCGACCTGCTTCAGTAGTGAGGTAGACGATAATACAAACGCGTCAATGCTTCAGACGCAAAGAGCAAAAACAAAGGAGTTAGAGTAATAAAACACACTCAGAGGGAATACAGGAACAGTTACAAAAACTTAGCCTGTACAAAAGCAGACAGTAAGGGCTGTCCTTACAGGAAAAGAGAATGTGCGCGACCCAGCAGCCAGCATCAGCTGAACGAGTATGAGAAACAACATCTCCTCTCCTCTCGGCTCCACGGCAAGCTACATTTTCAATGCAAGGTGACAAGTCGTAATAATACGCTACATTACATTGTGTAGCCAAAAGTCGTGTTACCGGCGCAAATCAATGTCCTGCTTGAGATTTTGACTCTCAGAGACAACTCAGGTACCTGACAATGCAATTTTGGCGATATCCTAGTACAGGTAATTTTTCGTTGCTTTCATGCTAGGTTTTCAATGATCCAAAGTTTAGGTCCGTATTAGGCTATATTGCAAACTAGAACAGATACTTTTTCCCAGATGAATATAGAAGGCAAGGAATCGAGGGAGTGAAAACCGGTGCCGAAAACAAGCCACATATCTAGAATTTCACCAAGAAAATCTCGTATCACCATCTTCGGAGGCACGTAGCTTTGAACCATCAGATCTTGTTGACAGAGTTGTAATTTATCCTAGGGTACGGAACAAAGTCCGGCCTTAAAAAAATGACGCCACTGTTTCACTTCCGTTGTCGAACGAATTTCTGGGGATTAAACGTCCCTTCACTACAAGGATAAGAACTAACTTCCTTTCCAATCAAGTTCCATCCCCAAATAGCTCTCGTATTGCGCCATATAAATGCTAAAAATGACCTTCTTCTCATTCACAGCGTTCGCACTGGTTCCCAAAGAACTATATGAATCCACTTCTTATTACTTCCAGCACGAAAATAATGGCGGTGTTACAACGCAATTCACAATGTAGGTCGTCTTACATCTATGTCACGTTTCCAGAGAGACATGCTCGTGAAAGAATTAATGTCACTTGCTGCAGACAGTCAGCCTTCCGAAAGTCTGTCTACAGACGGTACAGTACCCAGATTCACAGGTGTGGCCTCCTATTGTTTCACAATACGAAATCATAATTTTATGCAGTCTCCTACTCAGTCATCCAAATTCGACTTGGGGCAAAAGTCTTCAACGAAATTCGCTCTTTTGCATGAAGGACTTCTTCCACTACATCATTTTCAGTACAAAGTTTCTGTTTCCTTTGCCAAAAGAGCTCATGTTTTGGGAAATATCTGATCACTCCTTGTTTATAACAATGTGTCTATTAACCAATACAATCAGGGTATAAAATTTTGGCGACTGCTGGTTTCTATTTTCTAGCGTTTGTTGCTGTTTTAATTTTATATCTTCAACATAGATCTGAAAGATGGAAAGTAAACAGCAAAAAAGTGGATTGTGATCCTCACTATCAGTAAATATCCTGTTTTTATTTTCCTTGGAGTGGAATCTAATGTAATTACAGGTCACATAATATCTTAACAGTCTTTAAGAAGAACTCATTTTAAGCAGTTTTAACTACGCAGATCAAATTATTTATAGAGCGGACTCGTTCCAGGAGAAATTCATTAAACTTTTCAATGAAGTGACACTTCATCTTTGTAGAAAAATGATACCCCGCGCAGATCACATTAAATATCCTTCGTCTGCACTCATCGATTCGCTAAAGAGAACTTTTCCCGCGCACCCATGCATCCTCCAAAGAGGCACTCAGGCTTCCGCGCCACCCTTCAGGAATTTTTATTCAAGTCTTTTTCGAAGTTGTGTTCTTGCAGATTTATGGGCGAGAAAGAAGAGCAATTTTATGATATAGAAGGCAAACGGCTACAGCTGGGTGATTTATATCTCCTGAGCATGGCAGGCGGCCGATTAAGTGTCTTCTCCGATGCGGGGAGGAAGAGCGACGAGAAAGTCTGTCGAACGATTTTCAGCCTCCAGTGTATCGCTATTTCGGCGAGCTTCAGGTAAGTATGAATGAGCTCTGTAATTGAATAACGTGAGAGGTACTGCACAACACACGTTATCTTGAACACATGGGGCGTTACAGATACTTTTCATTCAATTAAAATATTACCAGCAGCAGACGACGAGAGCGTCCAAAAACGAAAACATAAAAAAGAATGACACCGCATATCCCGGACAGGATGCCGAAAGGGTTACGGAATGACATACAGAATTGTCCAAAACTTGTATTAAGTAAGGAGGGTTACGAAACCCCAGATATGTACAGTTCCAGGGGAAACTAATGTAAACTGAACGGACCACAGAGCAGTTAGTAGAGAATTTAACTGCGAATAGACAGCAGCAACGTGTAGCGATCTTTCTGAACAAGCAATGCAAAAACAGACATAATGTTGATGTAATAGCAGCAATCAGTGATCGTTACTTTTACTTATAATCCGTCTTGATTGCATTTTTTTTTATTCATATGGCCGGTTTCGGTTCATTCAGAACCATCTTCAGATCTGTAACGATAATGATTAACTATTTCACGGAAGCAAATCTTTTTCATCCTATCTAATCAATATCAAATGTACAAGAACGTACCTGATATTTCAGTTACAGGAGTAACCTGTCCAAACACAGAAACTTTCACATGCTCTGTCACATAAAATTGGATGGCAGAATGCACGTCATTTATATTAATTATAACACTATTACCGACAGGTGGCGTCTGGTACATTTGTTACATTCCATTTGCACATACTGTATTTAGTAGATTTTTTATTAACTTTTATCTACAAAAATACCTAATTAAAATATGTAGATGTCAAGGTTAAAATCTGTACTTATCAAAATTAAAAAACAGTAAAATTATCATTTTATACGCTCTAAAAACATAGTGCAATTTATATATCTATGGCGCTGGTGTGGACTTGTTTTCCTCTACAGTGTGCTTCCGTGGTTCCCTCTATTTCGGTGTGGTGCCGCGATTCGCTTAGTTGTGTGATGTCCATCGCCGTGGGCAGGAGAGCCGCGCAGGTTTGCCCCGTCAACGACGGCAGGCGCTGCACGCATCTTCCAGCTTCTCCACCCTGCACCATCTTAGTAAGTCGTCATAAATGCTAAAATAGGCGTTATGATTGAATTCGCTTTGTTCGTTGTGGATTAAATCCGGATCTTTACTTTTGTGGTTGTATATTTCAATTTCTTCCAAAATGTTAAGAAACCGTCCCTCATGAGCTCTATGCAGGATTAGATTCAACACTAACTGCCTCAAAGCACTCGGTCACGAACATTGAACACAATTTAGTCATTCTGCATAGAGCTCATGTAACAAATGTACCAGACGCCACCTGTCGGTAATTGTGTTATAATTAATATAAATGACTTGCATTCAGCCAACCAATTATATGTGACGCAGCATGTGAAAGTTTCTGTGTTTGGACGGGTTACTCCTGCAACCGAAATTGCAGGTATGTTCTGGTACATTTGATGTTGATGAGATAGGATGAAAAATATTTGCTTCCGTAAAATGTAACATTATAGTTACAGATCTGAAGATGGTTCTGAATCAACCGAAAAAAATATGAATAAAAAATGAATTAAAAAAATTTGCAATCAAGGCACTCCAACACATTCATGGAGAAGAATTCTGCTGTAGTCTGGAGGTAATGCATATACAAGCAACTATCAGAGAAGATCGAACGTACAGTCATTAATATGCATCGAAAGCAATCCAGGACCAATTGCGCATTTCATAAGAATAAAACCTCCTCATACCTATACATCTCGTAATGAAACACAAAACCTGTAATTCTAAGGCTATACAAATACACTACTGGCCATTGACATTGCTACACCACGAAGATGACGTGCTACAGACGCGAAATTTAACCGACAGGAAGAAGATGCTGCAATATGCAAATGACTAGCTTTTCAGAGCATTCACACAACGTTGGCGCCGGTGGCGACACCTACAGCGTGCTCACACGAGGAAAGTTTCCAACCGATTTCTCATACAAAAACAGCAGTTGACCGGCGTTGCCTGGTGAAACGTTGTTGTGATGCCTCGTGTAAGGAGGAGAAATGCGTACCATCACGTTTCCGACTTTGATAAAGGTCGGATTGTAGCCTATCGCGATTGCGGTTCATCGTATCGCGACATTGCTCCTCGCGTTGGCCGAGATCCAATGACTGTTAACAGAATATGGAATCGGTGGGCTCAGGAGGAAATACGGAACGTCGTGGTGGATCCCAACACCCTCGTATTACTAGCAGTGGAGATGACAGGCATCTTATCCGCATGGCTGTAACGGATAGTGCAGCCACGTCTCGATCCCTGAGTCAGCAGATGGGGACGTTTGCAAGACAACAACCATCTGCATGAACAGTTCGACGACGTTTGCAGCAGCGTGGACTATCATCTCAGAGACCATGACTGCGGTTAACCTTGACGCTGCATCACAGACAGGAGCGCCTGCGATGGTGTACTCAACAACGAACCTGGGTGCACGAATGGCAAAATGTCATTTTTTCGGAAAAATCCAGGTTCTGTTTACAGCATCATGATGGTCGCATCCGTGTTTGGCTACATCGCGGTGAACGCACATTGAAAGCGTGTATTCGTCATCGCCATACTGGCGTATCACCCGGCGTGATGGTATGGGGTGCCATTTGTTACTCGTCTCGGTCACCCTGAACAGTGGACGTTACATTTCACATGTGTTACGACCCGTGGCTCTACCCTTCATTCGATCGCTGCGAAACCCTACATTTCAGCACGATAATGCACGACCGCATGTTGCAGGTCCTTTGTGTGTACGGAAAATGTTCGACTGCTGCCCTGGCCAGCACATTCTCCAGATCTCTCACCGACTGAAAACGTCGGGTCAATGGTGGCCGAGCAACTGGCTCGTCACAATAGGCCAGTCAACTGTGGAATCGTGTTGAAGCTGCATGGGCAGCTGTACCTGTACACGGCATCCAAGCTGTGTTTGACTCAATGCGCAGGCGTATGAAGGCCGTTATTACGGCCAGAGCTTTTTGTTCTGGGTACTGATTTATCAGAATCTGAGCACCCAAATTGCGTGAAAATGTAATCACATGTCAGTTCTAGTATAACATATTTGTCCAATGAATACCCGTTTATCATCTGCATTTCTTCTATGTGTAGCAATTTTAATGGCCTGCAGTGTATATATTATTCGTTTTTTAAGTGTGTATGCTATATTCGTGGTGCATACACGCTACTTGATGAGACTGTCATGTTATGTGTTGCCGTTGATGTAAGCCTTAAAATATCTTTCTCCACAAACAGCAAACTTGGATACCACTTACCTCACACAGTGAACACAAACAAGCCAATAACACAACACAGTGGAATATATAAATTACAATGTAACAGTTGCCCTGCATTTTACATAGGAAAAACTGGAAGAACCTTCCACACACGGTATAAAGAACACACCGACGCCTTTCGACTAAACCATTTTGAAAAATCTACAATAGCTAACCACATGTATGTTAATAAACACAGACTTGACAACATCCACAACAGCCTAACTGTACTTCACACAGAACCCAACAGTAAAAAACTTAGCCTACTAGAACAGTTAGAAATAATGCTACACAAAGAAAAATATCCTCAAAACTTGTTGAATGAACAAACAGAGTTTAACAGCCACAATTTTTTCTACACCTTCAAAAGTTTATTTTTTCCTAAGGAATCAAATCTATAATAGTACAAACAGTTGACAACCTACAACATGGTACCAAATAATTATTTTAATACTACCTGTGTACTAAAATCGATTATATTTAGAAGTAGAATATCTGTATGAACGAGAATCTTTGGCATGTTTACGTTCTGCTAACACAATGTGCAAAAAAGTGTGTGAATATCTATATATACCAGTATGTACCGTAAAATTAAAGATGTGTATTGTGTATACCTACTGGACAACGGAAGCAGACAGTATACAATGTTAACTGTAAGTTACTTTCATATTATTAACGCTGTCAAACTTATATTTACAATATACCATGTTGTAACCAAAAATGTAATATCAACAGGCAAACAACTAAAACACATGAAGTAAAGTCACTAAAAAGCACCTGAAGATGAGCCTCCAGGGCTCGAAATGCATAGTGCAATAAATAAATGCAACTTGTGACTGAAGGCGGTTTGTTCTTTATTTTACGAAAGTAAAACAGTCGCGGACGAAACACTGGTAAACAATGGATAAAATTAAGTTATATTTGCCTAGCCAGGCACTAAGAACAGTGTACTCATTTAAAAATACGAAACTTAAGCTAACAAAAGTGATTTGTAGTGTCAAATTTAACAAAGAATGTGTATCTCATGGTTTTATTCCAAACTACATTAACATTACGAGAAAGTGGCGTTCACAAGCAGCCAGAATAGCTACGAAAAAATTCGAGAACAACTGGTTACGTACAGAAATCAAACTACAGCACAAGCAAAAAGAAGAACTTAATAGAGCTCTTTACCACCTACATTTAGAGTTAACTAGCATACTCCATCCATTAGAAATGTATTATGTAGATGAATATGTTACAACCCTGTGTACAAAAGTTAGAACTACTATAACTGATAAACATGCAAAAAAACTTGAATCCCTTAAAGAAAAATATGACAGTGCCCATAATAATGTAACTTCTAAAACACAGACTTTCTATGAAAGAGTTATCAACGAAACCAACATTAGCTTCACAAACACAGAACAAGCTTTACTGAACAAAGGTCTTAAACACAATATTAAACCAAAATTTAATCATCATAATTTAAAAAACCTCATTGTTGATACAAAGAAAGCTGCAGATATGGCCAACCTGAACCACAATGAACAGATTGTCTTAGCACATAAAGTTAATGAAATTATCCAGAAAGAAGAAAAGAAAGCAAAACAACACTCCAACCCAACTTTTGAAGAAAACAAAGTGCTGAAACAACTGAAACACAAACTCAATGAACATGATGCTCTTGTTGTGAAATCAGATAAAGGAAATTCCACAGTCATCCTTTATAAAAATGATTACATTACTAAAACTCTTAATTTTTTTGCAGAAAATAACATTACTGAACTGAACCATGATCCAACCACTAAATTTCAGAAAAAATTGAAGAAAATGCTTAACCAATGTAACTTCCTGCTGTCTGATAAACAAATAAAAGCTTGCACATTAATGAATCCCACTGCCCCCAAACTCAGAGCACAGCCAAAGATCCATAAACAGAACTCTCCAATTAGACCAATTGTTAACTCCAAGAACACACCTGCATATAAACTTTCACAGTTGTTAAATAATATCCTCAGAGAATTTTACACTTTTGAAACCACATACACAGTAAAAAATGCACACGAGTTAACAACACTCATCAAAGACATAAAAATCCCCGGAGAAGCTAGATTTGCCTCATTTGACATTGTCAACCTGTTCACAAATATACCTGTTAAAGACACAATTGAAATTATTAGAAAAAACCTCATCACACACAAAAAACTAACCATACCAGAGATTACAGAGTTGGTAGATCTACTTGAACTAGTACTGTCCCACAACTACTTTTCATTTAATAATAAAATCTATCAACAGAAAGAAGGCTTAGCTATGGGTAACTGCATGTCAAGTTTCCTAGCTGACATTTTCATCAACCACTTAGAGAATAAGTTCTTCAAAGGAGAAAATAAGCTTGTTCAAAAAATTGTATATTACAAGAGATATGTAGATGACACACTACTCTTATTTGATGGCACTAAAGATGAACTTGAAGAACTCCTCACATCATTCAACTCACTCCACAATAAAATAAAGTTCACAATAGAACATGAAACTAATCAATCCATAAATTTCTTAGACCTCACAATTGTGAATGAACAACAAGAACATAACTTGTACATTTACCGAAAACCAACCTACACTGACATCACAATACATGAATCTTCATACCACCCGAACACACATAAGTATGCTGCATTTAGATCATTATTGAACAGGGCACATACATTACCTTTAAAACCCAAAGCACTAACACAAGAAATAGATACTATCAAAACAATTGCAGTAAATAATGGTTACTCTGTAAAATCAATTGATAAACTATCTAAAAAAATTCAGACCAACATCATCCACAAAAACACTGAAAAGATAACTACCGACACAAAACAAATCTTCACAAGCATTCCATACTTAGGCACAATATCACAAAAAATAGCTAACCTATTCAAAAAAACCAATATTAAAATATCTTTCTCCACAAACAGCAAACTTGGATACCACTTACCTCACACAGTGAACACAAACAAGCCAATAACACAACACAGTGGAATATATAAATTACAATGTAACAGTTGCCCTGCATTTTACATAGGAAAAACTGGAAGAACCTTCCACACACGGTATAAAGAACACACCGACGCCTTTCGACTAAACCATTTTGAAAAATCTACAATAGCTAACCACATGTATGTTAATAAACACAGACTTGACAACATCCACAACAGCCTAACTGTACTTCACACAGAACCCAACAGTAAAAAACTTAGCCTACTAGAACAGTTAGAAATAATGCTACACAAAGAAAAATATCCTCAAAACTTGTTGAATGAACAAACAGAGTTTAACAGCCACAATTTTTTCTACACCTTCAAAAGTTTATTTTTTCCTAAGGAATCAAATCTATAATAGTACAAACAGTTGACAACCTACAACATGGTACCAAATAATTATTTTAATACTACCTGTGTACTAAAATCGATTATATTTAGAAGTAGAATATCTGTATGAACGAGAATCTTTGGCATGTTTACGTTCTGCTAACACAATGTGCAAAAAAGTGTGTGAATATCTATATATACCAGTATGTACCGTAAAATTAAAGATGTGTATTGTGTATACCTACTGGACAACGGAAGCAGACAGTATACAATGTTAACTGTAAGTTACTTTCATATTATTAACGCTGTCAAACTTATATTTACAATATACCATGTTGTAACCAAAAATGTAATATCAACAGGCAAACAACTAAAACACATGAAGTAAAGTCACTAAAAAGCACCTGAAGATGAGCCTCCAGGGCTCGAAATGCATAGTGCAATAAATAAATGCAACTTGTGACTGAAGGCGGTTTGTTCTTTATTTTACGAAAGTAAAACAGTCGCGGACGAAACACTGGTAAACAATGGATAAAATTAAGTTATATTTGCCTAGCCAGGCACTAAGAACAGTGTACTCATTTAAAAATACGAAACTTAAGCTAACAAAAGTGATTTGTAGTGTCAAATTTAACAAAGAATGTGTATCTCATGGTTTTATTCCAAACTACATTAACATTACGAGAAAGTGGCGTTCACAAGCAGCCAGAATAGCTACGAAAAAATTCGAGAACAACTGGTTACGTACAGAAATCAAACTACAGCACAAGCAAAAAGAAGAACTTAATAGAGCTCTTTACCACCTACATTTAGAGTTAACTAGCATACTCCATCCATTAGAAATGTATTATGTAGATGAATATGTTACAACCCTGTGTACAAAAGTTAGAACTACTATAACTGATAAACATGCAAAAAAACTTGAATCCCTTAAAGAAAAATATGACAGTGCCCATAATAATGTAACTTCTAAAACACAGACTTTCTATGAAAGAGTTATCAACGAAACCAACATTAGCTTCACAAACACAGAACAAGCTTTACTGAACAAAGGTCTTAAACACAATATTAAACCAAAATTTAATCATCATAATTTAAAAAACCTCATTGTTGATACAAAGAAAGCTGCAGATATGGCCAACCTGAACCACAATGAACAGATTGTCTTAGCACATAAAGTTAATGAAATTATCCAGAAAGAAGAAAAGAAAGCAAAACAACACTCCAACCCAACTTTTGAAGAAAACAAAGTGCTGAAACAACTGAAACACAAACTCAATGAACATGATGCTCTTGTTGTGAAATCAGATAAAGGAAATTCCACAGTCATCCTTTATAAAAATGATTACATTACTAAAACTCTTAATTTTTTTGCAGAAAATAACATTACTGAACTGAACCATGATCCAACCACTAAATTTCAGAAAAAATTGAAGAAAATGCTTAACCAATGTAACTTCCTGCTGTCTGATAAACAAATAAAAGCTTGCACATTAATGAATCCCACTGCCCCCAAACTCAGAGCACAGCCAAAGATCCATAAACAGAACTCTCCAATTAGACCAATTGTTAACTCCAAGAACACACCTGCATATAAACTTTCACAGTTGTTAAATAATATCCTCAGAGAATTTTACACTTTTGAAACCACATACACAGTAAAAAATGCACACGAGTTAACAACACTCATCAAAGACATAAAAATCCCCGGAGAAGCTAGATTTGCCTCATTTGACATTGTCAACCTGTTCACAAATATACCTGTTAAAGACACAATTGAAATTATTAGAAAAAACCTCATCACACACAAAAAACTAACCATACCAGAGATTACAGAGTTGGTAGATCTACTTGAACTAGTACTGTCCCACAACTACTTTTCATTTAATAATAAAATCTATCAACAGAAAGAAGGCTTAGCTATGGGTAACTGCATGTCAAGTTTCCTAGCTGACATTTTCATCAACCACTTAGAGAATAAGTTCTTCAAAGGAGAAAATAAGCTTGTTCAAAAAATTGTATATTACAAGAGATATGTAGATGACACACTACTCTTATTTGATGGCACTAAAGATGAACTTGAAGAACTCCTCACATCATTCAACTCACTCCACAATAAAATAAAGTTCACAATAGAACATGAAACTAATCAATCCATAAATTTCTTAGACCTCACAATTGTGAATGAACAACAAGAACATAACTTGTACATTTACCGAAAACCAACCTACACTGACATCACAATACATGAATCTTCATACCACCCGAACACACATAAGTATGCTGCATTTAGATCATTATTGAACAGGGCACATACATTACCTTTAAAACCCAAAGCACTAACACAAGAAATAGATACTATCAAAACAATTGCAGTAAATAATGGTTACTCTGTAAAATCAATTGATAAACTATCTAAAAAAATTCAGACCAACATCATCCACAAAAACACTGAAAAGATAACTACCGACACAAAACAAATCTTCACAAGCATTCCATACTTAGGCACAATATCACAAAAAATAGCTAACCTATTCAAAAAAACCAATATTAAAATATCTTTCTCCACAAACAGCAAACTTGGATACCACTTACCTCACACAGTGAACACAAACAAGCCAATAACACAACACAGTGGAATATATAAATTACAATGTAACAGTTGCCCTGCATTTTACATAGGAAAAACTGGAAGAACCTTCCACACACGGTATAAAGAACACACCGACGCCTTTCGACTAAACCATTTTGAAAAATCTACAATAGCTAACCACATGTATGTTAATAAACACAGACTTGACAACATCCACAACAGCCTAACTGTACTTCACACAGAACCCAACAGTAAAAAACTTAGCCTACTAGAACAGTTAGAAATAATGCTACACAAAGAAAAATATCCTCAAAACTTGTTGAATGAACAAACAGAGTTTAACAGCCACAATTTTTTCTACACCTTCAAAAGTTTATTTTTTCCTAAGGAATCAAATCTATAATAGTACAAACAGTTGACAACCTACAACATGGTACCAAATAATTATTTTAATACTACCTGTGTACTAAAATCGATTATATTTAGAAGTAGAATATCTGTATGAACGAGAATCTTTGGCATGTTTACGTTCTGCTAACACAATGTGCAAAAAAGTGTGTGAATATCTATATATACCAGTATGTACCGTAAAATTAAAGATGTGTATTGTGTATACCTACTGGACAACGGAAGCAGACAGTATACAATGTTAACTGTAAGTTACTTTCATATTATTAACGCTGTCAAACTTATATTTACAATATACCATGTTGTAACCAAAAATGTAATATCAACAGGCAAACAACTAAAACACATGAAGTAAAGTCACTAAAAAGCACCTGAAGATGAGCCTCCAGGGCTCGAAATGCATAGTGCAATAAATAAATGCAACTTGTGACTGAAGGCGGTTTGTTCTTTATTTTACGAAAGTAAAACAGTCGCGGACGAAACACTGGTAAACAATGGATAAAATTAAGTTATATTTGCCTAGCCAGGCACTAAGAACAGTGTACTCATTTAAAAATACGAAACTTAAGCTAACAAAAGTGATTTGTAGTGTCAAATTTAACAAAGAATGTGTATCTCATGGTTTTATTCCAAACTACATTAACATTACGAGAAAGTGGCGTTCACAAGCAGCCAGAATAGCTACGAAAAAATTCGAGAACAACTGGTTACGTACAGAAATCAAACTACAGCACAAGCAAAAAGAAGAACTTAATAGAGCTCTTTACCACCTACATTTAGAGTTAACTAGCATACTCCATCCATTAGAAATGTATTATGTAGATGAATATGTTACAACCCTGTGTACAAAAGTTAGAACTACTATAACTGATAAACATGCAAAAAAACTTGAATCCCTTAAAGAAAAATATGACAGTGCCCATAATAATGTAACTTCTAAAACACAGACTTTCTATGAAAGAGTTATCAACGAAACCAACATTAGCTTCACAAACACAGAACAAGCTTTACTGAACAAAGGTCTTAAACACAATATTAAACCAAAATTTAATCATCATAATTTAAAAAACCTCATTGTTGATACAAAGAAAGCTGCAGATATGGCCAACCTGAACCACAATGAACAGATTGTCTTAGCACATAAAGTTAATGAAATTATCCAGAAAGAAGAAAAGAAAGCAAAACAACACTCCAACCCAACTTTTGAAGAAAACAAAGTGCTGAAACAACTGAAACACAAACTCAATGAACATGATGCTCTTGTTGTGAAATCAGATAAAGGAAATTCCACAGTCATCCTTTATAAAAATGATTACATTACTAAAACTCTTAATTTTTTTGCAGAAAATAACATTACTGAACTGAACCATGATCCAACCACTAAATTTCAGAAAAAATTGAAGAAAATGCTTAACCAATGTAACTTCCTGCTGTCTGATAAACAAATAAAAGCTTGCACATTAATGAATCCCACTGCCCCCAAACTCAGAGCACAGCCAAAGATCCATAAACAGAACTCTCCAATTAGACCAATTGTTAACTCCAAGAACACACCTGCATATAAACTTTCACAGTTGTTAAATAATATCCTCAGAGAATTTTACACTTTTGAAACCACATACACAGTAAAAAATGCACACGAGTTAACAACACTCATCAAAGACATAAAAATCCCCGGAGAAGCTAGATTTGCCTCATTTGACATTGTCAACCTGTTCACAAATATACCTGTTAAAGACACAATTGAAATTATTAGAAAAAACCTCATCACACACAAAAAACTAACCATACCAGAGATTACAGAGTTGGTAGATCTACTTGAACTAGTACTGTCCCACAACTACTTTTCATTTAATAATAAAATCTATCAACAGAAAGAAGGCTTAGCTATGGGTAACTGCATGTCAAGTTTCCTAGCTGACATTTTCATCAACCACTTAGAGAATAAGTTCTTCAAAGGAGAAAATAAGCTTGTTCAAAAAATTGTATATTACAAGAGATATGTAGATGACACACTACTCTTATTTGATGGCACTAAAGATGAACTTGAAGAACTCCTCACATCATTCAACTCACTCCACAATAAAATAAAGTTCACAATAGAACATGAAACTAATCAATCCATAAATTTCTTAGACCTCACAATTGTGAATGAACAACAAGAACATAACTTGTACATTTACCGAAAACCAACCTACACTGACATCACAATACATGAATCTTCATACCACCCGAACACACATAAGTATGCTGCATTTAGATCATTATTGAACAGGGCACATACATTACCTTTAAAACCCAAAGCACTAACACAAGAAATAGATACTATCAAAACAATTGCAGTAAATAATGGTTACTCTGTAAAATCAATTGATAAACTATCTAAAAAAATTCAGACCAACATCATCCACAAAAACACTGAAAAGATAACTACCGACACAAAACAAATCTTCACAAGCATTCCATACTTAGGCACAATATCACAAAAAATAGCTAACCTATTCAAAAAAACCAATATTAAAATATCTTTCTCCACAAACAGCAAACTTGGATACCACTTACCTCACACAGTGAACACAAACAAGCCAATAACACAACACAGTGGAATATATAAATTACAATGTAACAGTTGCCCTGCATTTTACATAGGAAAAACTGGAAGAACCTTCCACACACGGTATAAAGAACACACCGACACCTTTCGACTAAACCATTTTGAAAAATCTACAATAGCTAACCACATGTATGTTAATAAACACAGACTTGACAACATCCACAACAGCCTAACTGTACTTCACACAGAACCCAACAGTAAAAAACTTAGCCTACTAGAACAGTTAGAAATAATGCTACACAAAGAAAAATATCCTCAAAACTTGTTGAATGAACAAACAGAGTTTAACAGCCACAATTTTTTCTACACCTTCAAAAGTTTATTTTTTCCTAAGGAATCAAATCTATAATAGTACAAACAGTTGACAACCTACAACATGGTACCAAATAATTATTTTAATACTACCTGTGTACTAAAATCGATTATATTTAGAAGTAGAATATCTGTATGAACGAGAATCTTTGGCATGTTTACGTTCTGCTAACACAATGTGCAAAAAAGTGTGTGAATATCTATATATACCAGTATGTACCGTAAAATTAAAGATGTGTATTGTGTATACCTACTGGACAACGGAAGCAGACAGTATACAATGTTAACTGTAAGTTACTTTCATATTATTAACGCTGTCAAACTTATATTTACAATATACCATGTTGTAACCAAAAATGTAATATCAACAGGCAAACAACTAAAACACATGAAGTAAAGTCACTAAAAAGCACCTGAAGATGAGCCTCCAGGGCTCGAAATGCATAGTGCAATAAATAAATGCAACTTGTGACTGAAGGCGGTTTGTTCTTTATTTTACGAAAGTAAAACAGTCGCGGACGAAACACTGGTAAACAATGGATAAAATTAAGTTATATTTGCCTAGCCAGGCACTAAGAACAGTGTACTCATTTAAAAATACGAAACTTAAGCTAACAAAAGTGATTTGTAGTGTCAAATTTAACAAAGAATGTGTATCTCATGGTTTTATTCCAAACTACATTAACATTACGAGAAAGTGGCGTTCACAAGCAGCCAGAATAGCTACGAAAAAATTCGAGAACAACTGGTTACGTACAGAAATCAAACTACAGCACAAGCAAAAAGAAGAACTTAATAGAGCTCTTTACCACCTACATTTAGAGTTAACTAGCATACTCCATCCATTAGAAATGTATTATGTAGATGAATATGTTACAACCCTGTGTACAAAAGTTAGAACTACTATAACTGATAAACATGCAAAAAAACTTGAATCCCTTAAAGAAAAATATGACAGTGCCCATAATAATGTAACTTCTAAAACACAGACTTTCTATGAAAGAGTTATCAACGAAACCAACATTAGCTTCACAAACACAGAACAAGCTTTACTGAACAAAGGTCTTAAACACAATATTAAACCAAAATTTAATCATCATAATTTAAAAACCTCATTGTTGATACAAAGAAAGCTGCAGATATGGCCAACCTGAACCACAATGAACAGATTGTCTTAGCACATAAAGTTAATGAAATTATCCAGAAAGAAGAAAAGAAAGCAAAACAACACTCCAACCCAACTTTTGAAGAAAACAAAGTGCTGAAACAACTGAAACACAAACTCAATGAACATGATGCTCTTGTTGTGAAATCAGATAAAGGAAATTCCACAGTCATCCTTTATAAAAATGATTACATTACTAAAACTCTTAATTTTTTTGCAGAAAATAACATTACTGAACTGAACCATGATCCAACCACTAAATTTCAGAAAAAATTGAAGAAAATGCTTAACCAATGTAACTTCCTGCTGTCTGATAAACAAATAAAAGCTTGCACATTAATGAATCCCACTGCCCCCAAACTCAGAGCACAGCCAAAGATCCATAAACAGAACTCTCCAATTAGACCAATTGTTAACTCCAAGAACACACCTGCATATAAACTTTCACAGTTGTTAAATAATATCCTCAGAGAATTTTACACTTTTGAAACCACATACACAGTAAAAAATGCACACGAGTTAACAACACTCATCAAAGACATAAAAATCCCCGGAGAAGCTAGATTTGCCTCATTTGACATTGTCAACCTGTTCACAAATATACCTGTTAAAGACACAATTGAAATTATTAGAAAAAACCTCATCACACACAAAAAACTAACCATACCAGAGATTACAGAGTTGGTAGATCTACTTGAACTAGTACTGTCCCACAACTACTTTTCATTTAATAATAAAATCTATCAACAGAAAGAAGGCTTAGCTATGGGTAACTGCATGTCAAGTTTCCTAGCTGACATTTTCATCAACCACTTAGAGAATAAGTTCTTCAAAGGAGAAAATAAGCTTGTTCAAAAAATTGTATATTACAAGAGATATGTAGATGACACACTACTCTTATTTGATGGCACTAAAGATGAACTTGAAGAACTCCTCACATCATTCAACTCACTCCACAATAAAATAAAGTTCACAATAGAACATGAAACTAATCAATCCATAAATTTCTTAGACCTTACAATTGTGAATGAACAACAAGAACATAACTTGTACATTTACCGAAAACCAACCTACACTGACATCACAATACATGAATCTTCATACCACCCGAACACACATAAGTATGCTGCATTTAGATCATTATTGAACAGGGCACATACATTACCTTTAAAACCCAAAGCACTAACACAAGAAATAGATACTATCAAAACAATTGCAGTAAATAATGGTTACTCTGTAAAATCAATTGATAAACTATCTAAAAAAATTCAGACCAACATCATCCACAAAAACACTGAAAAGATAACTACCGACACAAAACAAATCTTCACAAGCATTCCATACTTAGGCACAATATCACAAAAAATAGCTAACCTATTCAAAAAAACCAATATTAAAATATCTTTCTCCACAAACAGCAAACTTGGATACCACTTACCTCACACAGTGAACACAAACAAGCCAATAACACAACACAGTGGAATATATAAATTACAATGTAACAGTTGCCCTGCATTTTACATAGGAAAAACTGGAAGAACCTTCCACACACGGTATAAAGAACACACCGACGCCTTTCGACTAAACCATTTTGAAAAATCTACAATAGCTAACCACATGTATGTTAATAAACACAGACTTGACAACATCCACAACAGCCTAACTGTACTTCACACAGAACCCAACAGTAAAAAACTTAGCCTACTAGAACAGTTAGAAATAATGCTACACAAAGAAAAATATCCTCAAAACTTGTTGAATGAACAAACAGAGTTTAACAGCCACAATTTTTTCTACACCTTCAAAAGTTTATTTTTTCCTAAGGAATCAAATCTATAATAGTACAAACAGTTGACAACCTACAACATGGTACCAAATAATTATTTTAATACTACCTGTGTACTAAAATCGATTATATTTAGAAGTAGAATATCTGTATGAACGAGAATCTTTGGCATGTTTACGTTCTGCTAACACAATGTGCAAAAAAGTATTGTGTATACCTACTGGACAACGGAAGCAGACAGTATACAATGTTAACTGTAAGTTACTTTCATATTATTAACGCTGTCAAACTTATATTTACAATATACCATGTTGTAACCAAAAATGTAATATCAACAGGCAAACAACTAAAACACATGAAGTAAAGTCACTAAAAAGCACCTGAAGATGAGCCTCCAGGGCTCGAAATGCATAGTGCAATAAATAAATGCAACTTGTGACTGAAGGCGGTTTGTTCTTTATTTTACGAAAGTAAAACAGTCGCGGACGAAACACTGGTAAACAATGGATAAAATTAAGTTATATTTGCCTAGCCAGGCACTAAGAACAGTGTACTCATTTAAAAATACGAAACTTAAGCTAACAAAAGTGATTTGTAGTGTCAAATTTAACAAAGAATGTGTATCTCATGGTTTTATTCCAAACTACATTAACATTACGAGAAAGTGGCGTTCACAAGCAGCCAGAATAGCTACGAAAAAATTCGAGAACAACTGGTTACGTACAGAAATCAAACTACAGCACAAGCAAAAAGAAGAACTTAATAGAGCTCTTTACCACCTACATTTAGAGTTAACTAGCATACTCCATCCATTAGAAATGTATTATGTAGATGAATATGTTACAACCCTGTGTACAAAAGTTAGAACTACTATAACTGATAAACATGCAAAAAAACTTGAATCCCTTAAAGAAAAATATGACAGTGCCCATAATAATGTAACTTCTAAAACACAGACTTTCTATGAAAGAGTTATCAACGAAACCAACATTAGCTTCACAAACACAGAACAAGCTTTACTGAACAAAGGTCTTAAACACAATATTAAACCAAAATTTAATCATCATAATTTAAAAAACCTCATTGTTGATACAAAGAAAGCTGCAGATATGGCCAACCTGAACCACAATGAACAGATTGTCTTAGCACATAAAGTTAATGAAATTATCCAGAAAGAAGAAAAGAAAGCAAAACAACACTCCAACCCAACTTTTGAAGAAAACAAAGTGCTGAAACAACTGAAACACAAACTCAATGAACATGATGCTCTTGTTGTGAAATCAGATAAAGGAAATTCCACAGTCATCCTTTATAAAAATGATTACATTACTAAAACTCTTAATTTTTTTGCAGAAAATAACATTACTGAACTGAACCATGATCCAACCACTAAATTTCAGAAAAAATTGAAGAAAATGCTTAACCAATGTAACTTCCTGCTGTCTGATAAACAAATAAAAGCTTGCACATTAATGAATCCCACTGCCCCCAAACTCAGAGCACAGCCAAAGATCCATAAACAGAACTCTCCAATTAGACCAATTGTTAACTCCAAGAACACACCTGCATATAAACTTTCACAGTTGTTAAATAATATCCTCAGAGAATTTTACACTTTTGAAACCACATACACAGTAAAAAATGCACACGAGTTAACAACACTCATCAAAGACATAAAAATCCCCGGAGAAGCTAGATTTGCCTCATTTGACATTGTCAACCTGTTCACAAATATACCTGTTAAAGACACAATTGAAATTATTAGAAAAAACCTCATCACACACAAAAAACTAACCATACCAGAGATTACAGAGTTGGTAGATCTACTTGAACTAGTACTGTCCCACAACTACTTTTCATTTAATAATAAAATCTATCAACAGAAAGAAGGCTTAGCTATGGGTAACTGCATGTCAAGTTTCCTAGCTGACATTTTCATCAACCACTTAGAGAATAAGTTCTTCAAAGGAGAAAATAAGCTTGTTCAAAAAATTGTATATTACAAGAGATATGTAGATGACACACTACTCTTATTTGATGGCACTAAAGATGAACTTGAAGAACTCCTCACATCATTCAACTCACTCCACAATAAAATAAAGTTCACAATAGAACATGAAACTAATCAATCCATAAATTTCTTAGACCTCACAATTGTGAATGAACAACAAGAACATAACTTGTACATTTACCGAAAACCAACCTACACTGACATCACAATACATGAATCTTCATACCACCCGAACACACATAAGTATGCTGCATTTAGATCATTATTGAACAGGGCACATACATTACCTTTAAAACCCAAAGCACTAACACAAGAAATAGATACTATCAAAACAATTGCAGTAAATAATGGTTACTCTGTAAAATCAATTGATAAACTATCTAAAAAAATTCAGACCAACATCATCCACAAAAACACTGAAAAGATAACTACCGACACAAAACAAATCTTCACAAGCATTCCATACTTAGGCACAATATCACAAAAAATAGCTAACCTATTCAAAAAAACCAATATTAAAATATCTTTCTCCACAAACAACAAACTTGGATACCACTTACCTCACACAGTGAACACAAACAAGCCAATAACACAACACAGTGGAATATATAAATTACAATGTAACAGTTGCCCTGCATTTTACATAGGAAAAACTGGAAGAACCTTCCACACACGGTATAAAGAACACACCGACGCCTTTCGACTAAACCATTTTGAAAAATCTACAATAGCTAACCACATGTATGTTAATAAACACAGACTTGACAACATCCACAACAACCTAACTGTACTTCACACAGAACCCAACAGTAAAAAACTTAGCCTACTAGAACAGTTAGAAATAATGCTACACAAAGAAAAATATCCTCAAAACTTGTTGAATGAACAAACAGAGTTTAACAGCCACAATTTTTTCTACACCTTCAAAAGTTTATTTTTTCCTAAGGAATCAAATCTATAATAGTACAAACAGTTGACAACCTACAACATGGTACCAAATAATTATTTTAATACTACCTGTGTACTAAAATCGATTATATTTAGAAGTAGAATATCTGTATGAACGAGAATCTTTGGCATGTTTACGTTCTGCTAACACAATGTGCAAAAAAGTGTGTGAATATCTATATATACCAGTATGTACCGTAAAATTAAAGATGTGTATTGTGTATACCTACTGGACAACGGAAGCAGACAGTATACAATGTTAACTGTAAGTTACTTTCATATTATTAACGCTGTCAAACTTATATTTACAATATACCATGTTGTAACCAAAAATGTAATATCAACAGGCAAACAACTAAAACACATGAAGTAAAGTCACTAAAAAGCACCTGAAGATGAGCCTCCAGGGCTCGAAATGCATAGTGCAATAAATAAATGCAACTTGTGACTGAAGGCGGTTTGTTCTTTATTTTACGAAAGTAAAACAGTCGCGGACGAAACACTGGTAAACAATGGATAAAATTAAGTTATATTTGCCTAGCCAGGCACTAAGAACAGTGTACTCATTTAAAAATACGAAACTTAAGCTAACAAAAGTGATTTGTAGTGTCAAATTTAACAAAGAATGTGTATCTCATGGTTTTATTCCAAACTACATTAACATTACGAGAAAGTGGCGTTCACAAGCAGCCAGAATAGCTACGAAAAAATTCGAGAACAACTGGTTACGTACAGAAATCAAACTACAGCACAAGCAAAAAGAAGAACTTAATAGAGCTCTTTACCACCTACATTTAGAGTTAACTAGCATACTCCATCCATTAGAAATGTATTATGTAGATGAATATGTTACAACCCTGTGTACAAAAGTTAGAACTACTATAACTGATAAACATGCAAAAAAACTTGAATCCCTTAAAGAAAAATATGACAGTGCCCATAATAATGTAACTTCTAAAACACAGACTTTCTATGAAAGAGTTATCAACGAAACCAACATTAGCTTCACAAACACAGAACAAGCTTTACTGAACAAAGGTCTTAAACACAATATTAAACCAAAATTTAATCATCATAATTTAAAAAACCTCATTGTTGATACAAAGAAAGCTGCAGATATGGCCAACCTGAACCACAATGAACAGATTGTCTTAGCACATAAAGTTAATGAAATTATCCAGAAAGAAGAAAAGAAAGCAAAACAACACTCCAACCCAACTTTTGAAGAAAACAAAGTGCTGAAACAACTGAAACACAAACTCAATGAACATGATGCTCTTGTTGTGAAATCAGATAAAGGAAATTCCACAGTCATCCTTTATAAAAATGATTACATTACTAAAACTCTTAATTTTTTTGCAGAAAATAACATTACTGAACTGAACCATGATCCAACCACTAAATTTCAGAAAAAATTGAAGAAAATGCTTAACCAATGTAACTTCCTGCTGTCTGATAAACAAATAAAAGCTTGCACATTAATGAATCCCACTGCCCCCAAACTCAGAGCACAGCCAAAGATCCATAAACAGAACTCTCCAATTAGACCAATTGTTAACTCCAAGAACACACCTGCATATAAACTTTCACAGTTGTTAAATAATATCCTCAGAGAATTTTACACTTTTGAAACCACATACACAGTAAAAAATGCACACGAGTTAACAACACTCATCAAAGACATAAAAATCCCCGGAGAAGCTAGATTTGCCTCATTTGACATTGTCAACCTGTTCACAAATATACCTGTTAAAGACACAATTGAAATTATTAGAAAAAACCTCATCACACACAAAAAACTAACCATACCAGAGATTACAGAGTTGGTAGATCTACTTGAACTAGTACTGTCCCACAACTACTTTTCATTTAATAATAAAATCTATCAACAGAAAGAAGGCTTAGCTATGGGTAACTGCATGTCAAGTTTCCTAGCTGACATTTTCATCAACCACTTAGAGAATAAGTTCTTCAAAGGAGAAAATAAGCTTGTTCAAAAAATTGTATATTACAAGAGATATGTAGATGACACACTACTCTTATTTGATGGCACTAAAGATGAACTTGAAGAACTCCTCACATCATTCAACTCACTCCACAATAAAATAAAGTTCACAATAGAACATGAAACTAATCAATCCATAAATTTCTTAGACCTCACAATTGTGAATGAACAACAAGAACATAACTTGTACATTTACCGAAAACCAACCTACACTGACATCACAATACATGAATCTTCATACCACCCGAACACACATAAGTATGCTGCATTTAGATCATTATTGAACAGGGCACATACATTACCTTTAAAACCCAAAGCACTAACACAAAAAATAGATACTATCAAAACAATTGCAGTAAATAATGGTTACTCTGTAAAATCAATTGATAAACTATCTAAAAAAATTCAGACCAACATCATCCACAAAAACACTGAAAAGATAACTACCGACACAAAACAAATCTTCACAAGCATTCCATACTTAGGCACAATATCACAAAAAATAGCTAACCTATTCAAAAAAAACCAATATTAAAATATCTTTCTCCACAAACAGCAAACTTGGATACCACTTACCTCACACAGTGAACACAAACAAGCCAATAACACAACACAGTGGAATATATAAATTACAATGTAACAGTTGCCCTGCATTTTACATAGGAAAAACTGGAAGAACCTTCCACACACGGTATAAAGAACACACCGACGCCTTTCGACTAAACCATTTTGAAAAATCTACAATAGCTAACCACATGTATGTTAATAAACACAGACTTGACAACATCCACAACAGCCTAACTGTACTTCACACAGAACCCAACAGTAAAAAACTTAGCCTACTAGAACAGTTAGAAATAATGCTACACAAAGAAAAATATCCTCAAAACTTGTTGAATGAACAAACAGAGTTTAACAGCCACAATTTTTTCTACACCTTCAAAAGTTTATTTTTTCCTAAGGAATCAAATCTATAATAGTACAAACAGTTGACAACCTACAACATGGTACCAAATAATTATTTTAATACTACCTGTGTACTAAAATCGATTATATTTAGAAGTAGAATATCTGTATGAACGAGAATCTTTGGCATGTTTACGTTCTGCTAACACAATGTGCAAAAAAGTGTGTGAATATCTATATATACCAGTATGTACCGTAAAATTAAAGATGTGTATTGTGTATACCTACTGGACAACGGAAGCAGACAGTATACAATGTTAACTGTAAGTTACTTTCATATTATTAACGCTGTCAAACTTATATTTACAATATACCATGTTGTAACCAAAAATGTAATATCAACAGGCAAACAACTAAAACACATGAAGTAAAGTCACTAAAAAGCACCTGAAGATGAGCCTCCAGGGCTCGAAATGCATAGTGCAATAAATAAATGCAACTTGTGACTGAAGGCGGTTTGTTCTTTATTTTACGAAAGTAAAACAGTCGCGGACGAAACACTGGTAAACAATGGATAAAATTAAGTTATATTTGCCTAGCCAGGCACTAAGAACAGTGTACTCATTTAAAAATACGAAACTTAAGCTAACAAAAGTGATTTGTAGTGTCAAATTTAACAAAGAATGTGTATCTCATGGTTTTATTCCAAACTACATTAACATTACGAGAAAGTGGCGTTCACAAGCAGCCAGAATAGCTACGAAAAAATTCGAGAACAACTGGTTACGTACAGAAATCAAACTACAGCACAAGCAAAAAGAAGAACTTAATAGAGCTCTTTACCACCTACATTTAGAGTTAACTAGCATACTCCATCCATTAGAAATGTATTATGTAGATGAATATGTTACAACCCTGTGTACAAAAGTTAGAACTACTATAACTGATAAACATGCAAAAAAACTTGAATCCCTTAAAGAAAAATATGACAGTGCCCATAATAATGTAACTTCTAAAACACAGACTTTCTATGAAAGAGTTATCAACGAAACCAACATTAGCTTCACAAACACAGAACAAGCTTTACTGAACAAAGGTCTTAAACACAATATTAAACCAAAATTTAATCATCATAATTTAAAAAACCTCATTGTTGATACAAAGAAAGCTGCAGATATGGCCAACCTGAACCACAATGAACAGATTGTCTTAGCACATAAAGTTAATGAAATTATCCAGAAAGAAGAAAAGAAAGCAAAACAACACTCCAACCCAACTTTTGAAGAAAACAAAGTGCTGAAACAACTGAAACACAAACTCAATGAACATGATGCTCTTGTTGTGAAATCAGATAAAGGAAATTCCACAGTCATCCTTTATAAAAATGATTACATTACTAAAACTCTTAATTTTTTTGCAGAAAATAACATTACTGAACTGAACCATGATCCAACCACTAAATTTCAGAAAAAATTGAAGAAAATGCTTAACCAATGTAACTTCCTGCTGTCTGATAAACAAATAAAAGCTTGCACATTAATGAATCCCACTGCCCCCAAACTCAGAGCACAGCCAAAGATCCATAAACAGAACTCTCCAATTAGACCAATTGTTAACTCCAAGAACACACCTGCATATAAACTTTCACAGTTGTTAAATAATATCCTCAGAGAATTTTACACTTTTGAAACCACATACACAGTAAAAAATGCACACGAGTTAACAACACTCATCAAAGACATAAAAATCCCCGGAGAAGCTAGATTTGCCTCATTTGACATTGTCAACCTGTTCACAAATATACCTGTTAAAGACACAATTGAAATTATTAGAAAAAACCTCATCACACACAAAAAACTAACCATACCAGAGATTACAGAGTTGGTAGATCTACTTGAACTAGTACTGTCCCACAACTACTTTTCATTTAATAATAAAATCTATCAACAGAAAGAAGGCTTAGCTATGGGTAACTGCATGTCAAGTTTCCTAGCTGACATTTTCATCAACCACTTAGAGAATAAGTTCTTCAAAGGAGAAAATAAGCTTGTTCAAAAAATTGTATATTACAAGAGATATGTAGATGACACACTACTCTTATTTGATGGCACTAAAGATGAACTTGAAGAACTCCTCACATCATTCAACTCACTCCACAATAAAATAAAGTTCACAATAGAACATGAAACTAATCAATCCATAAATTTCTTAGACCTCACAATTGTGAATGAACAACAAGAACATAACTTGTACATTTACCGAAAACCAACCTACACTGACATCACAATACATGAATCTTCATACCACCCGAACACACATAAGTATGCTGCATTTAGATCATTATTGAACAGGGCACATACATTACCTTTAAAACCCAAAGCACTAACACAAGAAATAGATACTATCAAAACAATTGCAGTAAATAATGGTTACTCTGTAAAATCAATTGATAAACTATCTAAAAAAATTCAGACCAACATCATCCACAAAAACACTGAAAAGATAACTACCGACACAAAACAAATCTTCACAAGCATTCCATACTTAGGCACAATATCACAAAAAATAGCTAACCTATTCAAAAAAACCAATATTAAAATATCTTTCTCCACAAACAGCAAACTTGGATACCACTTACCTCACACAGTGAACACAAACAAGCCAATAACACAACACAGTGGAATATATAAATTACAATGTAACAGTTGCCCTGCATTTTACATAGGAAAAACTGGAAGAACCTTCCACACACGGTATAAAGAACACACCGACGCCTTTCGACTAAACCATTTTGAAAAATCTACAATAGCTAACCACATGTATGTTAATAAACACAGACTTGACAACATCCACAACAGCCTAACTGTACTTCACACAGAACCCAACAGTAAAAAACTTAGCCTACTAGAACAGTTAGAAATAATGCTACACAAAGAAAAATATCCTCAAAACTTGTTGAATGAACAAACAGAGTTTAACAGCCACAATTTTTTCTACACCTTCAAAAGTTTAGTTTTTCCTAAGGAATCAAATCTATAATAGTACAAACAGTTGACAACCTACAACATGGTACCAAATAATTATTTTAATACTACCTGTGTACTAAAATCGATTATATTTAGAAGTAGAATATCTGTATGAACGAGAATCTTTGGCATGTTTACGTTCTGCTAACACAATGTGCAAAAAAGTGTGTGAATATCTATATATACCAGTATGTACCGTAAAATTAAAGATGTGTATTGTGTATACCTACTGGACAACGGAAGCAGACAGTATACAATGTTAACTGTAAGTTACTTTCATATTATTAACGCTGTCAAACTTATATTTACAATATACCATGTTGTAACCAAAAATGTAATATCAACAGGCAAACAACTAAAACACATGAAGTAAAGTCACTAAAAAGCACCTGAAGATGAGCCTCCAGGGCTCGAAATGCATAGTGCAATAAATAAATGCAACTTGTGACTGAAGGCGGTTTGTTCTTTATTTTACGAAAGTAAAACAGTCGCGGACGAAACACTGGTAAACAATGGATAAAATTAAGTTATATTTGCCTAGCCAGGCACTAAGAACAGTGTACTCATTTAAAAATACGAAACTTAAGCTAACAAAAGTGATTTGTAGTGTCAAATTTAACAAAGAATGTGTATCTCATGGTTTTATTCCAAACTACATTAACATTACGAGAAAGTGGCGTTCACAAGCAGCCAGAATAGCTACGAAAAAAATTCGAGAACAACTGGTTACGTACAGAAATCAAACTACAGCACAAGCAAAAAGAAGAACTTAATAGAGCTCTTTACCACCTACATTTAGAGTTAACTAGCATACTCCATCCATTAGAAATGTATTATGTAGATGAATATGTTACAACCCTGTGTACAAAAGTTAGAACTACTATAACTGATAAACATGCAAAAAAACTTGAATCCCTTAAAGAAAAATATGACAGTGCCCATAATAATGTAACTTCTAAAACACAGACTTTCTATGAAAGAGTTATCAACGAAACCAACATTAGCTTCACAAACACAGAACAAGCTTTACTGAACAAAGGTCTTAAACACAATATTAAACCAAAATTTAATCATCATAATTTAAAAAACCTCATTGTTGATACAAAGAAAGCTGCAGATATGGCCAACCTGAACCACAATGAACAGATTGTCTTAGCACATAAAGTTAATGAAATTATCCAGAAAGAAGAAAAGAAAGCAAAACAACACTCCAACCCAACTTTTGAAGAAAACAAAGTGCTGAAACAACTGAAACACAAACTCAATGAACATGATGCTCTTGTTGTGAAATCAGATAAAGGAAATTCCACAGTCATCCTTTATAAAAATGATTACATTACTAAAACTCTTAATTTTTTTGCAGAAAATAACATTACTGAACTGAACCATGATCCAACCACTAAATTTCAGAAAAAATTGAAGAAAATGCTTAACCAATGTAACTTCCTGCTGTCTGATAAACAAATAAAAGCTTGCACATTAATGAATCCCACTGCCCCCAAACTCAGAGCACAGCCAAAGATCCATAAACAGAACTCTCCAATTAGACCAATTGTTAACTCCAAGAACACACCTGCATATAAACTTTCACAGTTGTTAAATAATATCCTCAGAGAATTTTACACTTTTGAAACCACATACACAGTAAAAAATGCACACGAGTTAACAACACTCATCAAAGACATAAAAATCCCCGGAGAAGCTAGATTTGCCTCATTTGACATTGTCAACCTGTTCACAAATATACCTGTTAAAGACACAATTGAAATTATTAGAAAAAACCTCATCACACACAAAAAACTAACCATACCAGAGATTACAGAGTTGGTAGATCTACTTGAACTAGTACTGTCCCACAACTACTTTTCATTTAATAATAAAATCTATCAACAGAAAGAAGGCTTAGCTATGGGTAACTGCATGTCAAGTTTCCTAGCTGACATTTTCATCAACCACTTAGAGAATAAGTTCTTCAAAGGAGAAAATAAGCTTGTTCAAAAAATTGTATATTACAAGAGATATGTAGATGACACACTACTCTTATTTGATGGCACTAAAGATGAACTTGAAGAACTCCTCACATCATTCAACTCACTCCACAATAAAATAAAGTTCACAATAGAACATGAAACTAATCAATCCATAAATTTCTTAGACCTCACAATTGTGAATGAACAACAAGAACATAACTTGTACATTTACCGAAAACCAACCTACACTGACATCACAATACATGAATCTTCATACCACCCGAACACACATAAGTATGCTGCATTTAGATCATTATTGAACAGGGCACATACATTACCTTTAAAACCCAAAGCACTAACACAAGAAATAGATACTATCAAAACAATTGCAGTAAATAATGGTTACTCTGTAAAATCAATTGATAAACTATCTAAAAAAATTCAGACCAACATCATCCACAAAAACACTGAAAAGATAACTACCGACACAAAACAAATCTTCACAAGCATTCCATACTTAGGCACAATATCACAAAAAATAGCTAACCTATTCAAAAAAACCAATATTAAAATATCTTTCTCCACAAACAGCAAACTTGGATACCACTTACCTCACACAGTGAACACAAACAAGCCAATAACACAACACAGTGGAATATATAAATTACAATGTAACAGTTGCCCTGCATTTTACATAGGAAAAACTGGAAGAACCTTCCACACACGGTATAAAGAACACACCGACGCCTTTCGACTAAACCATTTTGAAAAATCTACAATAGCTAACCACATGTATGTTAATAAACACAGACTTGACAACATCCACAACAGCCTAACTGTACTTCACACAGAACCCAACAGTAAAAAACTTAGCCTACTAGAACAGTTAGAAATAATGCTACACAAAGAAAAATATCCTCAAAACTTGTTGAATGAACAAACAGAGTTTAACAGCCACAATTTTTTCTACACCTTCAAAAGTTTATTTTTTCCTAAGGAATCAAATCTATAATAGTACAAACAGTTGACAACCTACAACATGGTACCAAATAATTATTTTAATACTACCTGTGTACTAAAATCGATTATATTTAGAAGTAGAATATCTGTATGAACGAGAATCTTTGGCATGTTTACGTTCTGCTAACACAATGTGCAAAAAAGTGTGTGAATATCTATATATACCAGTATGTACCGTAAAATTAAAGATGTGTATTGTGTATACCTACTGGACAACGGAAGCAGACAGTATACAATGTTAACTGTAAGTTACTTTCATATTATTAACGCTGTCAAACTTATATTTACAATATACCATGTTGTAACCAAAAATGTAATATCAACAGGCAAACAACTAAAACACATGAAGTAAAGTCACTAAAAAGCACCTGAAGATGAGCCTCCAGGGCTCGAAATGCATAGTGCAATAAATAAATGCAACTTGTGACTGAAGGCGGTTTGTTCTTTATTTTACGAAAGTAAAACAGTCGCGGACGAAACACTGGTAAACAATGGATAAAATTAAGTTATATTTGCCTAGCCAGGCACTAAGAACAGTGTACTCATTTAAAAATACGAAACTTAAGCTAACAAAAGTGATTTGTAGTGTCAAATTTAACAAAGAATGTGTATCTCATGGTTTTATTCCAAACTACATTAACATTACGAGAAAGTGGCGTTCACAAGCAGCCAGAATAGCTACGAAAAAATTCGAGAACAACTGGTTACGTACAGAAATCAAACTACAGCACAAGCAAAAAGAAGAACTTAATAGAGCTCTTTACCACCTACATTTAGAGTTAACTAGCATACTCCATCCATTAGAAATGTATTATGTAGATGAATATGTTACAACCCTGTGTACAAAAGTTAGAACTACTATAACTGATAAACATGCAAAAAAACTTGAATCCCTTAAAGAAAAATATGACAGTGCCCATAATAATGTAACTTCTAAAACACAGACTTTCTATGAAAGAGTTATCAACGAAACCAACATTAGCTTCACAAACACAGAACAAGCTTTACTGAACAAAGGTCTTAAACACAATATTAAACCAAAATTTAATCATCATAATTTAAAAAACCTCATTGTTGATACAAAGAAAGCTGCAGATATGGCCAACCTGAACCACAATGAACAGATTGTCTTAGCACATAAAGTTAATGAAATTATCCAGAAAGAAGAAAAGAAAGCAAAACAACACTCCAACCCAACTTTTGAAGAAAACAAAGTGCTGAAACAACTGAAACACAAACTCAATGAACATGATGCTCTTGTTGTGAAATCAGATAAAGGAAATTCCACAGTCATCCTTTATAAAAATGATTACATTACTAAAACTCTTAATTTTTTTGCAGAAAATAACATTACTGAACTGAACCATGATCCAACCACTAAATTTCAGAAAAAATTGAAGAAAATGCTTAACCAATGTAACTTCCTGCTGTCTGATAAACAAATAAAAGCTTGCACATTAATGAATCCCACTGCCCCCAAACTCAGAGCACAGCCAAAGATCCATAAACAGAACTCTCCAATTAGACCAATTGTTAACTCCAAGAACACACCTGCATATAAACTTTCACAGTTGTTAAATAATATCCTCAGAGAATTTTACACTTTTGAAACCACATACACAGTAAAAAATGCACACGAGTTAACAACACTCATCAAAGACATAAAAATCCCCGGAGAAGCTAGATTTGCCTCATTTGACATTGTCAACCTGTTCACAAATATACCTGTTAAAGACACAATTGAAATTATTAGAAAAAACCTCATCACACACAAAAAACTAACCATACCAGAGATTACAGAGTTGGTAGATCTACTTGAACTAGTACTGTCCCACAACTACTTTTCATTTAATAATAAAATCTATCAACAGAAAGAAGGCTTAGCTATGGGTAACTGCATGTCAAGTTTCCTAGCTGACATTTTCATCAACCACTTAGAGAATAAGTTCTTCAAAGGAGAAAATAAGCTTGTTCAAAAAATTGTATATTACAAGAGATATGTAGATGACACACTACTCTTATTTGATGGCACTAAAGATGAACTTGAAGAACTCCTCACATCATTCAACTCACTCCACAATAAAATAAAGTTCACAATAGAACATGAAACTAATCAATCCATAAATTTCTTAGACCTCACAATTGTGAATGAACAACAAGAACATAACTTGTACATTTACCGAAAACCAACCTACACTGACATCACAATACATGAATCTTCATACCACCCGAACACACATAAGTATGCTGCATTTAGATCATTATTGAACAGGGCACATACATTACCTTTAAAACCCAAAGCACTAACACAAGAAATAGATACTATCAAAACAATTGCAGTAAATAATGGTTACTCTGTAAAATCAATTGATAAACTATCTAAAAAAATTCAGACCAACATCATCCACAAAAACACTGAAAAGATAACTACCGACACAAAACAAATCTTCACAAGCATTCCATACTTAGGCACAATATCACAAAAAATAGCTAACCTATTCAAAAAAACCAATATTAAAATATCTTTCTCCACAAACAGCAAACTTGGATACCACTTACCTCACACAGTGAACACAAACAAGCCAATAACACAACACAGTGGAATATATAAATTACAATGTAACAGTTGCCCTGCATTTTACATAGGAAAAACTGGAAGAACCTTCCACACACGGTATAAAGAACACACCGACGCCTTTCGACTAAACCATTTTGAAAAATCTACAATAGCTAACCACATGTATGTTAATAAACACAGACTTGACAACATCCACAACAGCCTAACTGTACTTCACACAGAACCCAACAGTAAAAAACTTAGCCTACTAGAACAGTTAGAAATAATGCTACACAAAGAAAAATATCCTCAAAACTTGTTGAATGAACAAACAGAGTTTAACAGCCACAATTTTTTCTACACCTTCAAAAGTTTATTTTTTCCTAAGGAATCAAATCTATAATAGTACAAACAGTTGACAACCTACAACATGGTACCAAATAATTATTTTAATACTACCTGTGTACTAAAATCGATTATATTTAGAAGTAGAATATCTGTATGAACGAGAATCTTTGGCATGTTTACGTTCTGCTAACACAATGTGCAAAAAAGTGTGTGAATATCTATATATACCAGTATGTACCGTAAAATTAAAGATGTGTATTGTGTATACCTACTGGACAACGGAAGCAGACAGTATACAATGTTAACTGTAAGTTACTTTCATATTATTAACGCTGTCAAACTTATATTTACAATATACCATGTTGTAACCAAAAATGTAATATCAACAGGCAAACAACTAAAACACATGAAGTAAAGTCACTAAAAAGCACCTGAAGATGAGCCTCCAGGGCTCGAAATGCATAGTGCAATAAATAAATGCAACTTGTGACTGAAGGCGGTTTGTTCTTTATTTTACGAAAGTAAAACAGTCGCGGACGAAACACTGGTAAACAATGGATAAAATTAAGTTATATTTGCCTAGCCAGGCACTAAGAACAGTGTACTCATTTAAAAATACGAAACTTAAGCTAACAAAAGTGATTTGTAGTGTCAAATTTAACAAAGAATGTGTATCTCATGGTTTTATTCCAAACTACATTAACATTACGAGAAAGTGGCGTTCACAAGCAGCCAGAATAGCTACGAAAAAATTCGAGAACAACTGGTTACGTACAGAAATCAAACTACAGCACAAGCAAAAAGAAGAACTTAATAGAGCTCTTTACCACCTACATTTAGAGTTAACTAGCATACTCCATCCATTAGAAATGTATTATGTAGATGAATATGTTACAACCCTGTGTACAAAAGTTAGAACTACTATAACTGATAAACATGCAAAAAAACTTGAATCCCTTAAAGAAAAATATGACAGTGCCCATAATAATGTAACTTCTAAAACACAGACTTTCTATGAAAGAGTTATCAACGAAACCAACATTAGCTTCACAAACACAGAACAAGCTTTACTGAACAAAGGTCTTAAACACAATATTAAACCAAAATTTAATCATCATAATTTAAAAAACCTCATTGTTGATACAAAGAAAGCTACAGATATGGCCAACCTGAACCACAATGAACAGATTGTCTTAGCACATAAAGTTAATGAAATTATCCAGAAAGAAGAAAAGAAAGCAAAACAACACTCCAACCCAACTTTTGAAGAAAACAAAGTGCTGAAACAACTGAAACACAAACTCAATGAACATGATGCTCTTGTTGTGAAATCAGATAAAGGAAATTCCACAGTCATCCTTTATAAAAATGATTACATTACTAAAACTCTTAATTTTTTTGCAGAAAATAACATTACTGAACTGAACCATGATCCAACCACTAAATTTCAGAAAAAATTGAAGAAAATGCTTAACCAATGTAACTTCCTGCTGTCTGATAAACAAATAAAAGCTTGCACATTAATGAATCCCACTGCCCCCAAACTCAGAGCACAGCCAAAGATCCATAAACAGAACTCTCCAATTAGACCAATTGTTAACTCCAAGAACACACCTGCATATAAACTTTCACAGTTGTTAAATAATATCCTCAGAGAATTTTACACTTTTGAAACCACATACACAGTAAAAAATGCACACGAGTTAACAACACTCATCAAAGACATAAAAATCCCCGGAGAAGCTAGATTTGCCTCATTTGACATTGTCAACCTGTTCACAAATATACCTGTTAAAGACACAATTGAAATTATTAGAAAAAACCTCATCACACACAAAAAACTAACCATACCAGAGATTACAGAGTTGGTAGATCTACTTGAACTAGTACTGTCCCACAACTACTTTTCATTTAATAATAAAATCTATCAACAGAAAGAAGGCTTAGCTATGGGTAACTGCATGTCAAGTTTCCTAGCTGACATTTTCATCAACCACTTAGAGAATAAGTTCTTCAAAGGAGAAAATAAGCTTGTTCAAAAAATTGTATATTACAAGAGATATGTAGATGACACACTACTCTTATTTGATGGCACTAAAGATGAACTTGAAGAACTCCTCACATCATTCAACTCACTCCACAATAAAATAAAGTTCACAATAGAACATGAAACTAATCAATCCATAAATTTCTTAGACCTCACAATTGTGAATGAACAACAAGAACATAACTTGTACATTTACCGAAAACCAACCTACACTGACATCACAATACATGAATCTTCATACCACCCGAACACACATAAGTATGCTGCATTTAGATCATTATTGAACAGGGCACATACATTACCTTTAAAACCCAAAGCACTAACACAAGAAATAGATACTATCAAAACAATTGCAGTAAATAATGGTTACTCTGTAAAATCAATTGATAAACTATCTAAAAAAATTCAGACCAACATCATCCACAAAAACACTGAAAAGATAACTACCGACACAAAACAAATCTTCACAAGCATTCCATACTTAGGCACAATATCACAAAAAATAGCTAACCTATTCAAAAAAACCAATATTAAAATATCTTTCTCCACAAACAGCAAACTTGGATACCACTTACCTCACACAGTGAACACAAACAAGCCAATAACACAACACAGTGGAATATATAAATTACAATGTAACAGTTGCCCTGCATTTTACATAGGAAAAACTGGAAGAACCTTCCACACACGGTATAAAGAACACACCGACGCCTTTCGACTAAACCATTTTGAAAAATCTACAATAGCTAACCACATGTATGTTAATAAACACAGACTTGACAACATCCACAACAGCCTAACTGTACTTCACACAGAACCCAACAGTAAAAAACTTAGCCTACTAGAACAGTTAGAAATAATGCTACACAAAGAAAAATATCCTCAAAACTTGTTGAATGAACAAACAGAGTTTAACAGCCACAATTTTTTCTACACCTTCAAAAGTTTATTTTTTCCTAAGGAATCAAATCTATAATAGTACAAACAGTTGACAACCTACAACATGGTACCAAATAATTATTTTAATACTACCTGTGTACTAAAATCGATTATATTTAGAAGTAGAATATCTGTATGAACGAGAATCTTTGGCATGTTTACGTTCTGCTAACACAATGTGCAAAAAAGTGTGTGAATATCTATATATACCAGTATGTACCGTAAAATTAAAGATGTGTATTGTGTATACCTACTGGACAACGGAAGCAGACAGTATACAATGTTAACTGTAAGTTACTTTCATATTATTAACGCTGTCAAACTTATATTTACAATATACCATGTTGTAACCAAAAATGTAATATCAACAGGCAAACAACTAAAACACATGAAGTAAAGTCACTAAAAAGCACCTGAAGATGAGCCTCCAGGGCTCGAAATGCATAGTGCAATAAATAAATGCAACTTGTGACTGAAGGCGGTTTGTTCTTTATTTTACGAAAGTAAAACAGTCGCGGACGAAACACTGGTAAACAATGGATAAAATTAAGTTATATTTGCCTAGCCAGGCACTAAGAACAGTGTACTCATTTAAAAATACGAAACTTAAGCTAACAAAAGTGATTTGTAGTGTCAAATTTAACAAAGAATGTGTATCTCATGGTTTTATTCCAAACTACATTAACATTACGAGAAAGTGGCGTTCACAAGCAGCCAGAATAGCTACGAAAAAATTCGAGAACAACTGGTTACGTACAGAAATCAAACTACAGCACAAGCAAAAAGAAGAACTTAATAGAGCTCTTTACCACCTACATTTAGAGTTAACTAGCATACTCCATCCATTAGAAATGTATTATGTAGATGAATATGTTACAACCCTGTGTACAAAAGTTAGAACTACTATAACTGATAAACATGCAAAAAAACTTGAATCCCTTAAAGAAAAATATGACAGTGCCCATAATAATGTAACTTCTAAAACACAGACTTTCTATGAAAGAGTTATCAACGAAACCAACATTAGCTTCACAAACACAGAACAAGCTTTACTGAACAAAGGTCTTAAACACAATATTAAACCAAAATTTAATCATCATAATTTAAAAAACCTCATTGTTGATACAAAGAAAGCTGCAGATATGGCCAACCTGAACCACAATGAACAGATTGTCTTAGCACATAAAGTTAATGAAATTATCCAGAAAGAAGAAAAGAAAGCAAAACAACACTCCAACCCAACTTTTGAAGAAAACAAAGTGCTGAAACAACTGAAACACAAACTCAATGAACATGATGCTCTTGTTGTGAAATCAGATAAAGGAAATTCCACAGTCATCCTTTATAAAAATGATTACATTACTAAAACTCTTAATTTTTTTGCAGAAAATAACATTACTGAACTGAACCATGATCCAACCACTAAATTTCAGAAAAAATTGAAGAAAATGCTTAACCAATGTAACTTCCTGCTGTCTGATAAACAAATAAAAGCTTGCACATTAATGAATCCCACTGCCCCCAAACTCAGAGCACAGCCAAAGATCCATAAACAGAACTCTCCAATTAGACCAATTGTTAACTCCAAGAACACACCTGCATATAAACTTTCACAGTTGTTAAATAATATCCTCAGAGAATTTTACACTTTTGAAACCACATACACAGTAAAAAATGCACACGAGTTAACAACACTCATCAAAGACATAAAAATCCCCGGAGAAGCTAGATTTGCCTCATTTGACATTGTCAACCTGTTCACAAATATACCTGTTAAAGACACAATTGAAATTATTAGAAAAAACCTCATCACACACAAAAAACTAACCATACCAGAGATTACAGAGTTGGTAGATCTACTTGAACTAGTACTGTCCCACAACTACTTTTCATTTAATAATAAAATCTATCAACAGAAAGAAGGCTTAGCTATGGGTAACTGCATGTCAAGTTTCCTAGCTGACATTTTCATCAACCACTTAGAGAATAAGTTCTTCAAAGGAGAAAATAAGCTTGTTCAAAAAATTGTATATTACAAGAGATATGTAGATGACACACTACTCTTATTTGATGGCACTAAAGATGAACTTGAAGAACTCCTCACATCATTCAACTCACTCCACAATAAAATAAAGTTCACAATAGAACATGAAACTAATCAATCCATAAATTTCTTAGACCTCACAATTGTGAATGAACAACAAGAACATAACTTGTACATTTACCGAAAACCAACCTACACTGACATCACAATACATGAATCTTCATACCACCCGAACACACATAAGTATGCTGCATTTAGATCATTATTGAACAGGGCACATACATTACCTTTAAAACCCAAAGCACTAACACAAGAAATAGATACTATCAAAACAATTGCAGTAAATAATGGTTACTCTGTAAAATCAATTGATAAACTATCTAAAAAAATTCAGACCAACATCATCCACAAAAACACTGAAAAGATAACTACCGACACAAAACAAATCTTCACAAGCATTCCATACTTAGGCACAATATCACAAAAAATAGCTAACCTATTCAAAAAAACCAATATTAAAATATCTTTCTCCACAAACAGCAAACTTGGATACCACTTACCTCACACAGTGAACACAAACAAGCCAATAACACAACACAGTGGAATATATAAATTACAATGTAACAGTTGCCCTGCATTTTACATAGGAAAAACTGGAAGAACCTTCCACACACGGTATAAAGAACACACCGACGCCTTTCGACTAAACCATTTTGAAAAATCTACAATAGCTAACCACATGTATGTTAATAAACACAGACTTGACAACATCCACAACAGCCTAACTGTACTTCACACAGAACCCAACAGTAAAAAACTTAGCCTACTAGAACAGTTAGAAATAATGCTACACAAAGAAAAATATCCTCAAAACTTGTTGAATGAACAAACAGAGTTTAACAGCCACAATTTTTTCTACACCTTCAAAAGTTTATTTTTTCCTAAGGAATCAAATCTATAATAGTACAAACAGTTGACAACCTACAACATGGTACCAAATAATTATTTTAATACTACCTGTGTACTAAAATCGATTATATTTAGAAGTAGAATATCTGTATGAACGAGAATCTTTGGCATGTTTACGTTCTGCTAACACAATGTGCAAAAAAGTGTGTGAATATCTATATATACCAGTATGTACCGTAAAATTAAAGATGTGTATTGTGTATACCTACTGGACAACGGAAGCAGACAGTATACAATGTTAACTGTAAGTTACTTTCATATTATTAACGCTGTCAAACTTATATTTACAATATACCATGTTGTAACCAAAAATGTAATATCAACAGGCAAACAACTAAAACACATGAAGTAAAGTCACTAAAAAGCACCTGAAGATGAGCCTCCAGGGCTCGAAATGCATAGTGCAATAAATAAATGCAACTTGTGACTGAAGGCGGTTTGTTCTTTATTTTACGAAAATAACAATGTACTTTTTGCCACTTCATGGCGGGTGTACACACGGCACTGCTAAAATTATTTATAATCCGTTTAGTACGATTGTACTGACGCAACTGTGAAACTAAATGTCTCTTATTCTTTTCAAGTTACTGTTAGTTTTCATTTTGCCTTGACGTTGCTGCGTTGTAAGTTAACAGGAGATATCGATCCGTGTTACAAAGACTTGTGCTCTTTTAAACCACATTTTTATGAAAAGTATTTTACAAAATTTGTATTCTTTGTTTTTTAAGTTTCGTGTGCAGTACTTTGGGGGAATAATTTTATACGATTTTTATGCCCTGCTGCCCAATTATGAAGTGGTGAAAGACAGGGATGTAACAAGTCCACGTGATAGTTTCATCGTATTCGACAATTAACTTTCGGGTGAGAAACAGAATCAAATGTGTGTCGCTTTGCTGCAATAATTGCAATTTACCATCAGACAATACTTCACGAGATTTAAATTTCGATACAGGCTAGTGTTAACGTTAATAGGTCATTCTTATATGCCACCTGTATATTTCAATAGACATTTCTAAATTAATTCATACAGTACTTTATACATTATCTGAGAGGTGTGCCACTTCAATCCCTTTTGTTTATTGTTGTCACAAAACAGTTGTGACGTAAAGACAGGACTCAGCATTGTAGGAACCACTGCAGAAGCCCTTGTCCACTATCGTCAGGTGAGTGGAATAAATGAATTACTATATAAAAACAACCCTATCGGAGGTGAGTAAAAAGATGTAACTTACAGATTCAAACCAACCACTAACCAAAATGTCATGCAAGGAAGACTCAGAACTTTTGCACAGGAAACCAAAATTATTGTCACTCTCAACAAACAGACGTTATCTGAAACAGTAAAATTCATTATACCGACGGATACTTACGACAAATTCTTATATTTGTAGTACAGAAACACGTTTTCGTGTTACTAATCTTGTTCATTCAGGTAGATATCATATCAACAAAGGAAAACATGCAGTTAAACTCACAAAAAGTAATTTCAGTATTTTAAGCATTGAATTTTTCATTCTTAATAGCATTCGGGAGGACGACGGTTCAATCCCGTCTCCGGCCATCCTGATTTAGGTTTTCCGTGATTTCCCTACATCGTTTCAGGCCAATGCCGGGATGAATCCTTTGAAAGGGCACAGCCGATTTCCTTCCCAATCCTTACCTAACCCGAGCTTCCGCTCCGTCTCTAATGACCTCGTAGTCGACGGGACGTTAAACACTAACCACCACCACCACCACCACCACCACCATTCTTAATAGTACCTATTACTCGATAATTGTTATCATATCCCTGCCTTAAGCCTCTCTCCTCTAGAAATTTATTGCGGTAGCAAGGCATAGACACATGTAAACGCACAAGCTCCAACGAAAAATGATCCTGACAAAAACAAAGTTGAGACATTCTGGTCATAACTTGAACGAACTCAGTGCCATATTAAAATCCTAGGTGGACTTCACCGAAGACGTAAACACAGATGGTGTACCTCAGAATGTGATAATGTCCTGGAATTGCACTCCCTACTCTGGAAAAATGGTATAGCTGCCAAAGTCTGGAGACATGAGAGAAGTTCCTAGAAATACGGAAGAAAACATCCAACACAATTAGACGAATTACACGCATGTATCAGTTCAATAGACTCGAGAAAATTCATAACGACTTCAAACAAAAATACACTTCAGATTTATACAAGACATTTAGGCAAGAGCTATCGAACTAGAGAGCACGTGGTATTTGATTCTGTCGTTCAGAAAGAACACACGAGATGAACAGAAAAGCTTATTGTGAGATCTTGAGACATTACATCGAGAAGCTACAGAACTGTGAACCACATTCAGCAGTCTGACTGATCCATTCCAATCGAAGATTCAGACAGGATGAATTACGTCAAGTAATATTACACTTCATAAGCAACTATGCATCAGAGCAGACAGTGTAATTGTTGAGATGCTTAAGAACAACGGAAATTAATAGGGATTCCTTCAAAGATTTCCACTTTTGGTATACTTATCTGTCTAATAAAGGGCAATCAAGGTTTACGTTGGAGAAAGTGCAAAAAGTTTGAAGAGAAAAAAGTCGCAGGGAAAACAGATTGTCTAATACTGAAAGAGAGTAGCAGTTTAATAAAAAATATGATCTGCTGAAGGATAATGATAGGAATGAAGTATTGGTATTTAGGAGGAGAAGAACCAAAGGTTAGAGTGTAATGACTTGTAACTTGGATGCTAAAAACTTTCTGTATGGATAAGGAGAAGGATATCTGTGTAGATGCATGTATTTAAGAGATGTTGGATAAGGAGTATGTGGAACAAGTGGAGATGTTAAGTAATAGACTATACACGCCAGCGAGGTAGGAAAACGGACAGACAGCCTGAACTCGACGCCTGTAGTTCGGTACAGCTCTCATCGCTCAGAGGTCGCTCCTCCCTGACTGCAGTGCACTGATTGCAGCTCGCCGATCCGCTCCAGCAGACAGTCCGTTCATTTCCTCAGCCTTAGTCAGTCATCACTAGCTCATGATTTTTGTCCTCTTCCGTGGCCACGGTTAACACCAGTCACACACCACTCACAGCAAATATTTTATGACTTGGATTGGCAGAGACATTCCTGGAATGGCTTAACAACAACAGGACCAGAAATGATGCCCAGATTGATCTACAGAAGTTAATATTAGAGTTAAAAGCACTCACATATTTTACTCAAGAATTTGCCAGGGCGTATTAAATATCCCAAGGTAATATAGTGGATTTTAACGTTGAACCAACGAAAATTGTGTTTCGCAGCTTCTGTGACCAGACGAAACGACAATCGTCCAGCCATAACTGTGGGTTCTCAGATTGCTCTGAGAGAAGGCTCATCACACTAGAACACATGAAATATTACTTTATTAGCAAATGAATAACAGATTTAATTAATTAACTTCTCATGGTTGGGATTCACAGTCATATAATGTTTCTCAAAATACATCATAGTCGCCGTTTATATGAAATCTTTATTATTACGATTGCAATTTCGGCCTTAGGGCCATTTTCAAGTAACACTGCAAAAGTGACATTCTGTCATAATATAAGACTACCTGACATGAGTACATGTCGTCGTCAAAATGCAGCATTTTGACTGCAAGAGTTCCACAAGGGCTACACATATTGCTGGCCGGAGTGGCCGTGTAGTTCTAGGCGCTACAGTCTGGAACCGAGCGACCGCTACGGTTGCAGGTTCGAATCATGCCTCGGTCATTGATGTGTGTGATGTCCTTAGGTTAGTTAGGTTTAATTAGTTCTAAGTTCTAGGCGACTGATGGCCTCAGAAGTTAAGTCGCATAGTGCTCAGAGCCACTACACTTATTACGTCGTAAAATGTTGTTAAATACGTGCTGTGTTGTCAATGTTTCCAACGTTCTAATAATCTTTCACAAATAAAAACTCTGACACACTTTTTTTGCACAGGAGTACTGGATAATTTAAAACTGTCATTAGCAAACCAGCACTTGATGCTCTAATTAACAAACTGTTCTCTGGAGGTACAATGTTCGATGTTTACTAAGATACAAATCCATCGAAAATTTTAACAACTCGTGCTATGATGTTTGCTCGTTCAGATGAGGTCTGGGTGAGCTTTTACACGCTCAGTATGAGGGCCATGATATGCTGAGAGAGATGCGTGGTCTTCTCAAGTGCCACCGATTGGTTGTTGCGATCTGTAGAGAGCCCTCGCTAATGTCTCTGGCACTGATTACGAAAGTACAGCTTCTACTCTACTGCCGGCCGGAGTGGCCGAGCGGTTCTAGGCGCTACAGTCTGGAACCGCGCGACCGCTTCGGTTGCTGGATCGAATCCTAGCTCGGGCATGGATGGGTTTGATGTCCTTAGGTTAGTTAGGTTTAAGTAGTTCTAAGTTCTAGGGGACTGATGACCTCACAAGTTAAGTTCCATAGTGCTCAGAGCCATTTTTCTACTCTACTCAAGAGTGTCTCCACACAGACTTTCACCAGTAACATTTTTGGTTGTTTTCCAATTAATATTTGCATTGGGGCACAATAATACCTTTTAATCATTATTTTATTGTATTCACTTAAGGCGACCGTATATTTTTGCCACATTTCTACATTCCAGGAATCCATGGTTTATTGCTAATTTCATGTAATGGAGGTACCTTCATATGTGTGTCGCCACACGAGCGAACTGAGATCTCTCCACGTGTCAGACACCACGGATCTACTGCACTGCTTTTCGCAGTCACGGAATCACGTTCAGCTCATGCTTCTGGCGGAATCTAGGGGTTCATTTGCACTACCTTCTCCCGTGTCTCGCCAGTTTCCACTTTTTCCTGGCTGAGTTCAGTTTTTGGACGATGGTACAGGCCACAGGACGAGGCTGTCACGAAGCGGACGGAAATTGCGAAAATGTCGCAGACGTTGAACACATGTCGCTCGACGCTGACTCGTGTTATATAAAATAAATGCAGTTCCGACAGGACGTCACGTGTGTGCGCATTGTGACAGGAGCGGATGTGGGACGCGTGCAGGACAAGCCGACACGCCCGCTGCACGCGAAAATGGCAGGCGAGCGTTACTGGACGGCTGGATGGGTGGATGGCTGCCCGGCGCAGGAAGCGAGCTGGCGACCTCAGCCGCCAGTTACACTGCGCTGCCAGCACTGCTCGCCGCCGTGGGCTGGCCGTAGTCACACCTGAGGGGGGGGGGGGGGGGGGGGGGGGGTGCCAACACGTGCCGCGGACTGGCATGCGTCACCCATGTCTGAGGTCAGCCGCAATCTGTAGTCTGGCGACCGTTGGGAAATTTAACTCAGCCTCACAGCGATACTGGCACACATACGTCAATTTTCACGTAGCTAAATCTAATTGACTTTGTACACCTGTGAGGGGCAGCAGCTTTCAAGTAAAAACAAAATTTACTCTAGAATGAGATTTTCACTCTGCAGCGGAGTGTGCGCTGATATGAAACTTCCTGGCAGATTAAAACTGTGTGCCGGACCGAGACTCGAACTCGCGACCTTTACCTTTCGTGGGCAAGTGCTCTACCAACTGAGCTACCAAAGTACGACTCACGCCTCGTCCTCACAGCTGTACTTCTGCCAGTATCTCGTCTCCTACCTTGCAAACTTTACAGAAGCTCTCCTGCACACACTCTGCTGCAGCGTGAAAATCTCATTCTGGAAACATCCCCCAGGCTGTGGCTAAGCCATGTTTCCACAATATCCTTTCTTTCAGGGGTGCTAGTTCTGCAAGGCTCGCAGTAGAGCTTCGGTAAAGTTTGGAAGGTAGCACACGACATACTGGCAGAAGTAAAGCTGTGAGGAGGGGGCGTGAGTCGTGCTTGGGCACTCAGTTGGTAGAGCACTTGCCCGCGAACGGCAAAGGTCCCGAGTTCGAGTCTCGGTCCGGCACACAGTTTTAATCTGCCAGGAAGTTTCATATCAACGCACACTCCACTGCATAGCGAAAACTTCATTCTTGAAACATCCCCCAGGCTGTGGCTAAACGTTGTCTCCACAATATCGTTTCTTTCAGGAGTGCTAGTTCTGCAAGGTTGGCAGGAGAGCTTCTGTAAAGTTTGCAAGGTAGGAGACGAGATACTGGCGGAAGTAAAGCTGTGAGGACGGGGCGTGAGTCGTGCTTGGGTAGCTCAGTTGGTAGAGCACTTTCCCGCGAAAGGCAATGGTCCTGAGTTCGAGTCTCGGTCCGGCACACAGTTTTAACAAAAATATTATTTGGTGCGCCACCCGCAAGAAGTATCATCATCATCAGCCAGTTCAATCATTAAATGATGGCCTCTTCGAGTCGTGGATTCAGGTAGACTTTCAGCAGTCGTCTCCAAGTGGGACGGTCTTGGGCAGTTCTCTGCCAAGTGTTACCAGCGATCTTGATGTCTTTGTCACATCGGTGGTCTTCCTCTAGGCCTCCGGTGCTCTCTCGGACTCCACTCCAGTACTAGCTAAGTCCATCTGTTGTCTTTTCTTCTTGCGACGTGGCCAGCCCACTGCCATTTCAAGGAACCCACTGTCTGTAAGATGTCATAAACCTTCGTCACAGACCGGATGTCATCTGCCCTTTTCCTATCCTTTCTTGTATAGCCCAGCATTGATCTCTCCATGGCTCTCTGTACTGTCCTAAGTTTCGCTTTTGTAAATGAGTTCAGCGTCCTTGTCTCGCAGCCATTCGTCATCACAGGGAGAATCCACGTATATCAGGACACAAAGGAATTAAAGACTTTAACTGCCAGTGGCGATTGATTTATATCAATGAGGCAAGCTGAAAATTTGTGGGAGACCTGGAGTGGAAATCACGTTACTAGGCACATGCGTTGACCACAACGCCGTTCCGACAGTGAGGTCACGACAATCACATGGACCCCTGTCGTCAGACTCAAATTCTCAACTTACGCCACACACTACTGATATATTACCACTTGCCCATTATACTCAATACTCGAGACATTCCGCCTATTCACGTACGAGTCTGAACTTGTTTTGCATCCAGACTAATTTGATCATTCACTGTCCTCGCATTCATTATACACTGAAGCGCCAAAGAAACTGGTACAGGTATGTGCATTCAAATACAGAGATATTGAAAGTTTCCCGTCTAACCTCCTTGCCTAGGGACGCCAGATGAAAGTTGATGTCGTCAAGCCCTGAAAGAAAAATTGCGAAACGGATAACTGGGGAGGGGAGCTAGAGAGTGTTACCTAGCGAGCGTGCCCCTTCTGTACGATACTAGGCAAGGGGCTGGAGGGCTCACACGCTGATGTGTGGGTCCCTGCATTCTATATCTTCTATTCTTAAATGAATTCCTTTATGTTAAAGATTGATGACAATTGATTACGTATTTATTTTAAATATTATCACTCGATTTTACAGCGATTGCAGCAATTGCTCCAGTTTACAGATATTACAATTTTACAACTTATAGCTCGGGTATATTCTAATCCGCACGCACATTTCTATGGGTAAGGCGGAATTGCGTTCGCCAAATGTATACCACCCAAGTCTCCCAATATTTTATATAGGACATCGACTATCGGAGGAGGATAACGGGCAAACTGGGGACCAGATACATTAACACAGGGGGTCAAATTAACGAGATCATTCATTTCCTTACACAATCCGAAGCTGGAAATAAAAGAATTACTACAAATGTTCAGATACCTCTCTTCCATGCGTGAACATTGAGACAGACGCAATGGGGGCACGTCTGCTCACTTACCCGTCTTCTGTAACACTCCTCGAATATGGCGGGCACCCGGAGGTCTTCCTGGGCCCCAGTGGAGGGGGTGGTCGAACCACTTGGCCGTGACCAACCTCTCCACCCCAAATCTTGTGACACTGGAAAGTCTTTGACTTTTACCTGCCTGTGCTGTCTCTCTGATCACCACCACCTAAAGAGAAGGCCGCGGCGCGCTCTTGTGACGTCACGCAAAGCGGGCCAGGGTTGGCTTGGCGCTGCGCTTAAGGATTCGAGTCGCACGGCCTGCAAATCTTTGTCAAACGGTTTTACAGAACATGTTCCGTAAAAAATAATTAATTTCTGAAATACTTCTAGCTCTATATGGCAGCTTCGTGATGAAGTGCCAATCGTTTCGATAATGGTAATAACTATTGTGGTATTTCACAGATGAGTATCAAATTTGAGAAAGTTGCCATCAAAAATAGGGGTCGCTATGAATTTGTGTTTGATGCATATTATACATTCTATTGCTGAGTGTGAAATACAGATGAGGTTTGGAAATTTTCGTAAAACTTTGGATCACTATCTGCTTCCAATCTCGAAAAAACTGAGCATCTGCAGCAACTTCACTTCCGATCGCAACGCGCGGGAATGAAATATTCAAAACGCCTCTCATATCTCGTAAACCGCTGCAAATAACGAAATGAGATCTTGGCAAATGATACCACGCAAAGAGGAGAGTACTTTGCCGTATGGTTAAAATACGTAACTTTATCAATCGCGATACAGCAGAAGCTATAGTTTATAATTCTTTTTTACCGGTAATGTAATTGCTTAAGACTTAACAAGAGCCAGTGAAAACGTACGAGTGCGGGATGTAAATAATATTGCGATATACATGATAAAACAAGGTACATTTGTGAAAAATGCACTGTGATTTTCTGCACCAGACGACTATTATTTACACTCACTTGAAAAATTCTGCACTAATACAGTGTATAATATTAAATTCCTCTGCCTTCAGTATCCCAATTAAATATTCTGTAACTATTTATAGAGCGCCCTCAGGAAAGCTGAGTACATTCCCCAAGCAAACAATCACTTTTAATTCACCTTTTCTCAGAAACAAAAACAATTATGCTTTGTTATTGTAATGTAAATTTTCTTTGCTGTGAAAATATGTCAGATTTTGAGCATGTAATGAGCCGTGCTTGGTGCTGACTTTCTCACAAGAGTTGCAAAGAACTTTACAAGCCTGATTGACAATACTCTGCAGATAAAAGAATTCTCAACATATGTTTAAGTAAAATTTTAGATGTATTCCTGACCATAATGGTCAGCTGTTCAAAATGCATGCTGTAAGCCCTGCAAACAACAGTAGTTTTATCAACAGGACATTTATATAAGTCAACAGTGAAAATCTACAAACCTTCAGCAGACATTTGCAGCAGTTGGAATGAGACAATGTGTCACGCTAAAAATGTCAATAATAAATTTAACCTATTTCTAGATTAATTTGGTCCATTGTTTGAAGCTGTATTTCGTAATAGAATTTCATGAAGTGTCTGCCTACGTGACTGGAGGAGACAGTGACTCCTTAAGGGAATCAAGCTACCCTGTAAAAAAAAAAAAAAAAAAAAAAAAAAAAAAAAAAAAAAAGGAATGCTTTATACAATACTAAGAGTTGTATTAAACTTCAGAACAAGGGACACTACAATTCACATTTGCACTTTAGTAACTCCAGGGATAGATCAGAAATCACTGCTGGTGATTACAGCAAGTTAAATTCTTTGTAATATGTAGACAGATTACTGTAACATGAGAACAGTAGTAATCAGCATGCTTAAAATAATGTAATTATTAATAGTATATGTAAATGTAGGATTATAAAATACCAGAAGTAATGAACTATAATTTATTTAAGTCAGTCATATGTACATCTACTTCCTGTAATTGCTGTTACAAAATCCAGGGCACGACATGTTTCCATTACAGAAATAGATCACGATTTCCATCTTAAAAGGCAGCAAGCCTTTTCTACTTTCAGAATGATTGATTAGTTGCACACGTTTGATATATTGTATTTTGTGAAAAATGACAGTTGAAAAACATGTCAGATGCATATAACAGGTTACTTTACCAGTCTTACTGTTTATAAAATTTAATAATTGTGACTAACAATGACTTACGTTGCTGACAAAAGTATTAACTCAGACAGAGTAATAGAGCAACAAACATTTGTTGAAATGTATGCACCATGAAATAAAGGTGTAGTGGGATGAGGCACTACTGAAGGACATTCAACGAAGTGAAAATGTAGCTAGTCGTTGGAAACTAATAAGTAATGGTAATACTGAGTACGTCATCATATCAGACCAACCTCACATTACAATTGAATACCTGATCCACAACTGAAAGAACTCTTTTATATTGTTACTGCACAGCTATGCAACATTTGTTGAAACCCCTGCCATAAGCTAGAAGTAGGCCAATTTCGTTGTAATGAACTTAGGTGTAAACAAAATAAATCAGAGGAACTAACTCTGGGATTAACTAAAGATGTAAAACAGTAATCAAAATTGTAACAATTTTACACTGATTCCAAATTAAACTGAATGGTGTAGGATATAATGTCCTACACATTCAAATAAAATGCAGGAACATAACACTCCTTAATGTTTGTGAGGATACTCTCCCTCTATATAGGTGGGAAGAACTTTTCCTTAATTACTATATAAACACCACCTTTCACATTATTCCTGTTAGAATAAACTGTTTCAATTAAACTGACTGGGTGGAGAACCGAAGCTGTATTTTAATGGTGTGAAATGATTTTCTGTAACACAAGATTCTACAGCTACTGGCAGAAACAGTTCAAGAACACACTTTTCACTCAGTACCAAAATGTGTCCTGTTATGAAATTTTCTAGCATATTAAACACATGTGCGGTCCAAGTCTGACACACAGCGTCACACTACCAAGGGATTTCATGAGTTTTTTTTAAACCACAATAAGATTAGTGACAAATTAAGGGTCACAGTCTGGATGAGATGCAAATTTGGGAATGGATACCAACTACTTTGTCTGATATTCAACTATTGCAAACTGTGAGTGGAATAAGCAACTACTAGAATATAACTATGTCTCAGTAAAATAATATATGCAAAGCAATAACTAATTGTTACCCATATGCAACAATACTGACAGCTTGTATCAAAATTTAGATGAACAGCTGTTATGAGAAGTAACTACATTAGGAAACACCCTGGTGTCATTCTGATTCAGGAAAATGCGAGAAATTCATTTTTGGCTTTCCCTTTTCTAGTATTGTAATATCCTACTGTAAGTTTTATATGTCTCCATACCAAAATAATAGCCTCTAATTACACACAAGTTATAATGAATTACATGAGGTTTAATACAGAATTACTTTAACAGATTTCTTCTTGTTGGGCAGCACAAGATCAACAAGTTGAAAGGAAGATGTAAATATTTCTGCACAGAATAACTGAAAGACATAAAAACCTTACTAGAAAAAACTGGCCCAGTTTCAACCTTAGGCCAGTATCAGGTGCACAGATGGATGTGTACACAAACTGATAAAGTTTTACAATGATGAGACAAAGTATTTACTTCAGCTGAATAGTCTGCACGGAAACAGTTGTGACCTTCTGACATTTGAAACTGTTGAAAGCAAATTAGCCAAAACTTACAGGCTATAGCCACAAAATGACTATTAGTGTGCATTCAGTTGAAGGTACTACACCAATATGGATTATGGAACCTGCCTCTGCTTTCAGTGGACCAAATACAGTGTAATTGAATGTGTGAGACATAATAGAAATTTCCTGTGACACCTGATAAGTGTCCTAGCATGTAAAATGTATGCAAATTAAAATGTGCTAAGCTTCCATTTCTTAAAAGAAACAGTAAAGGTGTCATTCTTTTTCTTAATGTGATTATTTAATAATGTGTTGGTGGATGCTTTGACTAACAACTTCAGTATTTTATCTGCTGAATGACCATTACTGCAAATAAAGTCTGTTAAGAACAAACTTTCCTTCTGAACAGCATTTATGGTTACATTTTGAACAAGCGCCCTTTGACTATTGGACGACAAAAATTTTTTTTCATTAGGGGCAGATATTAATTTCTGTACAGTACTGTAGTTGTAAATAACAATATTCACAACATCAGGCTGAGGGAAAAACAGAGCACCCCTGCCCAAATTTTTGATTAAACTAAGATGTTGTTCACCAAGCAGACACATTTCTTTGTCTAAGATAAGGTATTTGTTGCACACCTCACACTGCTGTTTCTTCAGTACACTGCGAACACAATACCCTGCTAAATGTGTTAATATTGGAAGGTATGTTTCTGCCTGCCTGAAATGTTCCTACAAATACATAATGTCAACCAAAAACTCAGAGTCTGTTTGTATAGTCTCTTTTGTGTCATCATTAAAATTAAAGATGGACCCTTCTGCAACAGGCAGTTTACCAAAAGTACTTAAATTCAACATGAGTGGTAACATGTCGTACGTCTTCATCTTCACTTCCACTTCAAAAATCTGTCTCTCAGATATGAGATACTGAGAGCCAGCCATTGATTGGTAACTGCTAAACCTTGCTTCCAGAGAATCAGTTTGAATTTTTCCAGGCAAAAAATAAGTGAAACCAAACTCTTTAGTACAGTACCTTGCCATCTCAAACAAACCATAGGTTGTGTGTGTCTGAGCTATATGTGTATCTTTTGAAAGGATATTATGTTTCAGGCCTACATCGTTCCACTTATTGAGCCACACAAGAAACTTTTCCAAAAAAACTAATTTTTCATCATTATTACCTAAAGACAGAGGGCACTGGAAGAGATCATTTAGTCGAACACCTTTGTGAACCGTCTTAACATTTACAATTTTCCACCATGTAAGTATAATTTTAATAAATTCTGCAGTGGTCTGGTAATGTACCAAGTTTTTCTGTTCTCCTGCAATTGGAATGGCTTCAGCTGTATATTCCTTGAATACCTGCAAAACAAGGCTCACATTCTGTTTCTCAAGTGAAGGTGGATAAAGAAACTTCAAAGAAAGACCACAAGAGTGCTTAAGTAGACCATTATATTCAATCTTATGAAGCTGCCTCAATGCTTCCAAAGATGCCATTAACACCTGACAATCATCACTGCTTCCATCAAATTGTGGATATTTGAGCAAAACTTGAGAGTCCTTTTGATTAACCCAATTATTACATATACACTTAAGGATGCGGACAGAATCAGTTATAAAAAATAGTACCTGAGTTGGATTAGCTGCATGTGGGTAAACTATACTGAGTTTTGGAGGTGAGCTAAAAAGTGCCATATATTTCCTATTTATAGCATTATTGCCACTAACTACACGAAAACTTTGAAACCAATGTCATAAAGGCCACATAATATTTTCTTCACAAACATAAATAACTGTTCAGCTAAAAGGTTTCTCTCTGGAAGGACATGCACTACTTCTTTAAAAGAAGACAGCAATGATTGTATCATAAAGACATATGCTGTAGTAGGAGCCTTGTCACTATCAAATGCTGCCCCCACAATGTTTCTTCCCTTATAATCAAAATAAGGTTTAATATGAATTTCATCCATCATTAAAGAAATGGTACAATCACTTTCATGCAAAGATTTAAATCTTTCCTTAATATACAGGAGCTTAGCACCTTCATTTTGTTCATTATGAGGACCATTTGTACATGAGGAACATATTTTCTGTAAAGTTCTTGGATGAGGAAGAATAAGATTTCCAGATGACATCAAAATTTTATAGGCATGAGGGGAGATAGAATGCAGGATACAACAAAATACAGAAAAGTGACGATTAAACCTATAGTTTTCCTCACAGCTACGTAGCATCGGAGCGTGGCATGTCAGATCCCTTAATCGGGCAGGTAGGTTAGAAAATTTAAAAAGGGAAATGTATAGGTTAAAGTTAGATATAGTGGGAATTAGTGAAGATCGGTGGCAGCAGGAACAAGACTTTTGGTCAGGTGAATACACGGTTATAAACACAAAATCAAATAGGGGTTATGGAGGAGTAGGTTTAATAATGAATAGGAAAATAGGAATGCGGGTAAGCTACTACCAACAGCATAGTGAACGCATTATTGTGACCAAGATAGATACGAAGCCCACACCTACTACAGTAGTACAAGTTTATATGCCAACTAGCTCTGCAGATGACGAAGAAATTGAAGAAATGTATGATGAAATAAAAGAAATTATTCAAATAGTGAAGGGAGATGAAAATTTAATAGTCATGGGTGACTTGAATTCGACAGTAGGAAAAGGGAGAGAAGGAAACGTAGTAGGTGGATATGGAATGGGGCTAAGAAATGAAAGAGGAAGCCGCTTGGTAGAATTTTGCACAGAGCACAACTTAATCATAGCTAACACGTGGTTTAAGAATCATGAAAAAAGGTTGTATACATGGAAGAACCCTGGAGATACTAAAAGATATCAGATAGATTATATAATGGTAAGACAGAGATTTAGGAACCAGGTTTTAAATTGTAAGATATTTCCAGGGGCAGATGTGGACTCTGACCACAATCTATTAGTTACGACCTGTAGATTAAAACTGAAGAAACTGCAAAAAGGTGGGAATTTAAGTGGATAGGACCTTGATAAACTGAAAGAACCAGAGGTTGTACAGAGTTTCCGGGAGAGCATAAGGGAACAATTGACAGGAACGGGGGGGGGAAAATGGTTCAAATGGCTCTGAGCACTATGGGACTCAACTGCTGTGGTCATCAGTCCCCTACAACTTAAAACTACTTAAAATTAACTAACCTAAGGACATCACACACATCCATGCCCGAGGCAGGATTCGAACCTGCAACTGTAGCGGTCCCACGGTTCCGGACTGCGTGCCTAGAACGAACGGGGGAAAGAAATACAGTAGAAGAAGAATGGGTAGCTTTGAGGGAGGAAGTAGTGAAGGCAGCAGAGGTAACAGAAGAAATATTGAATTTAATTGATGAAAGTAGAAAATATAAAAATGTAATAAATAAACCAAGCAACAAGGAATACAAACGTCTCAAAAATGAGATCGATAGGAAGTGCAAAACGGCTAAGCAGGCATGGCTAGAGGACAAATGTAAGAATGTAGAGGATTATCTCACTAGGGGTAAGATAGATACTGCCTACAGGAAAATTAGACAGAGCTTTGGAGATAAGAGAACCACTTGTATGAACATAAAGAGCTCAGATGGAAACCCAGTTCTAAGCAAAGAAGGGAAAGCAGAAAGGTGGTAGGAGTATATCGAGGGTCTATACAAGGGCGATGTACTTGAGGACAATATTATGGAAATGGAAGAGGATGTAGATGAAGATGAAATGGGAGATACGATACTGCATGAATAGTTTGACAGAGCACTGAAAGACCTGAGTCGAACTAAGGCCCCCGGAGTAGACAACATTCCATTGGAACTACTGACGGCCTTGGGAGAGCCAGTCCTGACAAAGATCTACCAAGTGGTGAGCAAGATGTATGAAACAGGCGAAATACCCTCAGACTTCAAGAATATAATAATTCCAATCCCAAAGAAAGCAGGTGTTGACAGATGTGAAAATTACCGAACTATCAGTTTAATAAGCCACAGCTGCAAAATACTAACACGAATTCTTTACAGACAAATGGAAAAACTAGTAGAAGCCGACCTCGGGGAAGATCAGTTTGGATTCCGTAGAAATACTGGAACACGTGAGGCAATACTGACCTTACGACTTATCTTAGAAGAAAGATTAAGGAAAGGCAAACCTACGTTTCTAGCGTTTGTAGACTCAGAAAAAGCTTTTGATAATGTTGATTGGAATACTCTCTTTCAAATTCTAAAGGTGGGAGGGGTAAAATACAGGGAGCGAAAGGATATTTATAATTTGTACAGAAACCAGATGGCAGTTATAAGATTCGAGGGACATGAAAGGTAAGAAGTGGTTGGGAAGGGAGTGAGACCGGGTTGTAGCCTCTCACCGATGTTATTCAATCTGTATATTGAGCAAGCAGTAAAGGAAACAAAAGAAAAATTCGGAGTAGGTATTAAAATTCATGGAGAAGAAATAAAAACTTTGAGGTTCGCCGATGACATTGTAATTCTGTCAGAGACAGCAAAGGACTGAGAAGAGCAGTTGAATGGAATGGACAGTGTCTTGAGAGGAGTATATAAGGTGGACATCAACAAAAGTAAAGCGAGGATAATGGAATGTAGTCGAATTAAGTCGGGTGATGCTGAGGGAATTAGATAAGGAAATGACACACTTAAGGTAATAAAGGAGTTTCGCTATTTGGGGAGCAAAATAACTGATGATGGTCGAAGTAGAGAGGATATAAAACGTAGACTGGCAATGGCAAGGAAAGCGTTTCTGAAGAAGAGAAATTTGTTAACATCGAGTATTGATTTAAGAGTCAGGAAGTCTTTTCTGAAAGTATTTGTATGGAGTGTAGCCGTGTATCGAAGTGAAACATGGACGATAAATAGTTTGGACAAGAAGAGGATAGAAGCTTTCGAAATGTGGTGCAACAGAATAACGCTGAAGATTAGATCGTTAGATCGCATAACTAATAAGGAAATATTGAATAGGATTGAGGAGAAGAGAAATTTGTGGCACAACTTGACTAGAAGAAGGGATCGGTTGGTAGGACATGTTCTGACGCATCAAGGGATCACCAATTTAGTATTGGAGGGCAGCGTGGAGGGTAAAAATCGCAGAGGGAGACCAAGAGATGAATACACCAAGCAGGTTCAGTAGGATGTAGGTTGCAGTAGGTACTGGGAGATGAAGAAGCTTGCACAGGATAGAGTAGCATGGAGAGCTGCATCAAACCAGTCTCAGGACTGAAGACCACAACAACAACAACATAGCAACTTAACTTGCTCACTTAAGAATTGAATTTGTTTCTGTTTTTCTTCATCTACAGAACTGCACATGTCATTTAAAATGTCCTGTATAAGAAGGCACTGGCTTTTTAATGAATTGTCTTTTGCACTGACTAATTCTTTCACTTTGTCTAATACTGTAAACAAATCATTCATATTTGAAAGGTTGTGTGATATTTTTCTACTGCCTATCTTTCTTATCTCAATGTTACTTTGATAGGCAGACAAGTGCAAACCATTTGTCACTACAACATACACAGACACAGATGGAGCAGGCAATACAGTAAGCAACAGAAATAGGACACAGTCACTTCTCCTAACAATGGTCCATTCACTGGGAATGGTTTCTCTTTCTAGGCACTGCAGAAATGCTTAAAAAGTAGAAAATATGTTCCTCGAATCCTACTCTGTTTTGGTTACTATACTGTCTTTAATTGCTTGTAGAAGATGTTCATTGTCCAATCTAGCTCTGCTTTCCTGTGCACTTTCTCGAGAGCTGGTGGATGGAGTATACAAATAGCTTGGGCAGCCTGGTAACACTGATGGGACAGCACCCTCTCTAAGTCTTGGTCTTGAAAGCTTGACAGTAAGCTTTGTGTCAGATTCGGTGATGTGAAGTTCACAAACCTAAAACAAAGTAATGTGAGACAGTACAATACACAGCATGATCTAGAGATGTGTGTCTGTATGTGAAAGTAAAAAACACTTGATACTCATTCGTTTTCCACCAATATCAGCTTGACATGTCACTCCTTAGAGGAAGTACAAAAATTATGTAGGCCTAACAGCAATATACCATGTTCTACAACAACATGCATATTCCATTTTAATATTCTTTTATTAATTAGTACTATAAGTACTAGGAGTATAGCTCACCTCCTCACCAGGCATCAGTATATGATGAATATACCTGTGAACTGCTTGTGTTACAGCAGTACTGTGATATTTATGGAACTATAAGAGTGAAGTTCCTATTATGGATTAAGTGGCACCAAATTTCAGTAATCTGTTGGATTCTGCATGTCAATATAGCAATTATTTTATAATTTTGACTTTACAGTTTCTTCATTGTCATGGTATAAGAGATATCAACAGCTGCAGAATACTATTTCACTGTGGGTGTTTTTATGCCAGCACATATAAAAACTGTGTCATTGCAGGTAACACTGAATGAGAGTCTTGCTATATGCCTACTACAAATTTCATGTTTGGATGGAAGAACAACTCCAAAGCAAACGCATGCCAAATAAAAAATAAAGTTGAACAGGTGCCAACATAAATGACACACCTTAGTAAGACAGTCATGGCCATCCAAATGGAAGTATGTTAAGATAATATCAACTAAACATTCCGTGCCAAGCTGTGCTGTATGAACTAAATGACACTTGTCATTTCAATTAACCATCTGAAACATTTAAAATGCCAGACAGATTAAGTAACTGGATGCGTTATTAACGAGAATGTCGTTATAAGAGGCGGCTCAAGTGATACAGAACGCCATTGAAATCTGTTTCTGAAGACACCTATTCTGCATCATAACCTGAAGTTAGGTTAGGTTGAAAGATAATTATTTGATCGTGGGTTGGCGAATGTCTAACAGGAAAAACTAACACATAGAAAAACAACACAGAAATGCTTCACACAGAGAGATCCCTTTTTAAACATGAAAACAGCAGTTTCAACATCCGTTAGCACTCATGCTAACTAATGCAAGAGTGAAAAACAACACCCACTCACAAATAGAGAATAAAACATATCGGTAATGCGTAACAAAATACGAACTGCAGAGAAATTTAAACACGATGTTAGTAGGCTGTTTAGGTTTTCTTATTGGTAACGCCACATAGCGCTCGGTATGAAAAAATCACTGGCTGTGCCATGTGCAGTCTGTGTTTAGTCTGCATTGTTGTAGCGTTGCGCAGTTGGAGGTGAGCCGCCAGCAGTGGTGGACGTGGGGAGAGAGATGGCGGAGTTTTGAAATTTGTAAGAATTGGTGTCATGAACTGCTATATTTATTATGACTAGTGAGGTAAATACATTGTTTGTTCTCTATTAAAATCTTTCATTTGCTAACTACGCCTATCAGTAGTTAGTGCCTTCCGTAGTTTGAATCTTTTAGTTAGCTGGCAGTAGTGGCGCTTGCTGTATTGCAGTAGTTCGAGTAACGAAGATTTTTGTGAGGTAAGTGATTTGTGAAACATATAGATTAATGTTAGTCAGGGCCATTCTGTTGTAGGGATTACTGAAAGTCAGATTGCCTTGCGCAAAAAAAATATTTATTGCTAACGCGTAATCATAGAGAGAATTTCCTTTGTAGTTGCAGTCTTTCATTGTTGTACAGTAAAATAGTTGTGGCATGCATCTAGTTTTGCACGAAGTATTTCGCAGCTGCGCTTGCAATTAACTAGATATTATTTTCAGTGCTATGTTAATGTGTTCTCTTATTTTTGCTCTTCAAATTGTGCTTTTATGTGTTATCGTGTGAAATATTGTGACAATAATGGCTTGTGAAAAACGTAACACTAGGCTCCAAAGTAAACTGAGAAATGACAGTGAAGACGAAAGCAGTGTGTTAGCGTCACCATGTAATGAATTCACTAACGTTCAAAGTAGTAATTTGGTAATAGGGCATAGGGAAATGGAGCGGGCTGCAAATAATGGTGTAGGCAGTGAAACAATTAGTGAACAGGGAAGCATTATCGATCGATCGGTCGGCAACAGCTCGCCTCACGATTCCGAAATGACAGGACACAATCTTGCAAATACTGTAGATTCAGATTTTGCGTCCTCACCGTTTTCTCAAATAAATCAGGACACATTTTCTGTTTTTCAAACTGCGAATATTGGCGGTTCAAATGCATTGCCGAATAGCACTAAGGAACATGTTTCAGACACCAGTGCACTTTTATTACAATTAATGCAACAAATGGGACAAAAGCTTCAAAAGTTAGACACAATGGAACAAAATCAGAGACAAACACAGCAACAGTTGGACACAATGGAACATAATCTTCAAAAGTTAGACACAATGGAACAAAATCAGAGACAAACACAGCAAAAGCTTCAAACATTAGACACAATGGAACAAAAGCTTCAAACGTTAGACACAATGGAACAAAAGCTTCAAACGTTAGACACAATGGAACAAAAGCTTCAAAAGTTAGACACCACACTTGAACAAACACGTGAAGATTTAACTAATGAGTTACATAACATCGAATCGAAATGTCAAAAAGTATGTAATGACGTAAAAACACAAATTTGTGAGCATTTCCAACCTATTTTTTCGCGGCATGAAAATGCATTACAGAATCACGAAGCAGCCATAAAAGAACCGCAAACTATTGTTCATGAAAATCATGAGACCTTGCAAGCTAAAATTGACTCAGTTGCATCTACCGATTCCGTTACACAACTTGCAAAAACTCAAGCGAACTTAAAGGACACAGTAGATACTCTGAAAATTGGTTCAGAAAGACACACAGAGGAAATAATTTCACTGTCGGATAAAGTAGCCGAACTTTCAGATCAGTTCACTAACTTATCTACGAAGGTAGATGATGATCTGAATGACACAAAACCTGTAGCCTTCACTGACACTGAAGAGTAGGAACAAATTAGGAAATTCAAACAGAATCAAAACAAATCAACACACAGTACAAAAGAGAAATGCGGGAAGTACAAGATCAGTTGGCTCAAGTAATGCAAGAATTACATATTTCTGAGGACACTCGCGCCTCAGTATGGGAAGAGGGACATAGCAATACAGAACAACCACAAAATAATAACACAGGGCATTTCGGAAATCATTAAAGGAATTGGCAAGGTGCACCGAGTTTTGAGATGGAACCGCCGAAACGACGTAACAATGACCGATATGCTACCCGCCGACACGATGATTTTGACTATAAGCTGTTCATTACTGCACGTAAATTCAAAAGATTTAAGAATTCTGGCAACGACATTCATCCACAAGCGTGGCTCCATCAATTCTCTCATTGTTTTCCTCCCAACTGGTCATTAGAACACAGATTAGAATTTATGTGTGGCTACTTAGAGAATGAACCAGCTGTAAGAATGCGATCGGTCATTCACGATTGCCACAGTGAAGGAGAATTTTACCATGCCTTCCTCTCAGCATATTGGTCCCAAGCCAACCAAGACCGAGTCAAACATAGCATCATAATGATGAAACATTTCGAACAATCTGAATTTTCCAGTCTTGTCAAATATTTTGAAGACATGTTACATAAGAATCAGTATCCTTCAAACCCATACAGCCCCTCAGAACTCATCCGCATTTGCTTAATCAAATTACCTGAACATTTACGACAGATTATTTTAGCAGGACGATGCAAAGACGACATTGAAGCTTTTCAGGGACTGTTACAAGAACTGGAAATTGACACTGACAATCGCGGAACGCGAAAACAACAATTACAGGTCACACCTGTCACAATTCCGCGATGACAGAAATAATACACGACAAGGCTATTCGTACAACGTAAATCGTGACCAAAACGGACACCACCCGTATGACAACCGTTGGCAGAGTAGTAATTATTACAGGGAAAGATCACCTCTACGCGGTAATGACTATCTCAGAGACAATCAGAGAAACAGACAATATGGAAACCAAAATAATTATTATCAAGGGAGACGGAATAACTTAAGACGCAACGGTCCAGCGCGCAGTTACGATTCAGGGAGAAATTCTCCACCACGTGACCGACAAGAAAGAAACTATGGAATCTACCGACATGACGACAGACGATATGTTCGTTACGACAGACCTGAATTGCAGCAGAACTGGCGGGAATCAAACAGAGCAGGGCCCTCTCGACAAGGTGAATTTGTAGAAGTTAGGTCTCCTAATCCCAATAACGACGCGCGCCAACAAAGAAACAGACAATGACTCGCACCGCAGGCAGCCGCGTGCGCCGGCCGGCTCAGAGAAAAATAACATAAGCTAACCATGAGCAAAATTTCAGTGTTCCTTACCGACGTAATTGCTTTTCAGTTGACAGTCTGCGTACTAGGAAGAGTAAAGGTTTACACCACATTTTACATGTAAAACCGTTTATTAAGAGATAATCTGCTTTTTAAGTTTGTCTTTGCCATGAAACAAAGAAACTGTTAACATGCAACAATGTTTTGAAGTTAACTATCCAGTCTACAACCTAGCGAACATTTTTAAACAGAAATTACGAATGCATTGTTATAGTGAACAGACGACACAGTGTTGTTATTTGTACATTCTTCCTTGTTAGTTGCACAATTACGTAACGACTATAAGGCTCACATGCTTAGAACATTTACCAGTATTGCTAATGAGATTTTAATGCAACATTTTGGTTTACTTGAAAATACATTCTGGATTTAAATTACTTTCTGTGAGATACCAGATGATACAGTGGTTAGTTTATGTGACAGCTACACGATTTTATCACGACGCTACTAATGAGTGACAATTTACAATGTTGCTTTTGCAGTTTATCTGTTTTATATCTGCACAGTTTTTCTGAATTTTTCTGGAAAGTAAAACATGTTTTAGTAGTAACTTTGGTGGTATAGTTACAATGAGACAGCCTTTTCTGTAGCACAACAATACGTTACAGTACAGTACTTACTTCATCACGGCAATAAGCGTAGTAACTACGATATCTATACGCAAAGCATTTCAATTTCGTTTATCATGAGGTAAGTACATTGACTTCTGCAGAACTTAGCTTTTGGAGGACAATAACTACGACACTTCCACAGAGATTGTCTTACAACAAGACGCACATTTAGCGCTACAGGACACGCATTAAACTATTTATTTTTCAACATATTTGAATTACAAAGAAAGTTTTTCGTGATACATTCCATTCCAATGCTGTAATCTGTAACACCTGAGGATATAATTACATTAATCCTCAGGGGGTACACGCCTACTTTGTGTACCATGTGTGTGGCAAGCACAAGGAGCCCTAGCTAATATGGTATTTGCTTATACAACTTTACACATCGGTACCGTATTTCTCTAACACATTAAATACACAGCTATCTGGTCATTTAACTGAGAGATAAACATTTTTTTTACTACATCATCAGTGACACATGTTTACGCAATTACACAGTTGGATGATTTAACACCTATGAAATTGTATTTTGTCTGTACTTTGTGAACTGTTCATATTTTTTCGGAACCATTGTGATACTATGAGAGCTTTGAATGACATATTCGGTATAGGATCACGATTTTTAAAGTACGTTTGAGGCAGATGACACTTTTGACATGAGCAGAGAATTTTTTTTTTTTGTTTTAAAACTATTGGAGGAAGCTACGGAGATTTTGAGAATTTGACTGTCGTGTTATGATGTTATTATTACGATGACGATGTGAATTATGCTGCTGAGGTATGTTTAAGCTGATGCTATATGAGTTATTTGGTTATGCTACGTATCTGTTATGATGAAATATTGAAGAAGCGTCGACGAATACATATGTGTGTAATAAGGTAAGAAATAATGAGTAGTTGTTAGGGACTCTGATTTGTGAAAAAGGATGTTGGAAACCGAGAATCGTACTTTAAGAGTTATGAAATGAGTGTATATGCGTGAATGTATCACTATGCTGGCGAAAATTATTTGGACACTATTCTATTTAAAGGATTTTGTTTCTACATATTTGTAACGCAAATTCTTGATCTGTGAATTTTTTTATATGAGACTGCCGCTGTAGCGGAAACTGGTGTAAATATTTCGATAAGACAGTTAAGTGACCAACTGCATGTAATGCGTCGTGGGCACCCAGCTGCGCGACAACCACCTGACAAAAGAAAGCCATTAGTGTGTGCCTGTCAGAGGCACAGGTGGAGAAAAAAAAAGAGGTCATTATCCTCGCTATGGAGATTCCTTTGTAGAAAGCATCGCAAATACCACACGCCCAAACTTGAAAACATATGATTACACTGTGGAGCTCTTAATTTATGATATTTACTAAAATGCCTAATGAAACGACGAGAAACATTTCATGGCTATTGTCCTGCTAGTTGAGAGAAATGCCATGTGGCTTGCTTTATGCATTTATTTACTCATTTTGTTTAATATCTAGTTTCTAACTGCACTGAAGCATTGGTTAAAATAAATTTTATGGATGTACTAATATAAATATTTTATGCCTACAGATCCAGTAAATAATAACTTTATGATGTACTTAAAAAAAACGAAGTAGCACAAAAAGACATTTCCCTTCACAGAAATTGCATACAGAATTGTCTTTTCAAGTACATGGTAATATTTTTTTACAATAAATTTTTGTGGTGCACCACTTTAATTACATAGACATTAGGGTGTGATTATAACTTTCCCTTATCTGCATTGTTGTCTTTAGTGTAATATTTTTTCTGATTGAGCTTTGTCATGTTTAGGTATAAGTTATAGCATTTGCTGCGGCCCTTTACCATTCATAGTGCTACTGAATGTCACTTTGTATTACTAGGTTAAGCCAATTTTATAAATGATTTATTTTTCTTGTTTGCTGCGCATTGCCTTATATTAGTTGTAATATTGCTGCCTTTTTTTTGCCAATTTCCATTTTTTTATCATTGCTGTTTGTGTAAATTGTTTTGTGCTGCTGCATTGCCTCGTCCCTTAGTTAAGCATCTGAGCTCAGTAGATTTAAGTTAGCTTAAGAGGGGGTAGCCTATATAAGAGAATGAGTTGCGATGGATTTGAAGAAATGCACTGAGAGGTTATATGAGAAAAGTACAGAAAGCAGGTTTAGATAGGACTTTTTGGGAATAATGATGAACTAAGGGAGATCTCTATGCAAAATACTGCAGTAAAACAAACCCTGTCCTTTCCTTTCGTATTATCCCTCTATGTGTTTATGTACCCTTGTGTATTTGTCTTTTTCCTGTCTTTATATGTTTAGCTAATAAGATTTATGTTGTAGAATTTTTCAAATACTATGTTATTTTCTTTGTAAATATGTTTAGACATTATTTATTCTATTTTGTTCTAATGCTCATGTGTGAAGTAGATGTTTCAAAAGGTATTCTGATCTTTTATGTATGTACTTATGTCGTAATTTTTGTAACACTGATGTATTTGCTATTTCGATTCTTTTGTAAAGCCTGTACTACTACAAATGTTATCTGTATTGTTATGTTCTTTAAAGATGTATTTTGTACCTTTGTTATTGCATTCTTATGTTATAAAATTGTAATTGACACCAGTTCATCAAATTAAGTAACTTGTAAATTACATTTCACTGCACACGTTTCTGTTGGTCATAGTATATGGACAATATGTGAGAAGTAGGGACTGATAGTGTTTGCACGTGTGTTAATAATTCAGTAAGGGACTGGATAACAGCATTGCTGGTTCTAAGGACATTTCAAAAACAATTTTTGTGAGTGCACAAGTGGTGGTTATGGACTTGCTATATTATCTGCAAGACTCTTCAATGGTGATTGTGCGCCTGCACAGTCAAACAGATGGCTGCTGGCCATCTCTACAAGGACTACAATGGGTCTACACCTTTGACGACCCACTGATACCATTATTTCTACAAGGACTGCAATGGGTCTGCACCTCTGGTGGCCCACCAATACCGTAATCTCTACCAGGACTACAGTGGGTCTGCTCTGTGATGACCTACCTACCGATAGTCTTCAACGTCGACTGACTCTGCTGTGGCCCATTACCTGTCTGCATGTCAAGAGTCAGCACTGCCTTTCTGTTGGAAGGACAACACTTCCTCAAGACTGCATGGAAATCCACTACTTCCGTGTGCATTTTCTTTTACTGCTCAGACTTTGAGAAAAACATTGCAATTTTACTTTGATGAATGATCAGGACTGTCTTTATGGACTGTGAGAAAATTTTAGCTTCTGACCAACATTGTATCAATAAGTGTGTGTATTTGATATCTTTGTTATTGTAATTATGAAAAATTTTATCAAATCATTATTGGCCACTGCCCAAAACAATTTGTAAAAATTTTTTGTGGGGAGCATGGGGGCTATGTAAGTAGGCTGTTTAGGTTTTCTTATTGGTAACGCCACATAGCGCTCGGTATGAAAAAATCACTGGCTGTGCCGTGTGCAGTCTGTGTTTAGTCTGCATTGTTGTCTGCCATTGTAGTGTTGGGCAGTGGCAGCTGGGTGCTAACAGCGCGTAGCGTTGCGCAGTTGGAGGTGAGCCGCCAGCAGTGGTGGACGTGGGGAGAGAGATGGCGGAGTTTTGAAATTTGTAAGAACTGGTGTCATGAACTGCTATATATATTATGACTAGTGAGGTAAATACATTGTTTGTTCTCTATTAAAATCTTTCATTTGCTAACTATGCCTATCAGTAGTTAGTGCCTTCCGTAGTTTGAATCTTTTAGTTAGCTGGCAGTAGTGGCGCTTGCTGTATTGCAGTAGTTCGAGTAACGAAGATTTTTGTGAGGTAAGTGATTTGTCAAACATATAGATTAATGTTAGTCAGGGCCATTCTGTTGTAGGGATTACTGAAAGTCAGACTGCGTTGCGCAAAAAAAATATTGTGTGTCAGTTTAAGCACAGTCTTGTATAAATTTTTCTAAGGGGACGTTTCAACGAATAAAAAGTAACAGCCGGCCGCGGTGGTCTCGCGGTTCTAGGCGCGCAGTCCGGAGCCGTGCGACTGCTACAGTCGCAGGTTCGAATCCTGCTTCGGGCATGGATGTGTGTGATGTCCTTAGGTTAGTTAGGGTTAAGTAGTTCTAAGTTCTAGAGGACTGATGACCACAGCAGTTGAGTCCCATAGTGCTCAGAGCCCAGAAGTAACACGAGCCATGAATTTATATTTCGTTTACAAAATCAAAATAAAGCCACTTGAAAACGAATACTAGGCCTATTTACTGCGAACTTTTGCTCACAATTTCAGTCAAATGTATCCAAAATGCAAGATATTCCATCAAAAAAATAATAATAATTGTCCTAGGTATATAGTTTTTACATACCTTCGTGTGCTCAGTGGGTTGGAAATTGTCCCGATGAATCACTGAAAGCCGTTTCCAACGCAGATTCGCATCTTTCGGAAAGAAAAACAACATTACTTTCGGTCCAGCTCCGTAATTCCCACGATACCTTGGCACACAACATTTGTGACCCATGTTCACAGTAGCTTCACTACATGTAAACTCTGTAATCGCTAGTTTAAAGCACAAATATAGCACTCGATCCAACAAACGTGTAGATAAACAAACGCTTCGAAACACAACATGGTGGCCCGCTTGGAGTGACGTAACGACCTGCTATGAATTTCGCGCCGCGGCCTTGTCTTTAGGTGGTGGTGCTCTGATTCCCTACCCAGGAGTAAGGTTGGCACTACTATACTACATAACTACTTCTCACCAAAGATTTGGCCACGCTTTAAGGGAAGGGTGGAGGAGGATTAGGAAAGTTCATGTGCAGATTCACATTCACGTACAAGAAATGCATAATACACGACACATATAAATACGTATTATGAAGCCTGACACATTTCTTTCCACCCGTCCACATGGGTCCTGTTGCACCCGCGGCCGGCCATGTCGTGTAATAAAATTGGCTGCGGAACCGCTTCTGTTTCTATTTCCGGGTGCGAGCGAGCATCGAAACCTGCTGCTTATAGAGCGGAAACTACTGTACCGTTTCAATATGTAAAGAGTCAGAATACGGCAATGCCTATTTAAGAATACATATGACTCGCGCTGTTGTTAGATCGGTTATTGCCGCTACAATGTCAGGCTATCAAGATTTAAGTGAGTTTCAACGTGGCGTTACAGTCAGCGCACGAGCGATGGGACACAGCACCTCCCGTACGATCATTTCACGAGTATACAGTGAATATCAGGAATCCGATAAAACATCAAATCTCCGATATGGATGTGGCCGGAAACAGATCCTGCAAGAACGGGAGTAACGACGATTGAAGAGAATCGTTCAACGTGACAGAAGTGCAACCCTTACGCAAATTGCTACAAACTTCAATGATGGGCCATCAACAAGTGTCAGCGTGTGAACCATTCAACAAAACTTCATCGATACGGGCTTTCGGAGCCGAAGGCCCACTCGTGTACCCTTGATGACTGCACGACACAAAGACTTGCCTCGGCCCGTCAACACAGACATTAGACTGGAGACATGTTGCCTTGTTGGACGAGTCCCGTTTCAAATTGTATCGAGTGAATGAAAGCGTACACGTATCTAGACAACCTCATTAATCCATGGACCCTGCCTGTCAGCAGGGGACTGTTCAAGCTGGTGGAGGCTCTGTAATGGTGTGGGGCGTGTGCAGTTGGAGTGATATGAGACCCCTGATACGTCTAGTTACGACTCTGGCAGGTGGCACGTACATAAGCATCCTGTCATCACATGAGCCGTCCATGTCTGAATAATTCCCCGTTTTGGTTTGATATGGCTACTGCGAATGGCTTAAAGCAAGGAGCAACTGCAGGTGTTATAATTCCTGAAGATGTCAGCTCCACTCTACGACTTAATTATCATGACATACTGTTGCGTTAAATATTCCAGAGGTAAAAATGTCACCCATTTGAGCTCCGTGCGAGGACTATTGAGGTTGATCTGTTCAACATAAAAAATAAAACTGGTATCCTAAGGGTCTCTTCATTAGGTAGGGGGGTTAGGGAAAATAAAAAGAGAAAAAGAAAAAGTTAGATATAGTGGCAGTTAGAGAAGTGTGGTGGCAAGATGAACAGGATTTCTAATCAGAGTAGTACAGAGTTACCCACACAAAATCGAATAGAGAAAATTCTGGAGTAGGTCTGATAATGGATAACCAAATAGAAAGATGGAGAAGCTACTATGAAGAGCACGACCCCAAATGATGTAGCCCATAGTAGTTAAATACGCCGATAGCGATGCCCACGCGGTTGGACGACCTCGATCTAACCATCTTCCGCCATTATCGTCTGTTGAGATGTCTCCGACCCCACGTGAGAAGTGGCGTGGTGCACCATTATGCTGAAACCACATGTCCTGGCGGACGTTCAGTGGCACAGCTACCAGGAACGGATCCAATACATTTTTGAGGAAGATCAAGTATGCAGGCCCAGTTAGCTTGAGTTGAAGGAGGTATGACACAGTCACATGACCGTCCAGAATACCTGCTTACTCTTTAATATCAAACCGATGCTAAACTTCCTGAACATGTGCTTTCGTCTACATCCACATCTACATGGATACTCTGCAAATCACCTTTAAGTGCTTGTCAGAGGGCTCATAGAACCACCTTCATAATAATTCTCTATTATTCCAATCCCTTACAGCGCGCGGAAAAAGCGAACACCTTTATCTTCTCGTGCGAGCCCTAACTTCCCTTAGTATCATGATCGATTCTCCCTAAGTAGGTTGGCGTCAACAAAGTATATACACATTCGGAGGAGAAAGTTGGTGATTGAAATTTCGTGAGGAAATTGCGCCACAACGAAAAACGCCTTTGTTGTAATTATGTCCACCCCAAATCCTATATAATATAAGTGACAATCTCTCCCCTATTTCGTGATAATACAAAACGTGCTGCCCTTCTTTGAGCTTTCTCGTTCTACTTAGTCAATCCTATCTGGTAAGGATTTCGAAACGCGCACCAGGATTCTAAAAGAGGACGGACATGTGTAGTGTAGGCTGTCTCCTTAGTAGCTATGTTACATTTTTTACGTGTCCTGCCAATAAAACGCAGTCTTTCGTTGTCCGTAATTGTAATCCCTAACTATTTAGTTAAATTTACCGCTATCAGATTTGACTAATTTATCGTGTAACCAAAGTTTAACGGGTTCCTTTTAGCGTTGAAAATTCCCCTTCGAATGAAAAGAATAACTGTGCTGGTAAAACTTCTACACTATTTGATTTTCAAACTCCAGAGTGAAACTGAACATACTGAGACTGTTTTCTCTTTACTCATACTGATCATTTCTAAACTGACACACAATACTTTAGCGAAACGGAATCTGACTCTTAATAATCCCTACAAAAGAAAAGCCCTGACTAACAAAGCCTAAACCCTTCATTAATCACTTACCTCACAAAAATCTTCGTTACTCGAACTACTACAATACAGCGAGCGGCAATACTGCCAGCTAAATAAAAGATTCTAACTATTGAAGGCCCTAACTACTGATAGGCATATAGTTAGCAAATGAAAGATTTTGATAGAGAATAAACAATGTATTTACCAACTCTGGCCTCTCTCTCCCCACATCCACCACTGCTGGCGGCTCACCTCCAACTGCCCAACGCTAGGTGTTGTTCACATCCAACTGCCCGACACTACACTGGCGATTAACTTCCCACAACGAGTACAACGAGCCACAGACTGCACTCAACGCAGTCAGCGATTTTAATAGAGAGCGCTACGTGTCGTTACCAACATAAAAACTAAACCGCCTGCTTACAGCATTCATGTGGATGACCTCACGCTTTTCGTTATTTAGGCTCAACTGCCAATTTTTGCACCATACAGGTATCTTTTCTAAACCGTTTTGCAATTTGTTTTGCTCTTCTGATGACTTTACTAGTCGATAAACCACAGCATCATCTGCAAACAACCTAATACTGTAATATTTCTGGCTCTTTTTAGAGCAGTTGAGAAGGCAACTGTGACAAGATGACGTAATATGATGTGAGGAACCTACGTCAGATGGTTTGTTCGGTACGGGTATTGTGAGAAAACCTCCTAAATTGTGGTCCTTCTCTGCGATTGGTTGCTGCGATCGGAAGTTGTGCACCAAAATGGTAATCTTCTATTATTAATACGTGAAAACTTAAGCAGTGTATTTATTTGAATTTCAAATTAAAGCATCTCTCAATAGTGTGCCATTATTTCTCAAGTATTAATGACCAGCAGAATAATAAACAACCGACAAACGAGAATGCAGCCGAAGCAGTTCAGTAATCTTCGGATCGCGCCTAACTTGGATAGCGGGCGAAGTGGTTCGGCTGATTGGCATTGTCGGAGGAAAGACATGCTGTCTGCCTCGGTCCGTGTTAGTTAAGACTTTATTAGCAGTATATGGTTAGTTGTAACATATAGTTGAGATCAATGTGACAATAATTACGGAAATATGCAGTCCATTAATTCGTTGAAAAGTAGAAATCATTTATGACTCTAAAGTGGAACGTAGTTGTGCAGTTTCTCGTGTTCTGCTAATAAAAAGCGAGTGGCACCCCGTATCAACGAAAGATTGGAAATTTAATCATTGCTGAAACATCAGTTCCTCGCTAAGACTTCTTACAGCCTCCAGATAACGAATTCACCACCTACGCGATTTTTTCTGCGCCAGGGACAACAAGTGATGAAGACTGCAGGTTGGTGAAGTTTTATTAGAACTTATACGGTCCACTCTCGGCGTTGGAAGCAAATAGCAACCTCGCGTTTACTGTAGTCTTAGTACAAATGAGGTCAGTGACACGTCATCTGCAGTAACACAGGAGAGATGAACGAGAGAAATATTTCTGAGGGAAAGGGTTTACCACGCCCACGTATATATCTCTTTCTCTAATTCTCTTCTTTTTCAACTTGCCGTAAGACCCGCTCATATTGTCTCATAAATGGTTTATATACGCTCCTGGAAATTGAAATAAGAACACCGTGAATTCATTGTCCCAGGAAGGGGAAACTTTATTGACACATTCCTGGGGTCAGATACATCACATGATCACACTGATAGAACCACAGGCAGATAGACACAGGCAACAGAGCATGCACAATGTCGGCACTAGTACAGTGTATATCCACCTTTCGCAGCAATGCAGGCTGCTATTCTCCCATCGAGACGATCGTAGAGATGCTGGATGTAGTCCTGTGGAACGGCTTGCCATGCCATTTCCACCTGGCGCCTCAGTTGGACCAGTGTTCGTGCTGGACGTGCAGACCGCGTGAGACGACGCTTCATCCAGTCCCAAACATGCTCAATGGGGGACAGATCCGGAGATCTTGCTGGCCAGGGTAGTTGACTTACACCTTCTAGAGCACGTTCGGTGGCACGGGATACATGCGGACGTGCATTGTCCTGATGGAACAGCAAGTTCCCTTGCCGGTCTAGGAATGGTAGAACGATGGGTTCGATGACGGTTTGGATGTACCGTGCACTATTCAGTGTCCCCTCGACGATCACCAGAGGTGTACGGCAAGTGTAGGAGATCGCTCCCCACACCATGATGCCGGGCGTTGGCCCTGTGTGCCTCGGTCGTATGCAGTCCTGATTGTGGCGCTCACCTGTACGGCGCCAAACACGCATACGACCATCATTGGCACCAAGGCAGAAGCGACTCTCATCGCTGAAGACGACACGTCTCCATTCGTCCCTCCATTCACGCCAGTCGCGACACCACTGGAGGCGGGCTGCACGATGTTGGGGCGTGAGCGGAAGACGGCCTAACGGTGTGCGGGACCGTAGCCCAGCTTCATGGAGACGGTTGCGAATGGTCCTCGCCGATACCCCAGGAGCAACAGTGTCCCTAATTTGCTGGGAAGTGGCGGTGCGGTCCCCTACGGCACTGCGTAGGATCCTACAGTCTTGGCGTGCATCCGTGCGTCGCTGCGGTCCGGTCCCAGGTCGACGGGCACGTGCACCTTCCGCCGACCACTGGCGACAACATCGATGTACTGTGGAGACTCCACGCCCCACGTGTTGAGCAATTCGGTGGTACGTCCACCCGGCCTCCCGCATGCCCACTATACGCCCTCGCTCAAAGTCCGTCAACTGCACATACGGTTCACGTCCACGCTGTCGCGGCATGCTACCAGTGTTAAAGACTGCGATGGAGCTCCGTATGCCACGGCAAACTGGCTGACACTGACGGCGGCGATGCACAAATGCTGCGCAGCTAGCGCCATTCGACGGCCAACACCGCGATTCCTGGTGTGTCCGCTGTGCCAGGCGTGTAATCATTGCTTGTACAGCCCTCTCGCAGTGTCCGGAGCAAGTATGGTGGGTCTGACACACCGGTGTCAATGTGTTCTTTTTTCCATTTCCAGGAGTGTAGATAAGGAACAGGAAGGGCCTATAAAACTTCCTTGTGGAACGCCTGAAATCATTTCTGTTTTACTCGATGACTTTTGGTCAACTACTACGAACTGTGACCTCTCTCACAGGAAATCACGAATCCAGTCACGTAACTGAGATGATATTCCATAAGCACGCAATTTCACTATAAGGCGCGTCTGTGGTACAGTGTCAGAAGCCTCCTGCACATCTAGAAATACGGAATCAATTTGAAGTCTCCTGCCAATAACACTCAACACTTCGTGTGAGTAAAGAGCTAGTTGTGTTTCACAAGAACGATGTTTTCTAAATCCGTGTTGACTTTGTGTAAAGAGACCGTTTTCTTCGCGGTTATTTTTTAAGTCAGAACAGAATGTACACTACTGGCCATTAAAATTGCTACACCACGAAGATGATGTGCTACAGACTCGAAATTTAACCGACAGGAAGAAGATGCAGTGATATGCAAATAATTTACTTTTCAGAGCATTCACACACGTTTGGCGACACCTACAACGTACTGACATGAGGAAAGTATTAAAACCGATTTCTCATACACAAACAACAGTTGACCGGCGTTGCCTGGTAAAACGTTGTTGTGATGCCTCGAGTAAGGAGGAAAAATGCGTACCATCACGTTTCCGACTTCGATAAAGGTCGGATTGTTGCCTGTCGCGATTGCGGTTTATCGTATCGCGACTGTTAGCAGAATATGGAATCGGTGGGTTCAAGAGAGTAATACGGAACGCCGTGCTGGATCCCAACGGCCTCGTATCACTAGCAGTCGAGATGACAGGCATCTTATCCATATGGCTGTAACGGATCGTGCAGCCACGTCTCGACCCCTGAGTCAACAGATGGGGACGTTTCCAAGACAACAACCACCTGCACGAACAGTTCGACGACGTTTGCAGCAGCATGGACTATCAGCTCGGAGACCATGGCTGCAGTTACCCTTGACGCTGCATCACAGGAGTGCCTGCGATGGTGTACTCAACTACGAACGTGGGTGCAAGAATGGTAAAACGTCATTTTTTCGGATGAATCTAGGTTGTGTTTACAGCATCGTGATGGTCGCATCCGTGTTTGGCGACATCGCATTGAACGCACATTGGAAGCGTGTATTCGTCATCGCTATACTGGCTTATCACCCGCCGTGATTGTATGGGGTGCAATTTTTTTCACGTCTCGGACACGTCTTGTTCGCATTGACGGCACTTTGAACAGTGAACGTCACATTTCAGATGTGTTACGACCCGTGGCTCTACCCTTCATTCGATCACTGCGAAACCCTACATTTCAGCAGGATAGTGCACGACCGCATGATGCAGGTCATGTACGGGCCTTATTGGCCAGCACATTCTCCAGATCTCTCACCAATTGAAAACGTCTGGTCAATGGTGGCCGAGCACCTGGCTCGTCACAATACGCCAGTCACTTCTCTTGATAAACTGTGGTATCGTGTTGAAGCTGCATGGGCAGCTGTACCTGTACACGCCATCCAAGCTCTGTTTGACTCAATGCCGAGGCGTATCAAGGCCGTTATTACGCCCGGAGGTTGTTGTTCTGGGTACTGATTTCTGAGGATCTATGCCCAGAAATTGCGTGAAAATGTAATCACATGTCAGTTCTAGTATAATATATTTGTCCAATGAGTACCCGTTTATCATCTGCATTTCTTCTTGGTGTTGCAATTGTAATGGCCAGTCGTGTATGTTTTGCAAATTATATTAATGATATGGGCGTGTAATATAGTAGATTAAAAGTGGTACCTTTCTTGAATACTGGTGTGACCTGTGCAACTTCCATGTCTTCGTCTGCACAAACATAGTGTTTCGCGAATTCAGAACGAAGTCCCTCGTGAACTTACATTCAGTTGTGGAGCGAACTCGACTAGGAAATAGGGGGTGTATCGATGCTGCGGTGCAGGAACCACGTTCTATAGACAATGCATTGTGGAAAATCGGCTGGACCCGTAGCGTATACCGTTTGTAAATGGTACTGATGAAATTGCTGCTCGCCCAGAACGTCCCAGACGACACTGTGGCCAACACCCGTTGCACGCGCTGTCGTTCGACTGCTAGGTGATGGGTTCTTTTCAACGAGATGCAGCATATCTTCATCAAATTCTGGTGTATGACGATGTCGTGAAGCACCACAGTCCTGTCTCCTCACGGTGAAGGTACCTACTCCTCAGAGCCGCAGAATGACTTTGGCAAAAAGTTTGTACTACGGCGTGTTACATTACGGAAAATGTTCGTCACAGAGCCGACTAGTAGCTCTTCCGTTACCTCGAGCTTCATCTTACACAAGGAACATGTCTGTGCATTCCGAAGACGTGTACGGAACCATATTTACCGCATGGAAGACGCACAGGCATTAAATAGGTCTCGCAGCAAGGCGGACAACAGGTGACCATCTGACGTATTACACGTCATCGTGTCTACCCTACTATATACGAGGACAAGCAATTCTGAGACTTCCCTCTTTCCCTCAGCAGTTGTGGACGGGGATTGCATATCTGAACTGAAACACTCATAGAGCGGCAACGATAGATTTGTGGGCATGGGCCTCTATTCAAAATATCATGTACTCACCCCCGTCTAAAAGTCCTAGAAGTCTGCAACGGAAATTTCCGAACACTCTGTATACTGGAGGGTTGCTATTTTAGTTTCCCACTCTGATATTTCTCGTTAATTTCGTTGTTTCCAGCGGTGAAACACACTTTATAAGGCAACTTTTCTGAATCATTTACGAAAGATTAGAGATTATAAACGGAATAAACGTAGAGACTTCCAAAATCTGAATGGCTACACAGATAAATACGCAATGAAAGACTGAAGACGCTCGAATAAATGTGGCAGAAGAAAGGTATTTTTTGGTCCAAAGGTGTTATGTAACTGATGGTCGGTCCTTGTATTTACTTACAGTATTATTCCGTTTGCTAACAGTGACCCAAAACTCTGAGAGGGAACTTACACTGATTACATTTCTATTATATGAATGTGTGGTGTCTGTTCTTTCAGAAACGGACACCGCAGATTCATATCACTTGATAGGTATAGCTGGGCACTGAATCCACCTTCTTCAGTGCGGCTGCATAAATATGTCCGACCTCCTGTGGGAATCTCGGAAGGGCGAATACGGATAGTGACTGCGGAAGGGAGTGTGAATCGGCCTTGAGGCAACCCGAAACAGTTGGTGCAGTTGCCATGATACTGTGGCCCAGCTACCCCACCTGCCTAGGAAGCAGGAGATCCCGGGTTCGAATCCCATTCTGCAACATATTTTTACTTGCAGCTTGTTCATTTTAAAGGCAGAAGGACGCTACATAAATCCCCAGTCACTCATGAGGAGGAGGAAACAAAGCTGAAAACAACAAAGGAAAGGAAGGAAGTAAGGTTCGTTGGTTGGTTTGTGGGATTGAAGGGACCAGACTGCTACGGTCCATTTTTCCAAAAGTTCAAACACCCACATAGCATAAAAACGAACAATGGAGATGACAACAGACGACACAGGACAAGAAAGACTCAGAGACCAGACAAAAGGAATTAAAATCACACTGTGTGTGACGATGGTTGCTCGACGATGGAGACAAAAAGGAAGAGCCAACCACGGAGAAACACATTAAAAAAATAACCCAGTCTAAAATCGTAGGCTAAAGGCCAGACTAACAAAAAAAGACAAACACTCAGATTAAGTGATAAAAGCCCACTGCCCAAACAAAACGCAAAACTAAGCCTGCCATGGCAATGTCATCTGTTAAAATGGCAAGGAGCTTATCAGGCAGCGCAATCGTCTGCCTGAGCACAGCTAAAAGGGGACAGGCCCAACAAAATGTGGACCACCGTCGAAGCGGATCCACAGCGACATAGAGGTGGGTCCTCATGGTGCAATAAGTGGCTAGCCGGCAGAGGACAACAGACTCCTTGTGAGGAGAAGCGCCACGCACCAGTAGCCACCTTGATGGCCCAAGGCAGGATGAGCGAAGTACATTCTGCCGCAAAACTGCTCTGAGATCACTCTCTGAAAGCCCAATCGATAAGGCTGGTGCACCGACAGCCTGTTTGGCCAGCATGTCAACACGTTCATTGCCCGGGATGCCGACATGACCAGGGGTCCACAAAAAGACCACAGAGTGGCCGCAATGGGCAAGAGTTTGGAGGGATCCCTGAATAGCCATCACCATACAAGAGCGAGGGAAACACTGGTCGATAGCTCGTAAACCGCTCAGGGAGTCACTAGAGATAACGAAGGACTCACCTGAGCAGGAGCGGATATACTCTAGAGCATGAGAGATGGCGACCAACTCAGCAGTGAAAAGGCTGGGGGGTGGGGAGGGCGGGGGGGGGGGGGGGAGGGCGTATCAGGGCAAGAGGCTAGGGCACTCTGGAATTCCCACTCACTGAACGGAACATTGTAGGATTCAGGGTGGCGCGTGTGACAGGCAAGGCTTCGACATTCCAACCGCTCTTTCAGGGAGTGAAAGGCCAGTGGATAATTTGCAGAAGCGGAACTCAGAGCAAAATGCTCTGCTAAGCGATTTGCAATTATGTCGGAGTCAGCACAAACTGCTCCATTCAGTGAGAGCGCAGGGATGCTGACAGGAGTCTGATAGACATAGAGGCGCCTAATCTTGGCCCAAACCTGCGATGGAGAGATATGGACGCCAATGGTGGAGACATACCGTTCCCAGCACTCCTGTTTGTGTTGGCGAATGATGCGGCAGGCCCGCGCACGGAGCCTTTTAAAGGCGATGAGGTATTCTAACGAGGGATGTCGCTTGTGATACTGGACCGCCCGCCGGCGATCTTTAATCGCCTCAGCGATCTCAGGCGATCACCAAGGCACAGTCCTCCACCGAGGGGACCCAGAAGAACAGGGAATGGCAGATTCTGTGGCAGTAACGATGCCAGTGGCGACCGAGTGAACCACTGCAACAAGGGCGTCATTGAAAAGAGCCTCAATAGTGGCAATGGAGGAGAACAAGTCCCAGTCATCCATATTCATAGCCCATTTTCAAGGGCGCCTAGAAGAGTGACGCTGTGACAGTGACAGAAAGATCGGAAAGTACTCACTACCATACAAGTCGTCATGCACAATTCATTGGACAGACGGTAAGAGGCTAGGGCTGCAGATTGGAAGGTCGAAAATGTGTGAAGGCACTATCATTTAAAAGTGAAAGGTCAAGCTGTGCTAATACATGCTCAACGGTGCTGCCTCGGCCTGTTGCCACTGATGAACCCCACAGAGGGTTATGGGCATTGAAGTAGCCCAGTAACAGAAAAGGTGGCGGGAATTGGGTTAGCGGCACAGCCAGGACATGCTGCGGGACATCACCATCTGGTGGAAGATACAGACTGCAGATGGTAACAGCCTGTGTCGTTCATACCTGAACAGCGACAGCCTCTAAAGGTGTTTGTAGAGGGACAGACTCGCTGTGACGGGCATAGATGCAGACGCCACCAGAGACCCTTTTGTAAGCTGCCCGGTTCCTATAATAACCCCAATAGCCAAGGAGGGCAGGGGTACGCATTACTGGGAAACAAGTCTCTTGAAGAGCAATGCAGAGGACAGCGTGAAGGCCGAAAAGTTGTCTGAGCTCAGCAAGATGGTGGAAAAAACCGCTGCAATCCGACTGGAGGATGATCTTGTCCATGGCCGAGAAAGGCGTGAAGGGACTGGGGAGGCAGATTACGTTGCTGCGTCACCTACCGCTACCGGTTGAGCACCTGTGCAAGGGCTGTCCATTGTGTCTGAGGGACCCGCGAGATAAAGGTCCTCAGCAGACACCAGGAGCCCCACCTCATCCTGAGACGCAGAGCTTGAAGGTTGTGGGGGTGTGGGGGTGCCACCGCAAGTTCCTTGGGCTTAGAGGTCTTTTTCTTGGACTTCTCACACTGCTTCTTGGGTTTCACGTGCTGGGAGGGCTTCACCGATGCAGTCCCCGGGACGGAGAAGGTTTGCGAAGCCCTATGAACAGCTGCCTGTGGTCACTTATGCCACTGTAGGGCGTTATCCTTCCTGTTTGTGGAAACCTGGGAAGGGAGGGACCCAAGGGACCCCTTGCGAGCGAGAGAAGCCGAAGAAGTAGGACGCTTTCCCGGCTTAGAAGCGGGGACAGATGTCCCTGATGGGTGTGGGGGTGTTGCTCCCGAGGGAGGCATCGCAGGAGCAACAGGGTGGGTAGTCCCCCATAGGCAAGGAGGCATGTGGAGTTGTACAGCTCGGTCATTTGGCTGGAATTCGCTGAACTGATGGGGCTAACACGGTTGTTGTAGCAGTGGCAAATGAAGATGTCATTCGAACAGGATGTAGTCGGTCATATTTCCTCTTAGCCTCAGTATAGGTCAGTCGTTCCAGGGTCTTAAATTCCATGATTTTTTGCTCTAAGATCCTGCAGTCTGGCTAGCAAAGTGAATGATGCTCTCCGCAGTTGACACAGATGGGAGGCGGGGCACATGGAGTATTGGGATGTGATGTGCCTCCGCAATCTCGACATGTGAGGCTGCAAGTACAGCAGGAAGACATATGGCCGAACTTCCAGCACTTAAAGTACCGCATCGGGGGAGGGATATAGGGCTTGACATCACAATGGTAGACCATCTCCTTGACCTTCTCCGGTAATGTATATCCCTCAGAGGCCAAGATGAAGGCACCGGTAGCAATCTGATTATCCTTCGGACCCCGATGAACGCGCCGGACGAAATGAACACCTCGACGCTCTAAATTGGCGCGCAGCTCGTCATCAGACTGCAAAAGAAGGTCCCTATGGTAAATGATATCCTGGACCATATTTAAACCATTATGGGGTGTGATCGTAACCGCAACATTCACCAACTTGTCACATGCAAGTAACCTTCGTGACTGCGCAAAGAATGCCGTTTTTATCAGTACTGACTCAGAGCGCATTTTGGATAAGCCCTCCACCTCCCCAAACTTGTCCTCTAAATGCTCTACGAAGAACCGAAGAACTGAGGCATTGTGGACATGAAAGATTCCCCATCAGCTCTCGTACAAACTAGGAACTGGGGTGAATAAGGGTCACTACTATCCTGAGACTTATGCTCCTTCCACGGTGTGACAAGGGAGAGGAACGTTTTCGGATCGTATTTCTGAGTGTTAAATTGAGCCCAAGACAGCTTAGAGACGGATGGCGGCTGGCCACGAGCGAGAGATAATGTACCACGCTTCACTGCGGGTCATTAACCCTGATCCCACGTACTCCGACCAAGGACGCTCCCCACGGGTGCCATCCAGCCTCAGCAAGGGCCAGCTGGCAGGATGGCCATTGCCGGCAGTCCCGATGCCCCAGGGAGACAGGCTTCTACTCCTTGGCATACGTGGGGAGTTAACGGCGCAGGCACCAGCAGAGCGATTACTGTGTTGTCAGGGGGCTACAACCAACAGGGTACATGGCGGCCCCACCGCAACTGACTGGCTACCGTGCTGGATATTAGGTGACAAGTAGTGCATGGTTGTCGTCTGTGCAGAAAGTGGCACTGCACATTGCATGGTGGAAGCTTGACAGCCGATTGGCTAAGACAAAAGTATCTGAATCACTTGTGTAAGTGGCAATGGCTAAAGGTAAATGTTATTACTTTTTTCCTGGACGAAGTTGCATCAAAATGGGTACGGCCGCTACTCAACGATGGTGTACGCTAACGAAGCCGTAAAAACTCCTTTAGTACAATTCAATATAGTCTTTACGGATAATTTATAGCTCATAGTTCGCCTTGGTGATCTCCGACCATCAACGACGCACAAAGGGTCATATAAGAAGACTGTATTCACTCTTGAATCAGGAAATGTCTATTTAGCCCATCAAATAGGGGAATGTCTACACGGAAGCAACTTCTGCCCTGTTTGTACCGCGTCCTTTTTGCTATCTCTATGTAAGAGGTATCGATACGCGAAAGATGCAATGTAGCGTCTTTCTCAGACTTTATGTGATACAGCTACGCCTTACACGGACTGCAAGAGGTCAGTATTGCAAACCTTATGTACGTCGTTTCGCCAGTCGAAACGTTTGCTGTAAAATTTCTTGGCGCCAGGTATCTTCCATCGTCAAATGCCAAATGTGTTAAATTTCGCTGAATGCTTCTTTCATTCGCGAGCCGTTAAAGATAACGTGTTTTTTCATTGGTGTTAAAAGTCGAGCTCCTGCATTCCTATACACATTGTGATTTCTAAAAAAGGAATTTCTGCTTATATCATTTATGCCGAATTGATAACGGGCAAATTTTCTGTTATCCTCCCATGATAAAAACATGCTGCCTTCTAAAAAAAAAAAAACCTGCAGTCTTCCAGGTACCACCCCATTTTGCACAACATTGCCTGTTTACTCTCTATCTCCCTCAAAACTGACGCAAATAGCTTACATCGTAGAATGAAAAACTCTCAACCTGATTTAGTCACAATCTTATAGAATGGCAGTCAAAATAAAGAGCAAAATGAACATCCATAATTCATATAGTGTTCAACAATATTTAGCCTGTACCTGGCCTTGCCTTAATGTACATCGACATCTGTACTTTGCATACCATTGTGAAGCGCATGGCAGAGGGTAGGTCCCACTGTACAAGTCATTGAGTTTTCTAGCGATTTCCACTTATGTTTGGAGCACGTGAACAATGATTACTTAAAAGCTTCCGTGTGTGTTGTAATTAATCTAATCTTATTCTCACGATCTTTACGGGACATTTTATAGGGGCATATTCCAGGAGTCATAATTTAAAGCCAGTTTTTGGAACTTTGTACATAGGCTTTCTCAGGATAGTTTACGCTCGACTTCAACAGCTTGCCAGTTCCGTTTCTTCAGCGTCTCTGCCACAGTCTCTAACGTGTCAAAGAAACCTGTGACCATTCGTGCTGCCCTTCCCTGTATACGTTCAATACCCGTCTTCAGTGTATTTGTCACGGGCCCCACACACTTGAGCAATATTCTACAATGGGTCGCACGAGTGTATTGTAAGCAGTCTCATTTGTAGATTAATTGCATTTCCCCCGTTTTCCACCAATATACCGAAGTCAGCGGTCAGTTTTACCCGTGCCTGAGCCTATGTGATCATTCCATTCCCTATCCCTAAAAATTGTTACTCCCAGGTACTTGTTTGAGTTGGTTAATTCCAACTGTGACTCACTGGTATTATAGTCATAGCGTACTACTTTCTTTTATTTTGTAGTCCACAGTTATTGTCACGAGATTATCTAAAACCATTGCAAGAGCTTCTGACAATTAGTCAAATATAATCGTACAGAAAATATACATTTGTTATAAAATGCCGGCCGCGGTGGTCTCGCGGTTCTAGGCGCGCAGTCCGGAACCGTGAGACTGCTACGGTCGCAGGTTCGAATCCTGCCCCGGGCGTGGATGTGTGTGATGTCCTTAGGTTAGTTAGGTTTAAGTAGTTCTAAGTTCTAGGGGACTGATGACCATAGCAGTTGAGTCCCATAGTGCTCAGAGCCATTTGAACCATTTTGTTATAAAATACGCCAAAAGCAGCACAAATCTGATTCAGTTAAACACTTCCCCATGGATCATATGACAGAGGGCTCAGGGGGAAAATAATAATTTGAAGAAGAATGTAGAGAGATCAAACTTCTTCATCAGGGAAGAACACAATATTTCTGTCTGCAGTGAAACATATTTTGAACCTATTTATATGTTGTTGTTGTGGTCTTCAGTCCTGAGTCTGGTTTGATGCAGCTCTCCATGCTACTGTATCCTATGCAAGCTTCTTCATCTCCCAGTACCTACTGCAACTTACATCCTTCTGAATCTGCTTAGTGTATTCATCTCTTGGTCTCCCTTTCCGATTTTTGCCCTCCACTCTGCCCTCAAATACTAAATTGGTGATCCTTCGATGCCTCAGAACATGTCCTACCAACCGATCCCTTCTTCTAGTCACGTTGTGCCACAAGCTCCTCTTCTCCCCAGTTCTATTCAATACCTCCTCATTAGTTATGTGATCAACCCATCTAATCTTCAGCATTCTTCTGTAGCACCACATTTCGAAAGCTTCTATTCTCTTCTTGTCTAAGCTATTTATCGTCCACGTTTCACTTCCATACATGGCTACACTCCATACAAATACTTTGAGAAACGACTTCCTGTAACTTAAATCAAAACTCGATGTTAACAAATTTCTCTTCTTAAGAAACGCTTTCCTTGCCATTGCCAGTCTACATTTTATATCCTCTACCATCATCAGTTATTTTGCTCCCCAAATAGCAAACCTCCTTTACTACTTTAAGTGTCTCATTTCCTAATCTAATTCCCTGAGCATCACCCGGCTTAATTCGACTACATTCCATTATCCTCGTTTTGCTTTTGTTGATGTACATCTTATAACCTCCTTTCAAGACACTGTCCATTCCATTCAACTGCTCTTCTAAGTCCTTTGCTGTCTCTGACAGAATTACAATGTCATCGGTGAACCTCAAAGTTTTTATTTCTTCTCCATCGATTTTAATACTTACTCCGAACTTTTCTATTGTTTCCTTCATTGCTTGCTCAATATAAGGATTGAATAAAATCGGGGACAGGCTACAACCCTGTCTCACTCTTTCCCCAACCACTGCTTCACTTTCATACCCATCGACTCTTATAACTGCCAACTGCTTTCTGTACAAATTGTAAATAGCCTTTCGATGTTTGTATTTTACCCCTGCCACCTTCAGAATTTGAAAGAGAGTATTCCAATCAACATTGTCAAAAGCCTTCTGTAAGTCTACAAATGCTAGAAACGTAGGTTTGCCTTTCCTTAATCTTTCTTCTAAGAAAAGTCGTAGGGTCAGTACTGCCTCACGTGTTCCAACATTTCTACGGAATCCAAACTGATCTTCCCCGAGGTCGGCTTCTATCAGTTTTTCCATTCGTCTGTAAAGAATTCACGTTAGTATTTTGGAGCTGTGACTTATTAAACTGACACTTCGGTGATTTTCACTTCTGTCAACACCTGGTTGATTTTGGATTGGGATTATTATACCCTTCTTGAAGTCTGAGGGTATTTCGCCTGTCTCATACATCTTGCTCACCAGATGGTAGAGTTTTGTCAGGACTGGCTCTCCCAAGGTTGTCAGTAGTTCTAATGGAATGTTGTCTACTCCGGGGGCCTTGTTTCCACTCAGGTCTTTCAGTGCTCTGTCAAACTGTTCACGCAATATCATATCTCCCATTTCATCTTCATCTACATCCTCTTCCATTTCCATAAAATTGTCCTCAAGTACATCGCCCTTGTATAGGCCCTCTATATACTCCTTCCACCTTTCTGCTTTCCCTTCTTTGCTTAGAACTGGGTTTCTATCTGAGCTCTTGATATTCGTGCAAGTGTTTCTCCAAAGGTCTCTTTAATTTTCCTGTAGGCAGTATCTATCTTACCCCTAGTAAGATAAGCCTCTACATCCTTACATTTGTCTTCTAGCCATGCCTGCTTAGCCTTTTTGGACTTCCTGGCGATATCATTTTTGAGACGTTTGTATTCCTTTTTGCGTGCTTCATTTACAGCAGTTTTATATTTTCTCCTTTCATCAATTAAATTCAATATTTCTTCTGTTACCCAAGGATTTCTGCTAGCCCTCGTCTTTTTAATTATTTGCTCCTCTGCTGCCTTCACTATTTCATCCCTCGAAGCTATCCATTCTTCTTCTACTCTATTTCTTTTCGCCATTCCTGTCAATTGTTCCCTTATGCTCTCCCTGAAACTCTGTACAATGTCTGGTTCTTTCAGGTTATTCAAGTCCTATTTCCTTAGATTCCCACCTTTTTGCAGTTGCTTCAGTTTTAATCTACAGTTCATAACTAATAGATTGTGGTCAGAGTCCACATCTGCCCTGGAAATGTCTTACAATTTAAAACCTGGTTCCTAAATCTCTGTCTTACCATTATATAATCTATCTGATACCTTTTAGTATCTCCAGGGTTCTTCCATGTATACAATCTTCTTTCATGATTCTTTAACCAAGTATATGCTGTAAGATATTAACATAGTCTACTTGGAAAACTACTCACTCGGCATGTGAACAGCCACTTGTATTCTTTGTCTGAAGTGTATTACTGTTTTGACGGATAATCATGCTGTTAAGAGCACCACCCATAGATACCGAGGTGGTTGGATTCTTGCCTTTGTCTCTCGCGCAGTTTCAGCCAGATGAGAAGTTTCAGTGTCGATGACATATCGACGCTGAATCGACGCTTAACATTAATAGGACCAATTTGATCATATGTATCTGATGTGTCATTCCTCACACAAGTTAAACCAACAGAACAGAATTATTAGCGAGAAATCAGTTTCAATCAGATGTCTATATGAAACTTTTTTACGGCTTGCAGTTTTTTGACAGCGCCTACATTATTCAGTGCGTTTGCGCAGTTTAGAATTAACCGATAGGATCTCGTTATTACGCGTGGTATTCCCCACTGACAGAGAAGGATTCCTATATTAATCGGCCATGAACGTGTCAACTGCGCTGTGCTGGTGGTTTATCTGACAATTGCTGCTCTTAATCATAGCACAGTATTCATTTCGTGGGCGGATAGACATGATTTTAGTGTACTGCAGCCCAAATGATGATGGGGAGGAGGCTGCATGGTTGCACCTAGGCGCGTTTGTAGGCGGAGAAATCACTGTCATTCTGCCTTTGTTGCTGCCTAACACTGCGTTTATGAGAAAGAACTCCTAGTATCGTAAATGGTGGATCAGGGCAGATAATTGTTTGCTCATACGCTTTACCGGAAATAACGCATAGTGAAGGCTGCTGAAGAATACAATATCGTAGTGTCAGAGCATGATGCGTCACAGTGGTCTGCGATACACGTCACTACACATCATGGACGGTCATTTTATTTTATTTAAATCTCAGGTTCCGTAGTACCAAACTGACAGGCGAATCTCTGTGGTCATGGAACGAGTTAGGTCATGAAATTAACATCCGAAAAGTTCATAATAAACCAAAAAATTACACGAACCCTATACAGACGAGATGCTGAGTACTCAACCACATAACACAGGATATTACTTAAATTTTCTCCAGGAACTCCCACACACCACACAACAAATGTTTCAGAAGCTAATTCTTTAATTTAGATTTAAAAGTTCGAGAATTACTGCTACGATTTTTTCATTCCTTGCTGTAGCTCACAGAAAACGTAAGCAGCGGAATATTGCACGTCTTCTGCGAAAGAGTCCAGGAGATCCGATCCAAATGCACACTAAACTTCTGCCCAGTATTAACTATGTGAAATCTGTTAATTATTGGAACTAAGCTGGCATTCTTAATAACAAATGGCATTAAAGAAAATATGTGTCGAGAGGCCAGAGTCAGAATCCCCGGACTCATAATTTGGGTCGATAAGAGTTTCACCGACTTACGCCACATTTTGCTAAAACTACCAATTTCTGAGCCAAAACTATCTCTGTGAATGTCAAGAGTTACTCCATAATAATATCACCATAAGTCATATGTGCATGAAAGTAAGAAAAATAAACTAATTTTCGTGTTGGATTGCCACTTATTGCGGATACTGTTCAAACGACAGACATAGTTTCATTCATTTTTGGATAACATCCTGAAAACGTGCTTTCCATGACAGCTTACCATTTATATGAACACCTTGGAATCTGGACTGCTCAGACTCACTAATCATATGCCCATTCTGCGTATTTGGAGTGCCAGTTTTAGCCGAATTGTGTGTAAGACACTGTAAGAATCCTATCTGTCATTTACCATCAATTTATTTTCTTTACCCATGCAGGAGTAGCTTTAATAATGAATAGGAAAATAGTAATACGGGTAAGCTACTACAAACAGCATAGTGAACGCATTATTGTGGCCAAGATTGATACAAAGCCCACGCCTACGACAGTAGTACAATTTTATATGGTGACTAGCTCTGCAGATGATGAAGAAATTGAAGAAACGTATGATGAAATAAAAGAAATTATTCAGATAGTGAAGGGAGACGACAATTTAATAGTCATGGGTGACTGGAATTCGTCAGTAAGAAAAGAGAGAGAAGGAAACGTAGTAGGTGGATATGGACTGGGGCTAAGAAATGAAAGGGGAAGCCGCCTGGTAGAATTTTGCACAGAGCATAACTTAATTAACTTAATCATAGCTAACACTTGGTTCAAGAATCATGAAAGACGGTTGTATACAACCCTGGAGATACTGACAGCTTTCAGATAGATTATATAATGGTAAGACAGAGATTTAGGAACCAGGTTTTAAATTGTAAGAGATTTCCAGGGGCAGATGTGGACTCTGACCACAATCTATTGGTTATGAACTGTAGATTAAAACTGAAGCAACTACAAAAAGGTGGTAATTTATGGAGATGGGACATGGATAAACTGAAAGAACCAGAGGTTGTACAGAGTTTCAGAGAGAGCATAAGGGAAAAATTGACAAGAATGAGGGAAAGAAATACAGTAGAAGAAGAATGGGTAGCTTTGAGGGATGAAGTAGTGAAGGCAGCAAAGGATCAAGTAGGTAAAAAGACGAGGGCTAGTAGAAATCCTTGAGTAACAGAGAAAATATTGAATTTAATTGATGAAAGGAGAAAATATAAAAAAGCAATAAATGAAGCAGGCAAAAAGGAATACAAACGTCTCAAAAATGAGATCGACAGGAAGTGCTATATAGCTAAGCAGGGATGGCTAGAGGACAAATGTAAGGATATTGAGGCTTATCTCACTAGGGGTAATGTGGAAGGAATATATAGAGGGTCTATACAAGGGCGATGTACTTGAGGACAATATTATGGAAAAGGAAGAGGATGTAGATGAAGATGAAATGGGAGTTATGATACTGCGTGAAGAGTTTGACACAGCACTGAAAGACCTGAGTCGAAACAAGGCACCGGGAGTAGACAACATTCCATTAGAACTACTGACAGCCTTGGGAGAGCCAATCCTGACAAAACTCTACCATGTGGTGAGCAAGATGTATGAGACTGTCGAAATATCCTCAGACTTTAAGAAGAATATAATAATTCCAATTCCAAAGAAAGCAGGTGTTGCCAGATGTGAAAATTACCGAACTATCAGTTTAATAAGTCACTTCTGCAAAATACTAACGCGAATTCTTTACAGACGAGTGGAAAAACTGGTAGAAGCCGACCTCGGGGAGGATCAGTTTGGATTCCGTAGAAATATCGGAACACGTGAGGCAATACTAACCCTACGACATATCTTAGAAGCTAGATTAAGGAAAGGCAAACCTACGTTTCTAGCATCTGTAGGCTTAGAAAAAGCTTTTGACAATGTTGACTGGCATACTCTCTTCCAAATTCTGAAGGTGGCAGGGGTAAAATACAGGGAGCGAAAAGCTATGTACAATTTGTACAGAAACCAGATGGCAGATATAAGAGTCGAGGGACATGAAAGGGAAGCAGTGGTTGGGAAGGGAGTGAGACAGGGTTGTAGTCTCTCCCCGATGTTATTCAATCTGTATATTGAGCAAGCAGTGGAGGAATCAAAAGAAAAATTTGGAGTAGATATTAAAATCCATGGGGAAGAAATAAAAACTTTGAGGTTCGCTGATGACATTGTAATTCTGTCAGAGACAGCAAAGGACTTGGAAGAGCAGCTGAACGGAATGGATAGTGTCTTGAAAGGAGGGTATAAGATGAACATCAACAAAAGCTAAACGAGGATAATGGAATGTAGTCGAATTAAGTCGGATGATGCTGAGGGAATTAGATTAGGGAATGAGACACTTAAAGTAGTTAAGGAGTTTTGCTATTTGGGGAGCAAAATAACTGATGATGTTCGAAGTAGAGAGGATATAAAATGTAGACTGGCAATGGCAAGGAAAGCGTTTCTGAAAAAGGGAAATTTGTTAACATGGAGTAAAGATTTAAGTGTCAGGAAGTCGTTTCTGAAAGTATTTGTATGGAGTGTAGCCATGTATGGAAGTGAAACATGGACGATAAATAGTTTGGACAAGAAGAGAATAAAAGCATTCGAAATGTGGTGCTACAGAAGAATGCTGAAGATTAGATGGGTAGATCACATAACTAATGAGGAAGTACTGAATAGGATTGGAGAGACGAGAAATTTGTGGCACAACTTGACCAGAAGAAGGGATCGGTTGGTAGGACATGTTCTGAGGCATCAAGGGATCACCAATTTGGTATTGGAGGGCAACGTGAAGGGTAAAAATCGTAGAGGGAGACCAAGAGATGAATACACCAAACAGATACAGTAGGATGTAGGCTGCAGTAGCTGTTGGGAGATGAAAAAGTTTGCATAGGATAGAGTAACGTGGAGAGCTGCATTAAACCAGTCTCAGGACTGAAGACCACAACAACAACAACATTCTACGTGATATTTTTATTCCACTAGTCAGCCACCCAAGTTGCCTGTCAGTCTAGTACCCTGTTTCAAAAGTTCTAATAGGAAGCAGTTTTTAAAGAACACGATAAATGTGTCGAGGAAAACATTGTATTTATCATCTGTGTTATCTGCACTACTCTTCCTGTCGCTGTTGTTCTTTAACACCAACACCGGATTTCGCCATGCCTCTTAAAATACCATGTGGATCATTTTTGACACAAAGTAGGAAACCGCGGTTTTATTTGTATCTGGGTGGTGTTTTGGGTGACGCCTTGTTAACAGCACGTTTAGGAAGGATATTTTCGTCTTTAAAATGATTAGAGCACTGTCAAAAATAAATTTTTATAAGTTTATTATTTTAAATTTTACTGAAGATATTCCTCAGTCTTTCGTCAAACATCATTAAAACAAACCAGTTAAACAATGTTACATTGCAGTTCTTTAAATAAAGATTGAAGTAGAGTCCATACATATTGTTTGTATGAGTACTAATACTATTATTACTTTTGTAGGCAAGTAAGGTAAGCTCCGAGTATATGTAAAAGATTCTAAAATGCAGCATGTGGCTAAAATGTTACGAGTGTTTTCTTGTTTGTTTCAATCAAGGAACAACAAAATAAGAATAAACAATTTCACTTTAGAATTATAAATATTTGGAAATGTTTAGGTATAAAGGAGTGGAGAGAATTTTTTAAGCTGGGATTGGCTAAGAGTTCTGACGTCGACTCCATCCTTAGTTTCATTACGAAATCTTCGTTTTTGGGAATTTCTTCTTAGAATTCTCATTGACCCGACGTCCAACACGCATATTACTCAGAGTAAGGACTTTTATTTTCTTTATAGCTTGATATACTGTGAAAAGATTGTCGCGCGAGTTGTGTAAGTGGTCCACTTCGCACCGGTACCGAGTGCCTGCAAGAGGAGATTGGCTCATCTCTGCAGTTCGTACAGGCCATCAAGCTCATCTGCTACCATGAGGATTAAGTCTCGGCGTGAGGCAAGTAACTAAATTTGTTCCTTTTAGTTTCAGCTCGGTTCACGACATTCATGTTAGTTCTTGTTAGAAAATCCGATCAGAAATCAGTGCTTGTCTGCATCACACGAAAGCCTGCATTTTACTTATAAGACTTACTTGGCATGTACGTGGGCACCTGCACTTGCAAGGATACACCTGCTCGCTGCAGCCATGTTCTGACTTGGCTTGTAGCAGGCAAAGCAATTCTCAGTAAATATATTTCTATATTTTTGCAGCAAGGAAAAATTTATCCGTTTCCTCGAGTTCTTTCCTCGCTGACATAAAATCAAACCTGATATGACTGCTTAATCCAAATCTGTTTCTTGATGTGGTTCTCTCAAAGAAAATAAGCCCCCCCCCCCGTAATGCTCCATAAATCTTTACACACTGAAGAGCCAAAGGAACTGTTATAGGCAAGCGTATTCAAATACAGAGAGATGTAAACAGAATACGACGCTGCGGTCGGCAAAGCCTATATAACACAAATGTCTGGCGCAGTTGTTAGATCGGTTACTGCTGCCGCAATGGCTGGTTATCGAGATTTAAGTGAGTTTAAACGTGGTGTTATAATCGGCGAACGAACGATGGGACACAACATCTCCGAAGTAGCAATGAAGTGGGGATTTTCCCGTACGACAATTTTACGAGTGTACCGTGAATATCCGGAATCCGGTAAATTTCAAATCTCCCACATCGCTGTGGCCGGAAAAAGATCTTGCACGAACGGGGCTAACGACGGCTGAATAGAACTGTTCAACGTGACAGAAGTGCAGCTTTACCCAAAACTGCTGCAGATTTCAATTCAGGGCCATCAACAAGTGTCAACGTGTGAGCCCTTCAACGAAACATCGTCGATATGAACTATCGGAGGCGAAGGCCCATTCTCGTACCCTAGATCACTGCACGACGCAAAGCCCTACGCCCCGCCTGATCCCGTCAACACCGACATTGGACTTTGATGATTGAATACATGTTGCATGGTCGGACGAGTCTCGTTTCAAATTGTGTCGGGCGGATGGAAATATACGGGTATGGAAACAACCTCGTGAATCCATCAAGCTAGTGGAAGCTCTCTAATGGTGTGGGGCGTGTGCAGTTGGAGTGGTATGGGACTCCTGATACATCTAGCTACGACTCTGACAGGTGACACGTGTGTAAGCATCCTGTCCGATCACCTGCTTCCATTCATGTGCATTGTGCATTCCGACGGAGTTGGGCAGTTCCAGCAGGACAATGCGACATCCCACACGTCTAGAATTGCTACAGAGTACATGAACACTGTGATGCCTGGCATCGTGCTTTTCAGAAGAGATCTCCACCCACTCATACTGTTACTGATTTATGAGCAGCACTACAGGGTTCATGGTGACAATTCCCTCCCGCACTACTTTAGACGTTAGTCGAGTCCATGCCACGTCGTGTGCGGCACTTCTGCGTTCTCGTGGGTGAGTGTGGGGGGGATGGGGGGCTACTCGATATTAGGCAGGTGTACGAATTTATTTGGCTCTTCACTGTATGAAATACCCCGAGCACCATATGCTCCATGAGTAATCCAATGAAAGCATGAAGTTCTTCCAGGCGTAGGGACTATTGTAATTATCAGTGTGCTGTGCGCCTTTTCTTCAGTGTATTTTTTTAACAGTTTCAGGATTGGGTAGCTGGAAAATAGTCTCAACACATGTAGTGGCGAATCATCTACAGAATGACTGCCGCAACATATTCTGGACGCTGTGCCTACTGTGTAGTGTAGCTCAATCCCTGTTCACTTGGTGCCACTGAAACTCTCCACGTCCTTCCCAGGGAATGGGTGCCAGGGAATGGATGCCTCGTTCATCACAAGCTGCTACACAACGAAGTGCTCTCGTCGTTTCAAAAATGGTTCATGCTTACCTTGTCCAAGAGATATTTCATCCTCAACTGGATCGGATTGTGCTTGCTCTTCATTTGATGCGCCTAAATCATGTGAGTACTGGGACAATCTGTGCTCTGTGACAATGTGCCGTTATCCAAGATGGTGGCGATGACGTCATCCAAGATGGCGGATTTTGTCGGGAAGTTTGAATTTTGGCAGGAAAGTGCACCCCCACACCCAGAAAAAAAGCGCAATTAAGCTAGGATCTATGCAGAGTGTACGACCGGAAATCACGTGACCGAAAGTGCCGCTATCGTGGATATTTAGAGTATAAAAGGATGCACAACAGCCGCAATCATATCAGTCTTCTGTAGTAGTTGAAAGTGTCAACATGGATTCCTCCAAAGTCCTTAACATGCCTCAGCTATTAGGGAGGAGGACGAGACCAACTGACGAACGCTTTGGTTTATGGTTACTACTGCAGAACCTGGACAACCTTGTTTCTGACATTGGCAACATAAATTACACCGAAAATGGTACGCTCCTTTGTTTGTTCTTGTTGTGGTCTTCAGTCCTGAGACTGGTTTGATGCTGCTCTCCATACTACTCTATCCTGTGCAAGCTTCTTCATCTCCCAGTACCTAATGCAACCTACATCCTTCTGAATCTGCTGAATCTGCAAAGTGTAGTCATCTCTTGGTCTCCCTCTATGATATTTACCCTCCACGCTGCCCCCCCAATACTAAATTGGTGATCCCTTGACGCCTCAGAACATGTCCTACCAACCGATCCCTTCTTCTGGTCAAGTTGTGCCACAAACTTCTCCCCAGTCCGATTCAATAGTTCCTCATTAGTTATGTGATCTACCCATCTAATTTTCAGCATTCTTCTGTAGCACCACATTTCGAAAGCTTCTATTCTCTTCTTGTCCAAACTATTTATCGTCCATGATTCACTTCCATACATGGCTACACTCCATACAAATACTTTCAGAAATGACTTCCTGACACTTAAATCTTTACTACATGTTAACAAATTTCCCTTTTTCAGAAACGCTTTCCTTCCCATTGCCAGTCTACATTTTATATCCCCTCTACTTCGACCATCATCAGTTATTTTGCTCCCCAAATAGCAAAACTCCTTTACTACTTAAGTGTCTCATTTTCTAATCTAATACCCTCAACATCACCTGACTTATATCGACTACATTCCATTATGCTCGTTTTGCTTATATCCTCCCTTCAAGACACTGTCCATTCCGTTCAACAGCTCTTCCAAGTCCTTTGCTGTCTCTGACAGAATTACGATGTCATCGGCTAACCTCAAAGTTTTTATTTCTTCTCCATGGATTTTCATACCCACTCCGAACTCTTCTTTCGTTTCCTTCACTGCTTGCTCAACTCAATATACAGATTGAATAATATCGGGGAGAGACTACAACCCTGTCTAACTCCTTTCCTAACCACTGCTTCCCTTTCATGTCCCTCGACTCTAATAACTGCCATCTGATTTCTGTATAAATTGTAAATAGCCTTTCACTCCCTGTATTTTACCCCTGCCACCTTCAGAATTTGAAAGAGAGTACTCCAGTCAACACTGTCAAAAGCTTTCTCTAAGTCTACAGATGCTAGAAACGTAGGTTTGCCTTTCCTTAATCTTTCTTCTAAGACAAGTCGTTGGGTCAGTATTGCCTCACACATTTCTACGGAATCCAAACTCATCTTCCCTGAGGTCTGCTTCTGCCAGTTTTTCCATTTGTCTCTAAAGAATTCGCGTTAGTATTTTGCAGCTGTTACATATTAAACTGATAGTTCGGTAATTTTCACTTCTGTCAACACCTGCTTTCTTTGGGAATGGAATCATTATATTCTTCTTAAAGTCTGAGTGATTTTCGCCTGTCTCATACATCTTGCTCACCAGATAGTAGAGTTTTGTCAGGACTGGCTCTCCCAAGGCCGTCAGTAGTTCCAATGGAATGTTGTCTACTCCGGGGGCCTAGTTTCGGCTCATACTCTTCACGCAGTATCGTATCTCCCATTTCATCTTCATCTGCCTCATCTTCTATTTCCATAATATTGTCCTCAAGAACGTCGCCCCTGTATCGACCATCTGAGCTCTTGATATTCATGCAAGTGGTTCTCCTTTCTCCAAAGGTCTCTGTAATTTCCCCCCCCCCCCCCCCCCCCATGAGATAAGCCTCTACATCCTTACATTTGTCCTCTAGCCATCCCTGCTTAGCCATTTTGCACTTCCTGTCGATCTGCTTTTTGAGACGTTTGTATTCCTTTTTGCCTGCATCACTTGCTGCATTTTTATACTTTCTCCTTTCATCAATTAAATTCTGTATCTCTTCTGTTACCCAAGGATTTCTACTAGCCCTCGTCTTTTTACCTACTTGATCCTCTACTGCCTTCACTACTTCATCCCTCAAAGCTACCCATTCTTCTTCCACCGTATTTCTTTCCCCCATTCCTGTCAATTGTTCCGTTATGCTCTCCCTGAAACTCTGTACAACCTCTGGTTCTTTCAATTTGTCCAGGTCCCATCTCCTTTAATTCCCACTTTTTTGCAGTTTCTTCAGTTTTAATCTACAGTTCATAACCAATAGATTGTGGTCAGAGTCCACATCTGCCCTTGGAAATGTCTTACAATTTAAAACCTGGTTCCTAAATCTCTGTCTTACCATTACATAACCTATCTGAAACCTTTTAGTAGATCCAGAGTTATTTCATGTGTACAGCCTTATTTTATGATTCTTGAACCAAGTGTTTGCTATGATTAAGTTGTGCTCTGTGCAAAATTCTACCAGGCGGCTTCCTCTTTCATTTCTTAGCCCTAATCCATATTCACCTACTGCGTTTCCTTCTCTTCCTTTTCCTACTGTCGAATTCCAGTCGCCCATAGCTATTAAATTTTCATCCCTTTTCAGTATCTGAATAATTTATTTTATCTCATCATACATTTAATCAATTTCTTCATCATCTGCAGAGCTAGTTGGCATATATACTTGTACTACTGTAGTAGGCGTGGGCTTCGTGTCTATCTTGGCTACAATAATGCGTTCAGTATGCTGTTTGTAATAGTTTACCCATACTCCTATTTTTTATTTATTATTAAACCTACTCCTGCAGTACCCCTATTTGATTTTGTATTTATAGCCCTGTATTCACCTGACCAAAAGTCTTGTTCCTCCTGCCACCGAACTTCACTGATTCCCACTATATCTATCTTTAACCTATAAATTTCCTTTTTTAAATTTTCTAACCTACCTGCCCGATTAAGGGATCTGACATTCCACCCTTCGATCCGTAGAACGCCACTTTTCTTTCTCATGCTAACGATGTCCTCTTGAGTAGTCCCTGCCCGGAGATCCGAATGGGGGACTATTTTACCTTCGGAATATTTTACCCAAGAGGACGCCATCATCATTTAATCATACAGTAAAGCTGCATGCCCTCGGGAAAAATTACGGCTGTAGTTTCCCCTTGCGTTCACAAGTTCCCAGTACCAAAACAGTAAGGCCGTTTTGGTTAGTGTTACAGGTCTAGATCTGTCAGTCATCCAGATTGTTGCCATAAAGGAAGAATATAATCTGTAAATGGAAAAGAAGGAGGCTACTGCGGATGTGCAGGCCAGTTTTACGTACGGATTTAAACACAGTGTATGGAAAAATCTGTGTATGAAGGGGGAATAATCTTGGCATTTACATAATAATGTGGAGTAGAAGAGTTACCGACATACATACAGGAAGGCATAGAACGCTTTAACAGTAGTTTCATGGAGGAGATACGAGGAAAAATTAAAATCTCCGAATGCTTTCGCCTAGAAAGAGCTTCAGGAAGGGTCAGAGCATATGATTAAAGCCATAAATCAAGTATTTTACAGCAAGAAAAGTAGATATGTATTAGAATGCGAGAGTATGCCTTATTTGTATTTGTCTGAACTGATCTTTTGGAAAGGGCGCTGATAACCTTGCTGTTGTGCGCCCTAAAACACTAATCATCATCATCTTTGTACTTGTCAAATTTCTGGTTGGAGAAAGAAATAGTTGACTCACATCTGGATTTAAGTTATAAGTTAAAAATTAAATTGGACATTATTAAAACTACTCCTAACAAAAATGAAGACCGAGTTGTCTTCTGTCTGTCGATATACATGCAAAAGCTAATACAAATTTTGTACGAGAATATAGATCTGTCTTATCTGCTAAGCAACCGAAAATCCCATACACAACGATCTACACTACTGGCCATTAAAATTGCTACACCACGAAGATGACGTGATACAGACGGCAAATTTAACCGACAGCGAGAAGATGCTGTGATATGCAAATGATTATCTTTTCAGAGCATTCACACAACGTTGGCGCCTGTCGCGACACCCACAATATGCTGACATGAGGGAAGTATCCAACCGATTTCTCGTACATAAACAGCAGTTGACCGGCGTTGCCTGGTGAGACGCTGTTGTGATGCCTCGTGTAAGGAGGAGAAATACGTACCATCAGGTTTCCGACTTTGATAAAGGTCGGATTGTAGCCTATCGCGATTGCCGTTTATCGTATCGCAACATTGCTGCTCGCTTTGGTCGAGATCCAATGACTGTTAGCAGAGTATGGAATCGGTGGGTTCGGGAATGTAATACGGAACGCCGTGCTGGATCCCAACGGCCTCGTATCACTAGCAGTCGAGATGACAGGCATCTTATCCGCATGGCTGTAACGGATCGTGCAGCCACTTCTCGATCCCTGAGTCAACAGATGGGGACGTTTCCAAGACAACAACCATCTGCACGAACAGTGCGACGAAGTTTGCAGCAGCATGGACTATCAGCTCGGAGACCATGGCTGCTGTTACCCTTGACGCTTCATCACAGACAGGAGCGCCTGCCATGGTGCACTCAACGACGAACCTGGGTGCACGAATGGCGAAACGTCATTTTTTCGGATGAATCCAGATTCTGTTTACAGCATCATAATGGTCGCATCCGTGTTTGGCGACATCGCGGTGAATGCACATTGAAAGCGTGTATTCGTCATTGCCATACTGACGAATCACGAGTGTGATGGTATGGGTTGCCATTGGTTACACGTCTCCGTCACATCTTGTTCGCATTGGCGGCACTGTGAACAGTGGCCGTTACATTTCAGATGTGTTACGACCCGTGGCTTTACCCTTCATTCGATCCCTGCGAAACCCTACATTTCAGCAGGATAATGCAGGATGATGAAGTTGCAAGAAGATGGAAACAATATATAGGAAAACTGTACAGCGGACCAGAACTGTCTGAAAACATCATGGAAGAAGAAACAGAAGTAGATGCACACAACATAGGTGAACCTATATTAAAGGAAGAGTTTGAACCAGCTCTGAAAAAAATTGATAAACAACAAATCGCCTGGTATAGACAATGTCCCAGCTGAACGTCTGAAATCTGGAGAATCAAAACTGAATCATGTGATGTATAATCTTGTTTTCAACATGTACGAGCACGGTAAAATTCCTACATTATGATCCCCATTCCAGAGAAGGCAAATGCTACAAGATGTGAAAATTATAGGACGCTCAGCCTAGTTACTCACGCCTCTAAAATAGTAACCTCAGTTATTCTAAAACGCATTGAACAAAAAGTCGAAGCTACACTTTCCGAAGACCAGTTTGGATTCCGGAAAGATAGAGGAACCAGAGAAGCAATATTTGCTCTAAAACTAATAATAGAGAAACGACTCGATAAGAACCTCACAACATACATAGCTTTCGTAGATGTAGAGAAAGCCTTTGATAATGTTAAATGGGATAAGATGTTTGAGGTACTCAAAAAAGCAGGAATAGACTATTAAGGTAGAAAAATCATATGGAACCTGTACAAAAACGAGACAGCAGTTATCCGTGGACGGATAAAACAAGAAGAGGTGCAGATACGGGAAGGTGTCTGACAAGGTTGCGCACTATCCCTTGTTATCTTTAACCTATACGTTGAAGAGGAGCTGAAAAAGTAAGGGACAATTCACAGACTGGTGTAGTAATTCATGGCCAACAAATAGATATGATAAGATATGCCGATGATATAGCTGTCCTAGCTGAAAGTGAAGAAGGAAGATCTTGTAGTCCTACTGAATAGAACGGATAAAGTTATGGGGGAAGAATATAATGTGAGAATTAATAAAGCAAAAACAAATGTAATGGCATGCGACAAAATAGATCAAGTGAAAGTTCAAGTCCATGTAGGCAATTAACTGATTGAACTTAGTTATGTGGGCAGTAATATTACAAGGGATGGAAGGAGCAAGGCAGAAGTGAGAAGTAGGTTTGCTCAAGCAAAGGCTGCTTTCAACAAGAAGAAAAAAATCTTAACATCTAAGAGCATCAGACTTGAAAACAGGAAAAGATTTTTGAAATATGGTGCTGTAGACGCATGCTCAAAATAAAATGTATCGACAAGGTCACAAACGAAGTGGTTCTGGAAAGAGCAGGTGAGAAGAGAAGCTTCTGGAGTTTCATTGTTAAAAGAAGAATGCAATTTACAGACCATGTATTAAGACATAAAGGACTCCTGAACACAATCACAGAGGGACATGTCGGGGAGAAAAGACCAAGAGGAAGACCACGGCTCAGGTACATGGATCAAATCGTGAAAGATGTGTGATGTAACACCTATAAAGAAATGAAGAGAAAAGCTGAAAGATGCACAGAATGGAGACAAGGTGCTATTGTAACTGTTGCAAACCAATCCTTGGATTCAGCAGTACAGAAGAAGACGAAGTATGACCGACCGCATGTTGCAGGTCCTGTACGGGCCTTTCTGGATACAGAAAATGTTCAACTGCTGTCCTGGCCAGCACATTCTCCAGGTCTCTCACCGATTGAAAACGTCTGTTCAATGGTGGCCGAGCAACTGGCTCGTCACAATACGCCAGTCACTTCTCTTGATAAACTGTGGTATCGTGTTGAAGCTGCATGGGCAGTTGTACCTGTACACGCCATCCAAGCTCTGTTTGACTCAATGCCGAGGCGTATCAAGGCCGTTATTACGCGAAGAGTTTGTTCTTCTAAGTACTGATTTCTGAGGATCTATGCCCACAAATTGCGTGAAAATGTAATCACATGTCAGTTCTAGTATAATATATTTGTCCAATGAATACCCGTTTATCATCTGCATTTCTTCTTGGTGTAGCAATTTTAATGGCCAGTAGTGTATGTGCCTGTATTTCGGATGTGGAACTGAGTGGTTGGATGACCCTGAAAAGTAGTTGAAACTAGGTAGTTGAAAGCGTAGCGAACCCCTTTTCATGTCTATATGATTTACGTTGAGCGACGTCATTTCGCGGTTTGAAACCTGCTGAAATAAGGAATTCGTAATTAAGGCGTGTTATCACCTTGCCCTTTAGCGATACAGTGACGGCTTGTGAGCTCGGTGTGCTAGTTTTATACCTTACTTCCATCTCGTCTTAGATGCAAGCGTACAATGATCTCTTCTTCTCGAAAGTTAACAAGCTAATTATTCTCGTCAACAGTACGCAGTTCTAGGTAATCCAATGTCTGAACTGTGATCGGGAGATATATAGCGTTTGTCAGGGCTTGAACAATTTTATACCCAGTACCGACTGTAGGGAAGAATCCGTAAACTGAGTGAATAAACTTATCGTTGAGGTATGAGTTTGTGGCAATATTGCACTCATCGTGGATTGTGCTGACTGGTAGTACATCCACAGCTTGATCCGATGTGTAAAATTTACTCGCGTCCTTCACCAAAACACGATCCGCTGTAAAACATAGCATTGGACGTATTGAACCTCTATGTCTAAAGTCGATCGTAGCACTCTCTGTCCGTATTTCAGATTTAAGAGTATTAATGTTTGCGCGTAATTCAATACTTTTTCATGACTGTTTTAAGTCTTCGTTTAAATCATCAATATCGTAGGCACCAGGTTGTATTTGTAGAATCTCCTTCCGACCATCAATTTCCAGATGCACTTTATTGTTGCTCTTTGTGATATTTGGGATGCTTTTATACGTCTCCAGACTAATCAGCGCAATACTCCAGTCCCCTGCACTTAAATCAATCGGCGGAAAGTAATTTGCACGCAATACTGATCCTCGCTCTTTTAAAGTCAGAGTGTACGACATTGCATCTAAAATTCAAAAGATGGCTGTCCGTCCAATGATGGCCCCTTTATGTGTGTGGATGTTCGCACACCGGCTCTGACGAGGAGAGGTGAAAGCGCGCATTCCAGACTTCTCACCGCTCGGTCTAAATATAACGCGGATTCCAGAGGTTCGCTGATGCAGGCGAAGGCTAATTTGTCACGGCTGTGATGAGGAACATAACACAGAGATGCCCTCACAGATATGTGTTAGAAGTGCTGATGTCGCTGGAAATTGTAGAAAACACGTCTTTTGCTGGTAAAGTAGCTCTGTAATTCTTCAGATGACTGTAAATCCCCAAATTAATCGAAATATTGTACTGCATTTGCACTTCTTTTAACATACGCCACCCAGTGGGTCCCTGGACCCCCAGAAACATATAAATTTACAATTATGCATTCATTAGTCCGCCACATGGTCTTCGGTAACGTACCCCGCATAAAGACGCCACGGAATTCAGGAATGTGAAGTTTTTCTTTAACAATATTAACGAGATCTTTATTCGTGAGCGTTTGATCAGGTAGGATAACTAACGGAATTTTTTTATTTATTTATGAAGAGACCTAGTCCTTTCCTGTATGGTTTCAAGTAGAGACAATTTCCAATAGCTGCTGCTTCCATGGTCCGATTATGTCTTCTGGCTTCCTCTAGTTGTGCATTTGTATTTTGTGCATTTGTGACCGTTCTGGCTGCAGCTGCAGCCCCACCTGTAAGTGAACCTACCGCCGACAGAGCTGCAAGGCCTGGAACGAGGAACGGTCGCGTGACTGCTACTGTCGCAGGTTCGAATCCTGCCTCGGGCATGGATGTGTGTGATGTCCTCAGGTTAGTTAGGTTTAAGTAGTTCTAAGTTCTAGGGGACTGATGACCTCAGATGTTTAGTCCCATAGTGCTCAGAGCCACTTCTGAGGAACGGAATAATTCCACTTGATGTATTTGGTAGAGGTAGGACCCTAGGTGGTTTAATTGCAGTCTTCTTCTTCTTGTTCTTCTCCCCCCCCCCCCCCTCCAATCAACACACGTTTAGCTGCACACATCTATGTGAGGATATAGTTTTTTCAAATAATTGTGTTGGTTCTTCTCCGCCCCCAAAGCTGTTCGAGCTGCGTTTATAATTCGTTGGAAATTCATCACTCCCAACTTGAACTTAATTTTTCCACGCTTGGTTTTATCAACTACAAATGCAGCAACGCGCTGACCTATTCCGAGATCTTTCCTTCGTCTTATTTAGCTTTATCGGCTAATATTCGGTCGGAAACGTGGCGTGCTGGAAGATCTTTATTTGCAGGGTATGCGAGGTCGTGTAGTAGGTTAATACCTCTATCACCGCGTGCGAGGCGTTTCTGAAGCTTTGTTCCAGACCAACATAAGTTATATCCAGGGATGTGTAATTCAACAGGCAATTTGTCGAGAATACCACCTCCACCTCTTATTATGGTGTGCCTCCTATCATACATGGTAAGCTACTGAAGAGATAGAGCTCAACGCTCCATGTTATATACTAACTCGTCAGCGTCAATCCAACTGTTTTTTGATGATGGAAATCCTAACCATTTAACTAACGCTCTATTCCCGCAACGTCTTATTACGCGCTCGATGAGAAATATATCTGGGTCAGAACTCTTCTGCAGTTTCTCCGTGTAAAACCATCCCGCAATTTCTTCACTCTTGCCATCCTTTAAGATATGTCCTACGGTTCGTTCTCTGCACTTTGGATACTGTGAGTATCTCCGCAGACCAGTTTGGTAAGTACGATTTCTCGAACGCTGTCTTTTGTTTTGAAATACGTACTAAGTCGCCTACACTGAACCTCTGTTTGCGCGGGTCCAGAATGTTAATGCGGAAATATACTGTGTCCATTAGTGAATTATCGCGAACGTCGATCGGTCTCATTTTTATTGTACTATGTTTGGTTCGATTAGACTGCGCAATTGTAGGATGGTATCTAGCCACTTGTACGAGCCGCAAAGATTAAAACGCATCCACATTTGAGCTTTGACTGTTCTCTTCAAACACTCCACGATGCTAGCTTTCAGGTGGGTAAACGTGGAGTAGTGGTGTATCCCGTATCGCTCCATCACAGTCCTGAAATGTTCATTCTAAAACTCACCACCATTATCGGTTTGAAGATTGTCCGGGCATCGATTCGTTCCTGCCTGCAGCAAACGCTCAAACACTACAGCAGCATCTCTACCGGTTTTAGTTTTGTCAGGTAATGCCCATCCGAATTTAGAGTATGTATCAAGAACCATTAAAATATATTTGAATCCATTATTCTCATATGAATATTGACTCATATCTACAAGATCTGACTGCTACAAATCATCCAGCCCTTTAATCATAACATGCCTTCGAGGGTATGTTTTGCGTGCTGGCTTGTGCAATTCTCGAACTACCGTCTCCATACTTATTCGATGGTACCTCTCTCTAGAAGCTCAGAGATTATCGAAACAATCTCATTCGAATGAGCTGTATTGCCCGCAGCAGCCGAAGCCATCAACAGTGGAAGTCTGTCTATTAGTTCATCCGACTCATCGTAATATATATACTGCGGGAGTTGATTGCTAACACCTTTATGCTGAAAGCCTACTCCCTCACCAATGCTTTTAGGTTGCTCAATCAGTAAAGGTTGTATAATGGTTGTGTATTTAGAGTTTTGCGGGTTTCTCAGGGTCCCGTCAGGATTTTTATACAGTTCAGTCAATTGTAGTAGTATTTCACCATACACTTTGCGATCATTGGTAATTTTAAGTTTTCTGAAGGCCATAGGAAGATTTGATTTATTAAGCTAGGTGTTCTTTTGAACTCTGTATCCCCGATGCGTATTGTGCTGTCGCATAAACTTATAGTTTGAGAGCCTAGCATATACGGTCTCTCCCGGCTGACACCAAATGTTCTATCTTACCCGCCCCATACTGGTTGGTGAATTTCGCGACTGGATCATTATCACGCGAAGTCATCTTACTGATAGATTCGGTAACAGGTTTAAAAGTTTCTGGAAGTGTTTGCTAACGATCCATATGTCCAACCTCAGCAAACGTAATTTCTCTCTAACTGCTCTGCGCGCCTGAATGACTTTATGCTTTGTCGACATCTCGGAGCATATTAATCAGGGCTCTACATATCACGTGCTTTATATATGCTTTGTTGTTGTTCTTCTTATTCTTGTTTCCTACACCTCCTTCTTCAATAACAACCACTTCAGCTTCTATCTTCCCCTCAATTGCGCTAATACTATTCTCTAGCCGATTTTGGTTAAGCGCAAGAAGTTTCTGAGTGTCCTTTAATTCCCTTACAACCTTAACTGAGTCTTGCCTCAAGATTCTTAAATTTCATATCGGTGTACATGCGAGCATTCTGACTATGCACACCTAACCTCTCAGACTGAGCGTCCGCCATGCGTGTGAATTTGTCCATGGTGCAGTGTCTAATGACGCACTCAGCTACTTTGTACGTTGATATATGGAGAAACTCCTGGGAGTTCCGGCTGTACCTACCGTCATTCAGTTTCCGACTTTTATCAATAACGAGCAACCCGTATTGTGAGTGGTTCCAACAATCAGCACATACCTTTACAAATTCATTGCATGACATGTCGGTCCCTACATGAGCCTCGTAAATGTGTTTTGAGACTGATTTGTTTGAAGGCTATAATGAGGTTGGCATTATCCCTCACCAACTGGTTTGGGATCCTGGAATATGTCTGACTCAGATAAAATACGTCAACGCCCTTATGATGAGCAAAGCAGAAATATCTACGAATTTGATCCTGCTTTTCAACCGCCACATCGTCAAATATGAAGACAGTGTTAGGCTTTACCCTTCAGGTGGGGGGGAGAGGGGGGGGCGGCGTATGTCGTCACTTTCACTGAATGCTCTGCACGTTACACCATCAACCCCATACAATATTTTCTGAAGTAACTGGTACTTGGGTTGAAAGAGTGTTTTGGAGAAGACGAAAAGGCGCTCGCAGTGGACTCCGTCTATGTGTGTTAACAGAGCCATGAGGACATTTGTCTTACCACAGCTGGAAGGACCTACAATTATCGCTCGTATGCTCTCGGGAAGGAGTTCTTCATTCTTCTTATTGGTCTTCTGGTCTTGGTCATCATCACAGGACCAGTCAACTACAACAAAGTTCTTGCGGCGAGGGTGCTTCACCCAGCCTGCCATGATACCTACTGTGCTCGGCACTGGCGTGCAATAGGCATTTATTTGATAAATAATGTGTGTGTAGCCACTACAGCGCAGTCACCTTACCAACTGAGCTACAATGGCTACACAATAGAATGAACTCCAAGTGGTATATTTAAAGGGAGGAGTGTCACATACATAAACGTATACTAACGTGCATTAAGGTATGTGACATTTTTGTCTAGAGAAAGAAAAAGGACGAACAGAAATTTAATATTACAAATATATTTATTTATTCAAGATATACAATTATGATCAGCTTCGAAAACAATAAGTTCATTCTTTTTTAAACGGTGCAGCAGAAGTACAGTAATTCGAAAATAGCTGCTTCTTATATCCCTCAAATTAAGAACATATATCTCGTAATGTTATAGGAGCATTGCAGTAATCCAGTATTCCATCAGTAAATTTGAGTTCAACATTTTCAATACCTACTCGAGGAATAGCACAATACTTCGGCCCTGCAATTACACAGGTACTAATACAATGATCTATATCTTCTATATGAGTGCTACATGTGTGAAGCCAGTTAATGATGTCACAGTATACAGCTTGAGCATATGGACGCCATCTATTTAGTCTCTGTTGTTCTAGATACTGCCATGTCTAGATTGAATAAGGTATCAATAGTCGAGTGCTGCATGAAAATACTATGACCGTCAGCACTTTTAATTCTTAGCGTAGCATCGTCATACATTGATAGAATACTCACAGTTAGACTTCCGCGGTACATGAACTGGTAGGGGTGGAATAGAGCATATTCAGCAGTCATACGTTTGTCAATGTATGTTTTTAGACGACAGAGTTCATCCCACTCGTAGTCAGAAAAACTAAGTTTATTATTTCTGGGCGCATTTTCGAGCACTAACACAGCTGACAGTATACCGTCTTGTGAACCTTCAAGCCCTACATGAAGACGCTTTGAACCACTAACTGTTGACACATAGCGTGAGGCGAACAGTAAAGGCTGTGGTGCACTGGAGGTCGGTATCTTCTCATCCACAACATCCACACCAGCGTGGTTAGACTGCTGTTCTTGCACTGATGGTTGTATGTCTCTAGTGCGGTGATCAATGGATGGAGCGTACGAAGGAGTCCAGTAGTGTGAAGCCACCTCAAACGAAGTCTCTGGCAGTGACATTAGCACCTCGTTATCCAGCTCCAGCATGCTGAGAAGCTGTACTACAGGATCCTGCATGGAAGAGTTCAAGGACACCACATATGGGGGCCCCAAACAGGTTGGAACTTGCTGATGCTGATGTCACAGGTGAAGCTAGCGGACAAAGAAGAATATTCATAAGTATAACATGCTGCTGTTACAGTAATTTTGAGAAATAGATACTTTTCTGCTGCTTCCTCCTCGTATTTTGCTGCTGCTTCTGTAGTGACTGAAGCTTCATCTTGACTGACTGACTGACCTGAACAGAGATTGAGCAGCTGCGGAGTCCTTCTTATATATCATCCACCTATTTTATCATGATACCGTGTTCATATTAGCTGAATCGTGTGATCACAAGACCTATCGAAGCGCCGTCTAGCGGCGAGCTCGTGAACTAGATCAGTTCTTCGGTATACTGCACCGGAGGCAGCCGTTTCTTGTGGGCTGGGAGCTTATATGGTGCTTTTAGAAAAAGCAGACACTTGCAACAATAGCAGATGTGTCCATGAGATGGGTAATGCACCTTTATCATCTCGCTGCAAGGCATTAATTTGCAGGACTGTATTCTTCCTCTTCGGGCAACGGCCTTGCCACAGTGGATACACCAGTTCCCTTGAGATCACCGACGTTAAGAGCTGTCGGGCGTGGTCGGCAGCTGGATGAGTGACCATCCAAGCCGCCTTGCGCTGTTGCCATTTTTCGGGGTGCACTTAGCCTCGTGATGCCAATTGCGGAGCTACTCGACCGAATAGTAGGGGCTTCAGTCAAGAATACCATCATAACGACCGGGAGAGCAGTGTGCTGACCCCACGCCTCTCCTATCCGCATCCTCCTCTGAGGTTGACATGGCGGTCGGATGGTCCCGGTAGGCCACTCGTGGCCTGAAGACGGAGTATTCTTCCTTTTCATATGTTCTAGCGTTAATGCGCGCTTCCATTCCGCATGTAGGAGGCTATGGGGACAGTCCCCAACTGTATGCTTATAAACACCATAGCTGTCAAACTCGTCCCGCTCAAATACCAAATACTCATCGATAGAACACATTCGGCGTGGCCACGAGGATGGGGGGGGGGGGGGGGGGGGGGAGGGGAGTGAGCAGCTGATCTTCAATGGTATATACGGAGTATACGAATATGCTTAGACCGAAGCGAATTGACATCAACTGGATGTCTCTTCCATTTTGGGAGAGTGAATACTTCATGATGAATATATGGGCAGTTTGGCAATGCGAATTAGCGTGTGCTGGTTACGATATGCATCATGGCACCATCCATCTGCATTGCCGAAATCTGCTGAACAGAGTTCTTATACTTATTCCTCCTACACTCCTTCATTATCATACTCTTCTATATGTGATGTAGTGAAGTGTGGCTACAGCCCTCCCTCGAATGTCTACATATAATGCAGCTATTGAAAGTTGCTCTATCCTCCACATTCATCTCGATGATTTGACAACGACAACAACAACAACAGTTCCGCTCATCTGAGTGGCGATAAAAAAAATTGTCGCCACCTTGGATAACGGTACTCGCGTAATCAGCTGACGTCAAGACAGCGTCCTCTGTGTACTAAGCCACGTGGTGGATACACTAGGAGCAGCCATCTTGATTGACATCATGGTGGGGCTCTCTGGTGGCGACGATATTAACTAAATCAGTTCGGCTGGAGAACACCCATGCCTGAAATTGGTTACATAATAAAGACAAGTCAATTTTTCCTGCCATTATCATGTTGGAATTTTAACTTCTTCCCATTATTTCCTGCGGGGGGGGGGGGGGGGGGTGCGTGGCTCTTTCCTGCTTTCCTGCAAAAATTCTAACTTCCCGCCATAATCCACCATCTTCGATTACGTTATCGCCGCCATCTTGAATGACGGTACTTTACGCACGCTAGAACACAGATTGTTCCAGTACTCACGTGGGTCAGCAGTTTCCACCGAAACGAAATCGTCGTCGTCCTCCATGATCGATTCAAGCCGTCATTCCCTCCCTCTCACCGATTTCGAAGAATTTTGACATACACATACGATTCAATTTGCAACTGACAATGGCATGATTCTGCATATCAGCAGTTCGTCGGGAAACGAATCCACGCTGATATAAAACATCACCCGAACTAATATACTCCAACATCTCGTGAATAGCATCGAGGCACGTCCAGGAAGTATTTAGAGTCTGGAAACCGGTGATACTTACATCAAATTGCGGTAAACCGCGAATAGGTCAAAAACGGACCAAGTTGTTCTTCAGTTATAGGAGGTAAACTTCTTATACTTCTAGGTGGGCTAGGGGGATGAAATTTTGGCGAGTTATGTGGAGGGGTTAGGGCCCTCGACACACACTCGTGGATCAAAAATTACCCACGTTGTACTCCTGTTCTTAATGAGGTTGAAAGAACCCTCCGTTGCGACTGGATTAACATTTTTAAAACGTATATAATTACACATTGAACAGTTAGCGTAGTCGTGTCGTCTACAAAGTGGACAAGGTCTATCTTTTTTCTACCATTCTCTACCGTAGAAGTGTTACTTATGTTTGTGTCACAAGCTGTCTATCGTTTGTTGCAAACTTAAGCCTAGTTTTAAAATGTTGCAACACGTAGAACAGCTGGAACCGCAATATTTCTAAACCTAAATTTCTAGGCCGATGATTTGTTTCTGCAGAAGACATTCATATTCCGGAATGTTACAGTATGGTAGGCTGCGAAACCATTCGACACTTTCTGATGCTATATGAAATGGTGCGACATTCCGTGAAACGATGTGTGCATACGTATGTAGGAGCAATCAAGCGGAAGAATGGGGAGCATTCGTTACTAACTACTGACTTGACAAGTTCGTGACACGGTTTTCCATTAACAACTAAAAAGAAGGAATTTCGCAGGTGTGGTAATGCTGAGCTTTTTTTTTACCGTTTCAGTGTAAGGAATGCCTTCCTCTCAGTTCATCATCCCCTCTGCCTCCACCCCCCCCCCCCCCCCACCCTCACCCGTATGTTTCTAACAATATCACTCACTGATATACCTCGTGCATGCAGCAACAGAAAGCAAAGCGCAGCCCGATACCAGACTATATCCTGCGGCACAATGTGAGCTCCATCTACATCTACATCTGCATGCATACTCCGCAAGCTACCTGACGGTGTGTGAGAGCATGCGTCTATAGCGCACCGCTTAAAATTTCTGGTGGATATCCAGACGCATCTCTGTTTCCCCAAGTATGTCACAACTCACCGCTATAGCCACAAATTTCGAGTTACTTGTAAATTAAATCACGATTTAAATCATTAACTTAATTTGCGAGAGAAAAGGATCTTAATGATAATTATTTCTAATATGTCCCCCCCTGGTAGCTGAATGGTTAGCGTGACAGAATGTTATACCTAACGGCCCGTGTTCGATTCCCGGCTGGGCCGGAGATTTTCTCTGCTCAGGGACTGGGCGTTGTGTTGTTCTTCTGCTTATCATTTCATCCCCATCGACACCCAAGTCGCCGACGTGACGTCAGCTCGAAAGAGTTGCACCAGGTGACCGGTCTACCCGACGGTAGGCCCTAGTCTCACGGCATTTACATTTTGTTTCTAATATTCTGACAACCAAAGTCTGGAATCTGATTTTGGCTGCCGTTTTTCTGCCGATTAGTATCAAAGCAATACAGAATCTGAAATGTACGTGAAACGCATCCCTTTAGGATAGGTTTTCTTTCAGTTATTGTGCCAACATGACCTTCTCCTTATTTCAGGGGTAAAGTGAATCATATTCAGAAAATACACAAAGAGGCCTGGAACAGAGGGGAAACGGATTTATAATGAAGCTGATTTTCACGAAGTAATGAAAAACGTAAATATCAATGAAACGACTTTGTGAAAAATGTCAGAAATTAATCATGACACAAGAGATCATGTCGTCCGTTCTTTCAGTACTGACAAGAGATACAGATGTTATGTAGCAAAAAATTTTGGTTGCATGTCAAGACATAGAAGTGACCATTTTTTAAGGAAAAAAGATGACACGAATTAGACACATTTTGCGCACCCTGGTGTTGCTGACATTCCGACAGCTTCCTTACATACCATAACTATAAGATAAAGATGAACATGAAAAATTGAGAAGGTGCCAATATTCTGTCTCGGACATTAAAGTGAACAATGTGACTTAGATGGCATTGCCGAATCGTCACACGTGGCGTGACAGCATTGTTATGTTGTTGGTTGTATGTTCAAGCTCTGAAGAGTACCTGTAGTAGTTATGTAACTGTATTTTCGATTGTAATATTAATATCAAAGATTTTTTTATTCAAATGTATAGCATTATGTCTTCCAAAAAAGTCTTAAAATGCTCCACTTGGATGGGGTAAAGTGGTTTAAACACGAGAAAACATGAGTCATTCATTTATCTCAAGTAGTGATTTAATGTGGATCAGACTAGTAGAATTTTTTTTTGCCTCTAACCGTGTTCTCTAAAAATATTATGTTGGCGGCGTCTGTAAGATAATAAATGGAAAATAACAGATTCTTTTCAGATTCTCGTTAATCATCAGAGTCCTTATTTTGTAAGAAAATTTCAAATTTTGATCTACTTCGTCCCAGATTACGGTACGAGAGCAAACCAACAGCAACAGCCATGTGGTATGAGTAAGCAGAACCTCCCCCACTGTCTGCTTCATCTATTCTCCTGTTACGGTGGTCTCTCTCCTGCTCGATCCTAGTTCTGTATTGCACACCTACCTACAGTTTTCATTTCTGTGTCATTTGTCATTGGGTAATGTCAGTGAGAGCTTGCCTCGTCTATAGGTTTATTAATTCCAGTTTCATGATATATCAATATTTTTAGTACTCTTCGCTCCTTTCTTATTAGAGATGTGATATTTTCCCACCTCTCCGTGTATCCACTACATGTAGGGACATTGCCGAAGCCTTTTACGACTGAATACTGGATAAGTAAACAATTTAAAATCTCGGTGGCCTGTTAACATTTACCTCTCCCGAAAACGTGAGCACGTTTATTTTCCCCGTCTGCGATTGCAAGAACTGTGGTGAATAGCAGGGTGAGGTAGCCACAGTTCTTTTTCTTTTTTTTTCACTGCACACAGCTGCTCTTTCCGCTTCAAAGAGTAACCGACGTTATACACCAGGAAGTTCACACTAAACCGCGCTGCGTCATGTCTCACCGAAGAGGACAGCATACTGAGTTTCAGCAGCTGAGAACTGTACCATCAGATGATACACTTTGTCTGGTATACGCTTAGTACGTGCTTCTTTTACTATCTGGCAAAGCGAGACTCTATAAAAATAATATGTGTTTCTCAGTACTGAGGCTTTTGGAACTCGTCACGAATAGCGAGTTCTGTCAGGCAGCATATTAAATTCAGTCTTTCACGTGTTAGTGGTTCAAAGTGGCTTGGAGCACTATGGGACTCAACTGCTATGGTCATTAGTCCCCTAGAACTTAGAACTACTTAAACCAACCTAACCTAAGGACATCACACACATCCATGCCCGAGGCAGGATTCGAACCTGCGACCGTAGCAGTCGCACGGTTCCGGACTGCGCGCCTAGAACCGCGAGACCACCGCGGCCGGCTCACGTGTTAGTGTGCAGATACGCTGGCAAAGTAGACGATACGGGCATACTGGAGTGCTTTTTGTTGGATCGTTAGCAGGACTGTTACACGGCGAATATTGGATGTTTCTCCTCTTATTGAAATTGGCGTTTCTACTTCCACCACGTCCAGTGAGTTAACCGTGTGTAATGAGTAGCAACTATGAACCAATTACATATTTCTGGAAAGTCTAGTGGACAGGTCTTTTAACTCCTGCAAATGGGTACCCAATAGTCATTGTTTCCTAGCTTTGAGGCACAATATTAGTTACTATTGTGTCATCCGACCCAAATTTCATTTCGGGAATCGTTTAACACATATTAAACGTGGTGAGCGTGACTGCAATAATGTGGGCACAAAAGTTTCCTTCTGATACAGCGACAGCGAAACAGGAAGCATCATCACGTGGGACACCTAATGAGTGGAAAACAGGGCAGCTTCAGGAACAAGACGTGTCAGTAAGGCAAAAACCGAGTATCTGTTACAATATGGCTGGCTAGCTGGAAGCCCAAATGTTGGACAACTTTCATCAGTTTATGAAGTTTCAGTGGCAAATAGGGTCACTAAAGTTAATGGAGGAGGGAAATTAATCATGAATTCTAGCATACCACAATGGTAACACTAATTTCCGTAACTCCACTTTATTAACACAAAACATTCCGTAACTGTGTCCAATTAGCAGAGACTCAATACTATCGCACTGCAAAACACACACACACACACACACACACACACACACACAAAAGCGAGCGCGCACGCTTTCTAGGTATGGTTATTCCTTAATGAAATTTGTCATTAATAATATATCTCTTCTTGAAACTATCAGCTCAGTTCACAGAATCAATACTAGAAGTAAGTATAACCTTCACAAAGATTTAGAATCACATAGTTTTATGTAGAAATGCGTCTCTTATTCAGGGTCACACATCTGCAGTGACTTCCAGCAGAGGAACTTAAGGGATTTATTTGTGGCCATCTCCTTCTGTCTCCTGGCACTAAACCTTGAAAAAAAAACATCCTAAATGCAATGTCAATATATGCCTAAAATATGACTACAAGCCGATAGAAGAAGGTTGCAGTGTTAAATTCTTCCAATTACAATTTGATAAAAAATTAAACTGTGAGGAGAGTACCGTAGTATTGGTGAAGCGCCTAAACATATCTCTATTTGCTATGCGAATGTTGTCAGACATAGCCAATATAAAAATAAAAAAGCTAGCGTGCTGTGCTTACTTTCATTCCATAATGTCATCCGTGGTTGTTTTCTGGGGTAGCTCATGAAACCAAGCTAAAGTTTTCCGAGCCCAAACGGTAAAATACGAATTATTTTTAGTGTGAACTCAAGAACGTCTTGCAGAGGGCTGCTTAAGGGACTGTGGGTGCTAACTACTGCTTTTCAATATATTTATTTTTAATGAAACTTGTCATTAAAAGTATATATATATTTTCCAAACCAACAGCTTAGTTCATGGAATCAATACTAGAAATTAGAATTAGTTTCATGAAGATTTAAAGTCACTTACTCTGGTTCAGAAAGGTGTCCACCATTCAGCAATACACACCTCCAAATACCATGCCATAATACACATCAGTATGAGAAGAGTCTAAAGGAGTTATTTGTGGCCAACTCCTTCTGTTCGACTGATAAATTTTTTTAGCAAAAGCGATTGATGCGTGTATGTTATTAATAATATCTTATAATATGAATTTTGCGTACAACCTGACTTCTGTACAAATTCTGTGCCATTATACTACCATTATTTTAAATTTTTACTTCTAATGTAATCTTCTACCTCACTTACGAATTACTTTGTAGCGCCGTCTGATGTTTGTATATAACTGACAATGTGAAATAATGTGACCGCTGTACAGTTTCAGTATAATAACATGACGAATGCAAACAAGTATTGTAAAGTGATTTTATCTTTGACAATGTCATTTTTATTTTAGTGTATTGTACATTTACATGTTTTGTGATAGATTTGTTACTACCATTGAAATGAAAAAGATGGTTAAGCTGTGTTTGCCTTATTCCCAATCCATTATCATCATTCCACCTAGAAGCTGCGGAAGATACCTAACATACCACTGTTGTTTGTAAATGTATATGGAGTATTTTTATTTTATGACGTTTTGTAAATCCCTGAGGACCTCATCCCTTCGGATCTGTGGAGCGTTGCAGACTTGTGCTGTCGGCTGATCGCCCAGAGTATTAGCATTTTCCTTTCTTGGAAGTCTCGCAGCTCCCAGCAGCTTTCACAGAAATCTGCTGCGTGACAATTCTGCCGTCGCTTTGTCCGTGTCGGCCTGCCTCTTCCGGGCCTGGGACGCCGCCTGCTTCTTCTGGCTGCCAGCGGTTTCCGGGCCGTGTCGATCATTATCTCGACGCCGCGACCTCGCTGGCAGCTCTGAACAAGAGAATTCGCAGAATCGAGAACAAAACTCTGCAAGCGTCGTTGCTGGGTTTGGCATCCTGGAGGGTCGAAAAGTGAAGGTTAGCATTTTACGTCGTAGGACTTTAGACACGGGCATAAAATATAGTAGAATATTATTTGGCTTGTGACATGTGCCACGTACAGTGGGTTTTAAAGTAAACCGTTCGATTGAATTCATCTTTGGTTAGCGCTTCTGGTTCACTGTTGACACATCGTTCCCAAGGAACGCTCTATAACACTCCTGTCTGCTACAGCTATACCATAACCTCGGAGCTGGAGGAAGGTTGTAAAATAAAACTATCTTATTAAAGCAATTATGGCATAGCGCAACAGAACACCGTTACCCTCTGAGAGGAATTTTGCTATGTTGACCGTGTTGAACCTAATGGAAATGACTTATCGGAAATGAAAGTCAGAATTACGTAATTATTCTAACAATAACAAATAATGTTTTACCTAGCTACACTGTTTAAAGAGTCATGAAAACGGTCGCCAGCCTAATTAAGCAAGAGAATGATTAACATTCTTGTTTAAGAAAATACGTATGAGTAACTTTAACGGACAAACACAACCTATATTTTGCCACACGCGAGTGCAATGAACTCTGATACCTGCATATGTTCACGGTTAATAATGGAAGCTGACAGAGCAGAACAAGCTATTTGCGTAAATATAACAGATAACGAAACACACTATTACTTTCAGGGCTTATTCGAAATAAATGGCCTTTATAACATTACTATTAATAGTCAGTGCAGAATCATAAATTGGACAAAGGTTAAGTATTATTTTTCTGTTCACTGCAAAATTATGAACTTGTCACAGGTTAAGTCTCTCTCAGTTGAATACATTACTACTTAAAATGAAAGTTGATTGGAATTCACTAACAGGTTACTTCTCACTGTCTTTTGAATAAAGAAATTATTGTTTTTATAAATAGTGGTAAAGGATAACCTGTGAATCTTATTACACTAATAATATGCACTTTAAATACCCGAAAGAAACAAGTGCTTAGCAAGCAACTTTCCACAACTGCAATTCACGTCTTTTACTGCAGTGAGACACAATGTTGACAAATTTATATGAAACTCACTCACCTTTTAAAATTTACTACAGGCAGCACTATGATCATTAACTAAGCAAAACATTATAAGCCTCAGTTTTAAGAACTTTTAATCTTTAAAAGAGACAGCAAATTGTCTTTATTAACACAGTCTTCTATTTTCAAGTAAATGATTAATTAGGTGACCTTGAAACTTCACAAAACTACATTCACTACCTCCCACAATTTCACTAAGTCCACCGTAAATCTGAATATTCCCTTCTTACCAAAGATTTAGGCTTTCAATTTTTCAACAAACTAGGACACTCGGTAATCATAGTTCAAATGGAGAGGAACCTGAGAGGTGTTGTGATAGGGAAAAAATCAAGGTAGGTACATGAATTCAATTATCTGTTACCTTATATTTGAGTACACTAACACATCCAATAAGGTGATCGTTCACTGTACATTATTATAGTACTCTGTTGCAGTGATTGCGCAATGTGCTGGCAACTGTATGTTGTTTGGTGGATTTGTAGGCAGAATAGCTGGACACCGTCCCTTCTAGGTGCCGATGATAGATACAGATTACAGAATAGTTCCGGATATTTATCCATCCATCCTAGGCATTGGTAAGCGGCAGGAAAAGCCTCTCTCGGGACCAGCACAATATACAACTTTTACATGGCAGTGCACAGTTTGGTAGCTCATCCCCACAATTTGCGCGTGCTACACAGTTCCGTTCCCGAGGGCAATCACACTACCTCTTACATACAGGATGACTAAGAACCCTAAGTGAGGATCAGCAGTTTACATAACAGCAACCAAACACATTATATAAAACAGAACATTTTCACATATTAACATTTCTACAAAAAATTATTCACATTGAAATTACAATTATATATAGTAAGTTTTGTTCCCTCCAAATGGGACAAAGAATTTAAATAACAGATATACTACAGTGCATAGAATCAAATCATGACATCAGAGTTTTAACAAAGAAATGAGTATACAGTTTTGTGTATTCAATCACACACATTTGCAGAAGCTCAATGATGTAACATTAAATAAAACAAAAGGCAAAATAAATCAGTAGAGTATTAGAGCTATGGTGTTACAATTTTAGCACACTTCAGGTGGGCTGCTTCTGTATCCCTCTGTAAATAGCTGTCTTTTCTCAGATAAAATTCACAACAAGTGTAATTCTTAACTGTCGCGCTGCACCTTACACGCTAAAAGAAAACACATTTATGGTTCAATCTGTTACAATAAGGCGATGTAGTAGCCATAGGAGAGATGAGCCAAGGATTACGCAAGATTATTAAGAGTGTGTGTAAAATCGGTAACAACGATTTCGAATTACTCTATAGCGAGATGAAAATATCAAAAACAATGATGGTTCCAATCACGGGCAGTGTAGACATCCGCTTGGGCACACACTACGTGGCCGTGCGGGATTAGCCGAGCGGTCTTAGTCATGGACTGTGCAGCTGGTCCCGGCGGAGATTCGAGTCCTCCCTCGGGCATGGGTGTGTGTGTTTGTCCTTACGATAATTTAGGTTAAGTAGTGGGTAAGCTTAGGGACTGCTGAGCTTAGCAGTTAAGTCCCATAAGATTTAAACACATTTGAACATTTTTTGAACACACTGCGTGACCACACGTTAGTGCACGTGCAAGCCTCACTAACTCATACATGAATTGTAACTACAGAAGGCACTGAAAAACGCGTTGAGGAAAGCAAAGGAGACTACAAAGAAACAATACGTAAACAAAGTATGCCCATGTGGACCACTACATGAGTCAAAGTACTTATTGACCATTGCACACGTTAAGATTCAAATGCAGAGCCTGCAGATTCCAGTGCAGAGTCCTGGAAAACCAATCAATCAAACTTCCGCGACAGCAATATGCCCAAGAGTGTGGCTTTAATTCTGATACGATTACGCAGTAGACTTTGAAGTCAGGGCAGCCACAGCACGGTCATATTGGTTTGAAAAGATAAGACCGCTTTAGCTTGAGTCCTTTATTTACAGGCACTGTTGCTTTCGCAGCATTTTACCTGCATCACCAGGTCATGTTCTGGTCGGGAAAGGAGAGTGGGTCGATCCAATTTCATAGTCAGAAATTTATTGATAAGTAGCGTACGTCAATCATAAAATAATATATGAAGTCCCCGTGATACCATGAGTAACAGTATCTGGTGAGCTAGCGAGATCCACATTTACCGAAATAGTGATCATAGCACGGATCATATACAAGGTCCGTAAAAAAATAAGGTTGAGCAGTAAGCGTTCTGTCCTGCCAGTGGCTGAGGCTGTGACGTCACGAAGGAACCGCCGCTGCCTCTGAACAGCGCTACAAGATGCAGCCCGCGCATTTAAGCGATGTATTTGTGAAATGTTTAAGTTTCTACAGAAATAGTAAAAGGTAAATTGTTATTCTGCTATTTCTAGAAAGTTACTACTATATTCTGTAACTTGTCCAGCTTCTAAACAGACACTGCTGAGTGCTGACTTTAATAAAATCAAGCCTCTATGGATCAAACTATACAAAAATAAGTGAAAAGTACAGTCTGTTTTTGCAGTTCTATACGAAGTAAACGTTCGAAATGAGCATTCAATTTTCTAACTTTGGCTCTGGGAAAAGAGTTAACTTGTAGACAAGCTCTATGTAACGCTCATTTATATTCTGTTTACATCATGTCTACAAAAACTCTGTCATTTTCACTCAAGAAATTACGCAATTGCCTTATTTGTAGGAAGCATTTGAATAACCTACTGCCACAACACACACACACACACACACACACACACACACACACACACACACACACACACACACACTTAATTTTCTCACACCTCAAACCTTTGGCTCATATTTTTATCAAGGTGGCTGTATAATGTTTGCCCTCGTTCTTAAAATTCCCTTATATAAAAGGGCACTGAATCAAAAAAAGTGCTGCAAAATACGATTTACAGGAAAGTTGGTATGTAGTGTGGGAAACAATAAGCCAATCCTTGACACTGTCAGTGTAGAGTCTTGCTTGTTGTGAAACACACAGTCAGAGGACCTTCACTTCTAACACTAAGTTTATATATTATTTAACTTTCACAAATATTGTTTATTTACATTCTAAAGCGATGACAAATACCACTTCCTTGCTTGCCGTTGCTGAGTGGCAACTGCTTTCTTCGAATTGTCCTTTGCAGACAGCCAACGCAGTCGGATAAATGTTCTCGTCCTAGCGTAAATCTTAAAGATTTCTGGGTGAATAGTGGGGAATTGCTCGGTAAGTATAGTGCACAGGTTCTTGATGACGCCAGTTTCCCCTGGACAAATTGTCGTGTCCATGGATCTGGCAAAAATTAATTCAAATCTGCTAATTGTTTCGAGCCACGTTTCTGAAGGCACAAGCAAACCCCCACGAAAAAACATGCCCAGCCATCCTCTCGATGTCTCCTCAGGCAGTGTCAGTAACTCTCCAGTGGGTGTGGCAAGTGATCTGTCATACTGTCTGCATCGATATACACTATGTGATCAAAAGCATCTGGACACCTGGCTGAAAATGACTTACAAGGTGGTGGCGCCCTCCATCGGTGATGCTGGAGTTCAATATCCTGTTGGCCAACCCTTAGACTTTATGGCAGCTTCAACTCTCGCAGGCATACGTTGAATAAGGTGCTGGAAAGGCAGCCCATTCCTCACGGAGTGTTGCACTGAGGCAAGGTATTGATGTCGGTCGGTGAGGCCTAGCACGAAGTCGACATTCCAAAACATCCCAAAGGTGTTCTATAAGATTCAGGTCAGGTCTCTGTGCAGGCCAGTCCATGACAGGGATATTATTATCGTGTAAACACTCTGCTACATGCCGTGCGTTATGAACAGGTTCTCGGTCGTGTTGAAAGATGTAATCGCCATCCCCGAATTGCTCTTCAACAGTGTGGAGCAAGAAGGTGCTTAAAACATCAATGTATGCCTGTGCTGTGATAGTGTCACGCAAAACAACAAGGGGTCCAAACTCCCTCCATGAAAAACACGACCACACCATAATACCACCACCTCCGAATTTTACTGTTGGCACTACACACGCTGGCAGATGACGTAACAGGGTATTCGCCGTACGCACACCCTGCCGTCGGATCGCCACACTGTGTACCGTTATTCGTCACTCGACACAACGTTTTTTCACTGTTCAATCGTCCAACGTTTACGCTCCTTACACCAAGCGAGGCGTCGTTTCGCAGTTACCGGCGCGATGTGTGGCTTACGAGCAGCCGCTCAACCATGAAATCCAAGTTTTCTCACCTCCTGCGTTGTTGTCTTAGTACTAGCAGTGGATCCTGGTACCACTTCTCGTTCGGTACATTTTCAGCTTTTTTTCTCGTATGCGCAACATTTTTAATTTTCTCGTTTGCAAAAAACTTACCTACGTGTTCTTTGCTAGCTGATAAATGTGTACAATGAGGAAAGAAGAAAGGCATGCTGTCGTATTTTGTGTATGCCATCAAAGTCAATGATTACTGAAATGCCAAAGAAACAGAACTGCATAGAGGTATTCCTCCATTCAGAACAGAGTTCTTGTTTTATGAGATTGTTAGCGCATTAGTTTCACTGTAGTTTACACATCTTCTCACTTTGAAATCTTACCTACGATGTGTCATTCAGTGTGTGACCAACAACAGCAGTTTACAAGATTAAAAAACGGTGTGAATTTTTGAACATATGCCAGCATTGTGCCATACCATAAATGTGAATAATGGAATGGTCTCCCACGCTAAGACCCCGTAAATTGGATATTCTGCTTTGATGTGTATGTAAGTCATTTTTTTTTTTTTTTAGTAATGATAGTCTAACCTCTCCAGAAGCAAGGTATTTGCTTTTCTTCTGGAATATTTCTTGACAGCAATTCTGCCAGTTTTTCAGAATAATAAAACTTATCACAATGTTACTTTTAACTTTCGTTTTGAGGTTTCTAATGTATATAAGTCTGTACGATGGTTTCCGATACACCAACAGCTAGTTACTTTCATGTTCCATGTACCACTTGTACAATAAGTCGTAATGATGCGGAACGAAACATTTCATATTAACATTCTTTAGTGAATATGCCTGCATGACTCATTTGGAAAATGTCTTTTCCTGTAAGCTGGTTCATTGTCTTTATAACACAGAAAAAACTATTAAGACCTTATTTAATATCAAGACACAAATTATGCAATGTTACTGACTGTCTCTGCAACAAGTTGACACACAACACACCCAAAAGCAGCCATAAGATATTTAGTCCGTTCTGATATTTTAAACGTCCTAAACAGTCACTGAGCCACGACTACTTACGAGTTAACAGTCAGTCGTTAACTCTAGTCTTCTTTGTACAGAAGTGCTCACAATAATGTATCGTAATTTGTACGAAACGCGCCACACGGAGTTTATGTACGACTTGAAAGGTTCACACGCGATATTTGTTAAAATACATCACTCACAAAGCTCAAACTTTCTCAAAATACGCAAGACTGTAATCGCTTTACATCAACTACACGACAACCGATCAAACGTGCCGATTTCTTCATCATAGTGCAAATTTGATCGGCGCGATTTAACATAAGTGTTTACTGGACAATGGCTCCCTACATCGACAGATATTTACAGGCACAAAGCCTCACTCAAACGCGCGGGAAATGCTGAATTCCTATTAGCTAGTATGTTAAGCAGCAAATCAGAACATCTACAGCACTTCCGTACTCGCGGTATTCCTAATGTCAGCCAATCAGATTACCACACGTAATTTAGACTATAAATCTCATAGTTATGGAACTAGATAAAATTTAATCAAAACAAAATACGGTTCCTTTCCACAAAATAAATCACTAATAAATTTAATACTCAACGCCCCTTCTGGCTGCCTTTTACAAAATCAGTCTCACTCGGACATACGTCACAAATTCCCCTATCACACAACTTTCTCACTCTTACATTTAAACAGTTTTAATAAAATATCACATTCTCGCTTTACAAATGTCCTCCATCCACTTTCTTAGTCTCTCCAAAAGACTCACACAACCAAAACATAATAATAATTTTTCAAAGTACTGTTAATTATGACAGAAAATCTATGTTAACAGCACTAAAGAAAATTTCAGAAAATAAGATGATGTGAACCTATCCTTTTATTGTAGTTTCAGTTGATAGTATAGATGAATACATTACACTCCCTGTCTAAGTCTTTATTACGTGTGTTAGGTAAAGATTTGTATCTCCTGAAGTATGGAAGTTGTTGCATTGAAATTTTAGCGGTATGATTCAGTTATCCAAAGAATTCGCTACACTACCTAAGAAAAATATCGATTAGTCTTTAGAGTACGACTTCAGATTCGTAGAGAGTGTGTGTAACGTATTGCACACTGCACAGTCAAGTACACCGCTCGCCCGGCCCATGTAGCTAGCGTCAGCTGCGCGAGCGTGAGAACTAACGTATCGTCCCCTCCCGGCTCCTGGGCAAGCTACGTTATTCAATGCAGGGTGACAACTCGTAATAATTCGCTACATTACACGCTGTTTGTGCTACAAACAGACTTAATGTGGCGTAATCAATGTCATTTTTTCTTCTGGTGGTGTAGTTATGTACATCATCTTTCCTGTTCAAGTGCATTGGATTATTTGCAACAAACTTCACGAGGAAATAGCTGTTCTGTGAAATGTATAAACTGGTACTCACACGCCAAGCAGCAGGTAGGCACGATGAAAATTCACGTAAGTTTCAGTCTCTTACTGCTCTAGCCAGAATCTTTTGTAAAGAGGGAGAAAGTGTGAACAATAAATAATTATCGGCAGGAGGAATTTAGGCCGTGAGATGCTACACAAACAACCTGCGCTGTACCGTAGCCGTGCGTAGTGCGGGAACGAGACCGTTAATACATTGTGGCTCGGACTTCGGAGCGTTTGCAGTTTTAAAGGCAATGAAAAACACAGGAAAGAGTAAAAGTAAACAACGCAACGATAATTCATGCATATAAAAGAAGGTATTCTTTAGACGGCTCCACTTACGAATGAAATGCGATTCCTTTACGCTTCAGATTACGAGAAGGTCTAAATAAATTGTGAAGTTGAGCAAAAGTTTGCGAGCTAGTTTAGTTTAACACATACGTGGTAGGATCATGTTACGAGAAGAAAATCATGTTATAAAAACATATGTTCAAAGCAATTTTAATAAAAATACTCAAAAGGATAAAGACATTTGTTACCAATGACAAATAGCACGTTCTGCTTATAGGAGCCGTTTCACAAAGAGCATACTATTCGAAGAAAAGCCGAAGTTGATCAAACCTGGTTAAAACAAATTATTAAGCTACGTCTGTTAATAGTAGATTTATTGAATCCTTTAAGATATTTAAACATTGCTGGCATTTGACATAAGAGAAACTGTACATTAATTATGTAGACTTACATGCAGTACAAAAGTAAATATAAGTTAAATGTTTCTAAAAACGCATGCATTGAGACACGTTCCTTTCCTTGTAACGTCAGCCTGTTGCACGAAACATTAGAGCCAAACACGATGCATGCATCAGTCAGCGTTTCAAAATTCTAAAGGTAACGTAGTTATACCACGTTATCCCTATTCCTTCCGAATATATTATCAGTTAATAAACAGCTGTTCATGGGTCTCCCTCGCTCGCTGCCCTATTACGATTCTAAAGTGGCACCAGTGATACTGCGTACGGTATTTCCAGTCTAGTAACGAACGTCTGTACGTTATGCGTTGCAATCAACATCATCTCTGTCGCTTAACGAATATGAAAAATACGTACCGATATGCCACCAAGGCCCCGAAAGGAGAAATCTTAAACAAACGTAATATTTCTCCTTCCATTCTTCTCCATTATGAAAAATACTTTCAGAAAAAAAAAAAACTGTGACACACACACACACACACACACACACACGTACAAGCGCTCGCCTATATATATAGAAGTGCCGCAGTACGACTTGGCATGTAATCGACTAATGTCTGAAGTAGTGCTGGAGGGAGCTGACACCATGAATGCTGAAGGGCTGTCCATAAATCCTTAAGAGTACGAGGGGTGGAGATATCTTCTGAACAGCACGTTACAAGGCATCCCAGATATGCTCAATAATATTCATGTCTGGGGAATCTGGTGGCCATCGGAAGTCTATACACTGAGAAGAGTGTTCCTGAAGCCACTCTGTATCAATTCTGGACGGGTGGGATGTCGCATTGTCCTGGTGGAGTTGCTGAAGTCTGACGGAATGCACAATGGAAACGAATGGATGCATCTGATCAGACAGGATGCTTGCGTACGTGTCACCCATCAGAGTCGTATTTAGACGTAACAGGGGTCCCACATCACTCAAACAGCACACGCCCCACAGCGTTACAGAGCCTCCACCAGCTTGAACAGTCCCCTGCTGACATGCAGGATGCATACCCGTACACGTCCAACCACTCGGTACAACTTGAAACGAGACTCGTCCGACCAGGCAACATGTTTCCAGACATCAACAAACAGTCCAACGTCGGCGTTACTTTATTTTTCAATGTACATTCCTCCCTAACCCTCAAGGGCCAGTGTCTCAGAGATTTTGTTTATGTATTTTCATTGTTGTTTTGTTCATAGTGGTTGGTTTGGGACTTGAGTGGCTTGGTGTGTGTGTGTGTGTGTGTGTGTGTGTGTGTGTGTGTGTGTGTGTGTGTGTGTGTCGTCTGCTCAGGCAATAGAGGAAGCTTTCAGAGATGGTGCCTGTGCAGTCTCAAGATGTTAAGTTTTCTTCCTAGGATAGAAAACTCCTAGTACAGAAAAATAATGCTTTAGAAATCAATTGTTTTATAGGTAATGTGAATTGACCAATTTTTTCCCGTCAAGAGTGGGATTTGCTAAAATAATTGTCAATAGTTTACGATATACGCAAGAAACCAATACTTTTTGTAGATGAAAAATGGGAGAGGTATCTGGTCCCCGCCAACAGTGGCTTCTCTGAGTAAATAATTGCTAAAAGTGTTCAAAAAAGATAGAGGAACGTCTGTTTTGATTTACAAACCATACCATGCACCAACACCCGCGATTTTGTACCGCCATGGCAAGGCCAGTACACGCCATAAGCGTGGAATAAGAGGGACATTGGCAATCCAGTAACACAATGAGTGGCTCACTTTGCGTAATTTTCATTGATGAAAATTCACTTACGTGTTATCCGTTGTGCGACTTAGCTTTTAGACATCAGCAGTACGTGACAATGAATTCACATACGGTCGGTATTTGTCCGGTCTATACTTATTTCAAATTCCATGAAGGGTACGTAACAGTGAGCGGACCTCAATATTCGATCTAGTCCATGAAACATCTGCAAAACAGATCTAACTTGTCCACAACTCCTATCTAACGCCAGCCTTACATATATAAAGACAAGGATATTAGCTATTTATCGAGTAAAATTCCTTGCAGAATCAGCTGCTCACTCGATCGGGATTTGCGCGCACCATATCCATTTGTCTTATTATGTAAACGCACTGGCTGGTGTTCATGTTTCTCAGTAACATCTCACACGAGAGTAACATTACCTTCAGAATTAAGTTATAAGGAAGCATCGGCGGTAATCCCCAGTGTAGCAAGCAGACGATCGTAGTATGGTCCTCAGAATTTTCGACAGTGGAAGTCTCAAAAGTAAATGTATATACATGAACTTGAGTCCTACTGACTCCACATCACACACGAATTCAGCTCAGCTGTGTGGTACATAGATAAGAGTAACTCAGTTCTGGAAAATACTTCATCTTTAAAACAATACCATATACCTCTACTTTTCCTCTGCTTTTGTGAAGACCTACTATCCTTTTAGTCCACACCCAGGTCCGATATTCAGATAAAGAAGGATCGGACTCGGACAGCACATCACACATAATCTCACAACAAGTCTCATGTAGCTCAGATAACAAGCTTATTTACAGCCTTGATACAGAATTCTCATAAATGTTTATAGACTAAGGTAAACCGACTCACAGCGTATTTTACGCTTCGTGTAATCATTCTGTTATAGCAAGAGAGCAGTGCTAAATGTTTTGTGTTAGGTGACAAGTGTTCCATCAAACTTTATCTTGAACTTGAACTTCCTTCCCAACGATTTTCTGTTACAACAGAACACTAATTGTGAACAAAACTTACAACTAACTTTAAAAAAGGAATAACTTGTAATACGATCCATAAACCCCGCAATCAACATGCTTATATTACATCAGAGACAAAGTGTTATGGCCTGTGTACTACACGGGAAAATGACTTTACTGAATACAGAACATAATTACTCATAAAAAACGCAAAAAATACATTTACATATAATTACACATATCTGAAATGCTAAAAAACTGAGCATCATGTTTAACAACAAAAAAACTTTCATTTTTCCTAAATACTTCAGCATTTACCGAGCGAGGTGGCGCAGTGGTTAGCACACTGGACTCGCCTTCGGGAGGACGACGGTTCAATCCCGTCTCCGACCATCCTGATTTAGGTTTTCCGTGATTTCCCTAAATCGTTTCAGGCAAATGCCGGGATGGTTACTTTGAAAGGGCACGGCCGATTTCCTTCCTAATCCTTCCCTACCTCGAGCTTGCGCTCCGTCTCTAATGACCTCGTTGTCGACGGGACGATAAACACTAACCACCACCACCACTTCAGCATTTACTCTTTAAAGAAATCAGATGAACCTTTAGTTAACCTTATTCCTTTTTTTCGAACACTCTTCTTATTTCCTTGTGTACTGCATGTATTTGCAACCATGGGATGGAGTAGAAACTTTGAAAAAACGTATTACGTGGCACAGCTTTTAGGTGACATGTATAACCTTGAATCTCTCTCGGTTTCTCTTTCAAAACCATTCACATATTTATACAAGATGTTGACCATCTGTCAGCATCCAAACTGCTGTCGAGATTGTACTACTGTAGTAACTGAAGATCCATGTAATTTGCCAGCTGAAGATGGGTGCAAACCCGAAATGCATATTGGCGTAAATATAAAAAAACGCATTAAAAAGTGGCTGGTTGCCGTATTTTTTCAGTGAAATATCAATATCTTTCACAGCCAGAATGTTACTAGTAGTGGCTTGAACTTGCTCATCTATGTTTTGGACAGCTTTTGCTTCCTTTGTAGCTATCCACCAGCTATGCAGCAGTGAATTGTTCCTTCTGTTTGGTAAACTATTTCTAAATTTTCTGATCCTGTTCCAGTGGCAAAGTAGTCACACGTTTGAACAATTTACTCACAATCTGGTGCAACAGTTCCTAACTCTGCTTTATTTTTGTTAATTTAGCAATCACTGCAGGTATTAATTCTACATTCACACTCCGCAAGCCATCCAACGGCGTGTGGCGGAGGGCACCTTATGTACCACTGTCATTACCTCCCTTTCCTGTTCCAGTCGCGTATGGTTCGCGGGAAGAACGACTCTCTGAAAGCCTCCGTGCGCGCTCGAATCTCTCTAACTTTACACTCGTGATCTCCACGGGAGGTATAAGCAGGGGGAAGCAGTATATTCGATACCTCATCCAGGAACGCACCCTCTCGAAACCTGGCGAGCAAGCTACACCGCGATGCAGAGCGCCTCTCTTGCAGAGTGTGCCACTTGAATTTGCTAAACATCTCCGTAACGCTATCACGCTTACCAAATAACCCTGTGACGAAACGCGCCGCTCTTCTTCGGATCTTCTCTATCTTCTCCGTCAACCCGACCTGGTACGGATCCCACACTGATGAGCAATACTCAAGTATAGGTCGAACGAGTGTTTTGTAAGCCACCTCCTTTGTTGATGGACTACATTTTCTAAGGACTCTCCCAATGAATCTCAACCTGGTACCTGCCTTACCAACAATTAATTTTATATGATCATTCCATTTCAAATCGTTCCGCACGCATACTCCCAGATATTTAACAGAAGTAACTGCTACCAGTGTTTGTTCCGCTATCATATAATCATACAATAAAGGATCCTTCTTTCTATGTATTCGCATGTATTCTTGGGCTTTCCATCATTCGCCGATCTGATATAATACCAAGAGAAATCCTGATTGTTACGTACGTTTTCTAACGATCTAACAAACTTCTCCAATCTGCAGAAAATCTCCGTGATGGGATTTATCATCTGTTGGGCTAAAACATTTGGTTCAACGTTCCCCTCTTCCGACAACATTACCTTCATTCGCCACTTCTATTTTAAGCTGGTGGCTGGTCTTCAGCGTAACGCACAAAACTAATCCTAAAAAGAACCTACAGTCCACAGTTATGTGGCGAGACTTTCAATATCTCCACACAAATGGTCTCGAATCATATGATCTATTAATACTTGCAAAGAATAAACGAACCAATAGCACCTCACGTTACAGCTGGTCAACTCATTATAAACGAAACAGAAAAAACTGAAGTTTTCTGTAATTATTGTTACTAGGAGAGATGTACCTATACTAACAACTGAACTACAATGGTATTAATTCACCTATAATGTAATGGTATTAATTCAGTTATAATATTGTTTGGTACAAGCAATAGACGCAATTATGGAAAGAAGCATAATATAGGTTTTGCCTGCTGTAGAGTTGTGATGAGAAGTTTGTGACTGATCAGTTCCCGACTTAAGTGTGCACGCACTCTTCCACCCGTTTATAAACCTTGTGCAACTGAAAGTGGAACACGGACAGTAGTAATATAATGATGTAGTACAATACACAATCCTGTCATAATGGTTGTCACTAGAATAATGAATTACGTGACATGACAGTGATGTAAGACATAGAAAAATAAGAGTCCTATTGCTTCGAGAGTGGTGCAAATTCAAATCTTTATCTGCATTACGATTACGAAACGAATGCATAATGTTTATGTCACTATGGTTGGGAATAACATTGTGTGTAGTGCAAACCATAATCAATGTGATGGCTAATCTTTAACAAGTTGGTTCCGTACTTTTAACTGAATGAAATTTATCCGAATCAGAGCTTCTATGTGCAATCTCTGTGTCTCCTCTCCATGAGCGAACTAAACTTCCAAACCGTGAACTAAGATTAACTTCGTATAGAATTAAATGATCTCGGAAAAATCCTTTTCGAGTAACCGCTCACCTTATGTTTTACTGACGAATAAATATCACAGTGAATTCCCTTGTTTATACTGCCTCACTGCAAAATCAATCAAATAACATTTCACAGTAAGCTTGGGAATTGAAACATGCACAATTATTCTCAATAGACTCTAGTGGAAGATATACATGTGTGGCATTTTGTTCTTTCGGACCTGGTTGGAAGAAGAGACATCACACATTCATATAACTGAGTCGCCCCGATGGGCAATTTATCCAGCTCCGTCAGTGCGGATGCTCAAGAAAGTCCGACCTCCTGTGGGAATCTCAAAGTCGTGAGCATAGAGGACATGGACGGGAACTGCAGGCAGGTGGCGCTGGGTGGGAATGTGGGTCGGCCTAGAGGCATGCCGAGGTATTCCGTGCAGTTACTGCGATCGTTGTGTTCGGGTGGCGCATTGATTAACGCAACCGTCCAGTAAGCAAGAGATACCGTCTGCGATGATTTCGCATAAAATCCCGATGCATCTGACTTCAAGGCTTCCTTCCCTTTCTTTTCTTCTTCTTCCACTTCCAGTTTACGTAATCTAGCGAGAGAGCTTTTTAACTGCCATCATATCTCTAAGGAATCTCTCAATACAAGCACCTTTCTTTCTTTTCTCCCTAAAGTCACAGAGTAAAGAATAGACGCACATACTGATAACTCTGATCACAATGAAATCCTAAATGCACTTTGTGATCAACATCATATCTGGCACATAGCAAATACGAAATATTCCTACTGATATACTACAGTGTCCATGCTCGTATTACATGTCTGAATCTTACGTTTTAGGTTAGTCTCAGTAGACTATTAGGTACACCTGGTTCCTCCTGAAAGTTGGTTACTGTAACAGAAAACTATCTCTCCTTCAGTCTTCTGCCAATCACAGTTTCTTCCTCTCATCCGTAAATAAACTGTCAGCCTCAGCGTTTGCTCTCTATCGCCACTCACCATTCACGAGGCTAACGCCATCTGCCCGCTCAGTCTTCCATCCTCTCGCTTCCTTTGGTGTTTTTGCAGTCAGACACACTTTCCGCCTACTCACAATTTAAATTGGTTGCCGCGTCTAAATCCACAAAACCAAGTGTCCTTTTCTCACTCGTCTCCCGTTCCACCAGCCTCTGACGTGCTACGTGAATTTCAGATATAGACATCGTTCTCAGACCGCAATATTACTTCAGAAAGGGACAACAACACCTGCCATCTATAGTCCCCAATCCATCTTTTGATTACAATTATCATCGGCGTTCTCAGGGCCCAGATGGTTCCGTAACTACTCCAGCTATCGCCTGGGCTCCATAGCAAACGTTACGGTGGACATGTGTATCTTGCTGCATACGGATATCCCAGGGCTTCTGTGCCTTCCTTCGGGTTTCACTTTGTCGTTGCACAACACGGATTTTTTTTTTCTCACACAGAATCATTAGCCGGAGCCCAGTAATTTTCCAAGCAGCTGAAGTGTGGCTATTCGTAACAGGTTTCCTCCATTGACGTTTAATCCCAAAATAATAACCAGTAACAAGCTGTACATTCAGATGGTCATTGTTGTGGTTGGCAGGAGCGCCAACGCCGTGTTACTAGAGAAGGCCGAAAGGCACGCGATTTAGCTCACGCAGGCTGGCGTGAGGTCTGGAACAGGACAAGGAAATTAGAATTTAGAAACAACGGATGTAGCTGGTGGAATACTTAACTTTAATCCATTAATGACGAACGTCGCTCTTGACGGTACATGATTTACAATATCAATAGTAACTGATGTGGCGCCTTTCTAGGTCGTAGCAAATAACGTAGCTGAAGGCTATGCTAACTATCGTCTCGGCAAATGAGAGCGTAGAAGTCAATGAACCATCGCTAGCAAAGTCGGCTGTACAACTGGGGCGAGAGCTAGGAAGTCTCTCTAGACCTGCCGTGTGGCGGCGCTCGGTCTGCAATCACTGATAGTGGCGACACGCGGGTCCGACGTATACTACCGGACCGCGGCCGATTTAAAGGCTACCACCTAGCAAGTGTGGTGTCTGGCGGTGACACCACAGTCATAACCGCATACCGTCGCAATTATGGCCCAAATTTTCGCGAGGCGTACACTGCTGATGCTGATATCTGCGTCTCTGTTTTTTTATCCTCAAACTATGAGATCTATTTGGTAATATTCACTTGTGAGTTAAACAATCTTATGAGGTACCGTCATAAGCCCACTTCTTGCAGTATCATTTATACCCAGCCTCTAACATCATGAAAGACTTTGAAAAGACTGTCATAATTACTTTTGTGGTTGCCATATAGTGATGGGCAGTCGTCTACGATTTACTTATGAAATTAATTTGTTGACTGCGAATTCCTTGGCATCAGCTGTATTAGGTATAGATACACTAGCCAACAGTGAAATGGGTACCACATAGGAACCTTGACCCGGATATCCTGCTTATCATGAGGATTCGCCTTAAGCACTTTGGCTACCCATGAAATTTTGTAGTAGATCTATACCTAACGGAGCTGATGTCAACGAATTCGTAATCGGTGAATTAATTTCGAAAGTATTTCTTGCAACTGTGGATCGTCAACAATGCCTCTTTTTTCAGACATGTACATAACCGTTGAACAAATATAACGCTCCAGTTTTATGGTTACTTTATTTCAAAATAAAAGGAGAATTACTTAGCACAGACTTCCGAAACTACTCCAGCAAAGAAGACGAAGTTGGTTTTCCTTAACTGCAACCAAGAGCAGCTGCCAACATGACTAACTGAGAAGTAGATATTCTCGGAATAGTGAAGCAAGTTAAATCACTTAATAAAAGCAAGTCTTCCGGTCCATACTCTGTACCAATTCAGTCCCTTTCAGATTACGCTGATGTAGTAGTTCTATACCTAACAATCATATACAACCGCTCGCTCGACAAAAGATTCGTACCAAAGACTGTAAAACTGCACAACTCACACCAATATTCAACGAAGGTAATAGGAATAATCCTCTACATTACAGGCCCATATCATTAACGTCGATATGCAACAGGATTTTGGAGCATCGATTGAGTTTCAACCTTATGAATTACCTCGATGAGAACGATCTACACATAGTCAATAAGGATTTAGAAAACACCGTTCTTGTGAAACATACTGAAGGCTTTTGACACAGTACCACGCAAGCGACTTGTAGTGAAACTGCGTGCTTATAGAATTTCGTCTCAGTTATGTGACTGGATTCGAATTTCCTGTCAGAGAGGTCACAGTTCTCATAGTAACTGATGAGAAGTCATTTCTAGCGCTCCCCAAGGTGGTGTTATAAGCTCTCTGCTCTTCCTTATCCATATAATTGATTTAGGAGACAATCTCAGCCGTCGTCCTAAGTTGTCTACAGATGATGCTGTCTTTTATCGTGTAGCAAAGTCATCAGAAGATCGAAACAAATTGCAAAAACGATTTAGAAGGAGATATCTGTATCGTGCAAAAATTGGCAACCGACCCTAAATAACGAAATGTGTCAGGTCCTCCACAGGATTGCTAGAAGGAATCCTTTAAACTTCGGTTACACTATAAATCAACCAAATATAACGGCCGTAAATTCAACTAAATACTTAGAAATTACAGTTGCGAACAACTTAAATTGGAAAGAACACACAGGAAATGTTGTGGGGAAGGCAAACCAAAGACTGCTTAGAAAATGCAACAGATCTACTAAAGAGAATCCCCGCACTACGCTTGTCCGTCCTCTTCAGGAGTACCGGTGCGCGGTGTGGATCCTTACCAGATAGGATTAACGGAGTACATCGAGAAAGTTCAAAGAAAAGCAGTACATTTTGTACTAGCACGAAATGGACGAGACAGTGTCACTGACATGATACAGGATTTGGGATGGACATCATTAAAACAAAGGCGTTTTTCATTACAGAGGAATCTGCTCTCGAAATTTCAATCACCTACTTTCTCCTCCGAATGCGAAAATATTTTTTTGACGCCGGCCTACATATGGATAAACAATAATCATAATAAAACAAGGGAAATCAGAGCTCACACGGAAGAGAAAAGTGTTCATTTTCTCCGATCTTTTCGAGACTGGAGTAATAGAGAATTATTGTGAAGGCACTTAAGTATGATTTGCGGAGTATCCATGTTGACGTAGAGGTAGAAAAGCACAACCGGTTTCGTCAACTGAAGTCCTGAATACAAATAAACCTTAAAATGATACCACAAAATGACAACCTTAGATAAAAAGAATGTCAGACCTTCGGCAAAAGTGGCTCAGTGCAAGTAATACGCTAAAGAGCCAACGAAACTGGTACACAAGCCTAATGTCGTTTATGGCCCCCGCGAGCACTCAGAAGTTCCGCAACACGACGCGGCATGGACTCGACTAATGTCTGAGGTAGTGCTGGAGGGAACTGACACTATAAATGCTGCAGGACTGTACATAAATCCGTAAGAGCACGTTGCAAGGCATCCCAGATATACTCAATAATGTTCATGTCTGGCGAGTTTCATTATCATCGGAGGTTTTTAAACTCGGAAGACTGTTCCTGGAGCCGCTCTGTAGCAATTCTAGACGTGTGGCATGTCGCTCTGTCCTGCTGAAACTGCCCTAGTCCGTCGGAATGCACAGTGGACATGAATGGATGCAGGTGACCAGACAGGATGCTTACGTACGTGTCACCTGTCAGAGCCGTATCTAGAGGCATCTAGGATTCCCTATCACTCCAATTGCACATGCCTCATCCATTCCAGAGCCTTCACCAGCTTGAACAGTCCCCTGCTGACATTCAGGGTCCGTGGATTCATCAGGTTGTCTCCATACCCGTATACGTCCATCCGCTCGATACAACTTGAAACAAGATTCGTCCGACCAGGTAACATGTTTCAGGTCAGCAAAGGTCCAATGCTAGCGGGATCCCCAGGCGAGGCATAAAGCTTTGTGTCGTGCAGTCATTAAGGGCACACGAGTGGGCCTTCGGCTCCGAAAGCCCATGTCGATGATACTTTGTTGAATAGTTCACACGTTGACACTTGTTGATGGTCCAGCATTGAAATCTGCAGCAATTTGGGAAGGACTGCACTTCTGTCACACTGAATGATTCTCTTTAGTCGTCGTTCGTCCCGTTCTTGCAGGATTTTTTCCAGCAAGAGCGATGTCAGAGATCTGATGTTCTACCGGATTCCTAATATTCACGGTACACTCGTGAATTGTTCATCGCTACCTCGGAGATGCTGTGTCCCACCGCTGGTGCGCCGACTATAACACATTTTAGCAGCAGTAACCGATCTAACAACTGCTCCAGACTTTTTTGTATTATATAGGCGTTGCTCAGCGCAGCGCCGTATTGTACCTGTTTAGACACCTCTGTTTTTGAATATGCATGCATACACCAATTTCTTTGGCACTTAGTGTAGTTTCTACTGCATGAAATCAGTTTCTTAATCTGAGCGTCAAGAGATGCTTTCATAGTCAATGGCAGTTGTAATTATCCGACACTTTCGTGGCAAAGAACTGTGTCAAAGTTAAGTAAATCTGGGAGCTGGTTTCTCAGGATGGGTCAGGATAAGGTTACGATTGTGGATGGGGTCGTAATCAGTTACTCTCGGTTCCACAGCTAATACGTAAACTTTATTTAAAGAAATTAAAATTTTAAAGCAGTCTCTTAAAAAAACACAATTTACTGTATTTACATCTACATCTACATTTATACTCCGCAAGCCACCAAACGGTGTGTGGCGGAGGGCACTTTACGTGCCACTGTCATTACCTCCCTTTCCTGTTCCAGTCGCGTATGGTTCGCGGGAAGAACGGCTGTCTGAAAGCCTCCGTGCGCGCTCTAATCTCTCTAATTTTAAATTCGTGATCTCTTCGGGAGGTATAAGTAGGGGGAAGCAATATATTCGATACCTCATCCAGAAACGCACCCTCTCGAAACCTGGCGAGCAAGCTACACCGCCATGCAGAGCGCCTCTCTTGCAGTGTCTGCCACTTGAGTTTGCTAAACATCTCCTTAACGCTGTCACGGTTACCAAATAACGCTGTGACTAAACGCGCCGCTCTTCTTTGGATCTTCTCTATCTCCTCCGTCAACCCGATCTGGTACGGATCCCATACTGATGAGCAATACTCAAGTATAGGTCGAACGAGTGTTTTGTAAGCCACCTCCTTTGTTGATGGACTACATTTTCTAAGGACTCTCCCAATGAATCTCAACCCTGCACCCGCCTTACCAACAATTAATTTTATATGATCATTCCACTTCAAATCGTTCCGCACGCATACTCCCAGTTATTTTACAGAAGTAACTGCTACCAGTGTTTGTTCCGCTATCATATAATCATACAATAAAGGATCCTTCTTTCTATGCATTCGCTATACCTTACATTTGTCTATGTTAAGGGTCAGTTGCCATTCCCTGCACCAAGTGCCTATCCGCTGCAGATCTTCCTGCATTTCGCTACAATTTTCTAATGCTGCAACTTCTCTGTATACTACAGCATCATCCGCGAAAATCCGAATGGAACTTCCAACACTTTCTACTAGGTCATTTATATATATTGTGAAAAGCAATGGTCCCATAACACTCCCATGTAGCACGCCAGAGGTTACTTTAACGTCTGTAGACGTCTTTCCATTGAGAACAACATGCTGTGTTCTGTTTGCTAAAAACTGTTCAATCCAGCCACACAGCTGGTCTCATATTCCGTAGGCTCTTACTTCGTTTATCAGGCGACAGTGCGGAACTGTATCGAACGCCTTCCGGAAGTCAAGGAAAATAGCATCTACCTGGGAGCCTGTATCTAATGTTTTCTGGGTCTCATGAACAAATAAAGTGAGTTGGCTCTCACACGATCGCTGTTTCCGGAATCCATGTTGATTCCTACAGAGTAGATTCTGGGTTTCCAAAAACGACATGATACTCGAGCAAAAAACATGTTCTAAAATTCTACAACAGATCGACGTCAGAGATATAGATCTATAGTTTTGCGCATCTGCTCGACGACCCTTCCTGAAGACTGGGACTACCTGTGCTCTTTTCGAATCATTTGGAACCTTCCGTTCCTCTAGAGACTTGCGGTACACGGCTGTTAGAAGGGGGGCAAGTTCTTTCACGTACTCTGTGTAGAATCGAATTGGTATCCCGTCAGGTCCAGTGAACTTTCCTCTGTTGAGTGATTCCAGTTGCTTTTCTATTCCTTGGACACTTATTTCGATGTCAGCCATTTTTTCGTTTGTGCGAGGATTTAGAGAAGGAACTGCAGTGCGGTCTTCCTCTGTGAAACAGCTTTGGAAAAAGGTGTTTAGTATTTCAGATTTACGCGAATCATCCTCTGTTTCAATGCCATCATCATCCCGGAGTGCCTGAAGGCCTTGTCACAGAAAAAATTTCCACAATTTTAGGACCGAAGGCCACCAACAATAACCTCAGACAACAAACGGCTGAAGGCCTGAGTTAGAAGACAGAAGAATAATTCCAAATAACACATATTACCATAAATACTTCGTTTTAAAACAAACTGTAACACGGCTGAAGGTCTTATTATAACAAACGGTTAAAGGCCTGAATTAGTAGTCAGAAAAACAAATCCAAACAGTACAAATCTCAACAAGTACCTTTCTTTTAAAACAATTTCGCTTTAATAAAAAAACTTACTGTAACACGGTTGAAGGCCTTATTATGAAAGAAGTGAAATTATTGCTCGGCTGAAGGCCAAACACAACTTAAAATCACAAACGGCTGAAGGCCTGAAATAGAAGTCAGGAAAACAATTCCAAATAGCATACATCTCAATAAATATCTTGCTTTTAAAGCAATGCTTTTAAAAAACTTACTGTAGCACGGCTGAAGGCCTTATTATGAAAGAGGTGATATAATTCCTCGGCTGAAAGCCACACTAACAATAATTAGAAAATTACAAATATCCTTAAAACAAACACCACAATCTAAGGAATCAGGACAAGCGGTTCTCAGCAAGTGTTCCAAGGGTCGGCCTGGGAAGGTAACTCAAACATACGTGAAGGTTAGACAGGCAGCCAAGAGCTGTACTCGCGTAACCGGATGGCAACTTAAGCGCCGACTGATCGACTAACTAATCTGCCTAACGTTCGATCACCGGTACAACGATGGAATATTTTTAGGCAAGAGTGAAGAGACAGACAGCACTATGTCTTCAGAAAACACCCAAGGCTGAAGGAAGCACTAGAAACAAGGTAGACCTCCCCAAAAAAATATGCACAGTACAATAAAGGAGGCTGCCTAACCGCACGCGCTGTCGGACAGCATCGACGAGGAAAGGTACACTGCCGGAAAAATACGCTAATCTCCAGGGCAGGTAACTGGGATGTTAGCGGCAACAAGGTAGAAAATACCGCTGGTTGCAGTTCACCAATAAGAATAATACTAAATTCAATTATGAATAACCAATAGAGAGAGAGACACAGCTGCAATATTTCACCACCTCGAAACACTTACTTCACCTGTTGCCGCGAGGCTCAGCGGCCCTGGGAGCAACAACACACCATCCAAAGGCGAGATGTCGGAATAGTCGAGGTTGCACCAGCAGTTAACTCTTCACTCAGCTTAAACGTCCAGGGTTCGGTGTGCAACGAAGTCGTCGCCGTCACAGCTACCCCTCCTCGATCCGGCAGTGGCAGCACGCCGCTAGTTGCCCCGTCTTGCCCTCACGCAGCCCGGATCTGCTCGCTTCTGTGCCCCCAACCGACCTGATGTCCGTTCGCAACTCCCCACTCCACACAACGTGACCTGAAAATACTAGCGGTCGCTCTAAAGATATTACCACTGTACGCGAATCGATTAGCGCTGCCACTGTCACTCACAGGCAGGCAAGCCATCAACTTTGTGACACCAGTAAATCGAACAAGAAACGAAATGCCATAACCACAATAACAACATGCCAAGCAATAAACGGAATGAACGCCAGCCGGGCACGGCTTAAAATATTTTATTTATCTACGTAATGAAATATTGCAATATTTTACCTGTCGTAGTTAAAAATGAACCATCTCCCAGAGCACTCAAAGAACCCACAGCTGTGACTGGACGACTGGTCACAACAGTGACTATGACCAATATTTAAAATTACAACGAAATGCTAGAGTACATTTGACATTAAACTTTTCTCCCGTTTCTTAATATTTTACTCCATTCTCGCGAACCATGTCGCACCCCACGATAAAGTAGCATAGAAGGGTGCCATCACCAGGAACCTAAATAAGAAATATAGAAATCCAGGAACAGAACAAAACAAATAAAAGAACAATCCGGAGCGATTCATATCATGTTCCAATGGATCCGATGCACAGAGAACACAGAAGAGCTACGACTGACAACAGACTAACGTGGAAACATATAATGGCCCAATAGACAAACGGCGCATGCGCAGAAGCGCTAGGCGTATTCCGGGTGTGAGAAAATTAGTAGTAATTGGGTGCACGCTAGATTAACTGTCTAAGATTTGTCCATTAGTCACGCTATGCCCACTTCTAGCGCAATATGTAACTATTGGAGCATAAATTTAGATAGAGCAGGGACGGGCAAGATATTATGGTCTTGACTGGCTCAAAGGAACCGTTTGATATTCTCCTAGATTAAGATGACGGATTCATTAAGTTGTGGGACTGTAGCTTGAGTCGCGCTCTTGTCGAACGCGAGAACAGCGTGTTCACCTCTGTTCCACAGTACTCTGGTAATACTGTGGTGCACGTTACCTTGTGGTAGCTTTGCTGCTTGTTATGCTGCTAGTATGCAGCTAGAGCAACCGTCGTCTATGAGACATAACTGGCTGCGTTTCAGTTAAGCGACCCAAAACTGTTGTTCTGTGGAAACATAAGTGTTTCTAATCGTTATCCTGTGAGCTCTTTTCTAATTACTATTTTCCCACCATAAATGCCAAGAGAATAATGGAAGATTGAGTTTGACTTCTCAATAGTATGGACTCGAACAAATAGAGTCCGTATTTCTTTATTTCCAAACGCTGTTCGACAAGTAATACATGCTGGACTGCTACCAAGATGGAGTAATACGGAATACCTTCGCAGATGTGGACGGTGGACGGTGAATGTTGTACAGAAACCAAAGTAACATATGCTGTGCCCCAAGGAACCGTAATAGTACTTCCAGTACGATTAGTCTGAGGAATATGGTGCTAAATTCTGTCCAACTGGTGCGATATATCGTCGAAAATCCAAGATGCTTGCAGAACCCTCACCATAATGCTTCAAACGTTCACAAATGGGTAGTGATCCGGCGACCTTTCTGGCCAAGATATGGTTTGCCAAGCAAGAAGACGAACATTAGAAGTTCTCGCCGTGTTTGTATGGACATTATCTTGCTAAAGTGTAAGACTGGATCGTAGAATATCTTCGTCGTACTGCTGTGCTGAAGGAGTGCCGTGGATAGCAACCAAAGGTGCCGTGCTATGAAAAGAAATGTCACCCTTAACTGTCGGGCAATAAGGTGGGCAACATTCAGGTTGGTATCCCACCAATCTCGGAGTGACACCAGAATGTCTCCGGCGGCCTGGTATCTCGTTTATTGGAGTAGAATTGTCTTCAGCGACGAGTTCCGCTGTGAACTAAACCCCGGCGCCCAGCGAAGATGTGTCTGGAGAGCCCTGGTACAGCGGTGGGTTACCAACCTGAATATCGTCCGCCGTATGGCCCACCAACCTAGAATGATGGTCTGGTGCGCTATTTCATTTGGTTGTGGAGGAGGACTATCTGGAATTAGCAGTAGCACCATTTATTTGCCGATCGTTGCATAACATCCTCCTTTGGTGTGGTCAGGTTGAGTCTATATACACTCCTGGAAATTGAAATAAGAACACCGTAAATTCATTGTCCCAGGAAGGGGAAACTTTATTGATACATTCCTGGGGTCAGATACATCACATGATCACACTGACAGAACCACAGACACATAGACACAGGCAACAGAGCATGCACAATGTCGGCACTAGTACAGTGTATATCCACCTTTCGCAGCAATGCAGGCTGCTTTTCTCCCATGGAGAAGATCGTGGAGATGCTGGGTGTAGTCATGTGGAACGGCTTGCCATGCCATTTCCACCTGGCGCCTCAGTTGAACCAGCGTTCGTGCTGGACGTGCAGACTGCGTGAGACGACGCTTCATCCAGTCCCAAACATGTTCAATGGGGGACAGATCCGGAGATCTTGCTGGCCAGGGTAGTTGACTTACACCTTCTAGAGCACGTTGGGTGGCACGGGATACATGCGGACGTGCATTGTCCTGTTGGAACAGCAAGTACCCTTGCCGGTCTAGGAATGGTAGAACGATGGGTTCGATGACGGTTTGGATGTACCGTGCACTATTCAGTGTCCCCTCGACGATCACCAGAGGTGTACGGCCAGTGTAGGAGATCGCTCCCCACACCATGATGTCGGGTGTTGGCCCTGTGTGCCTCGGTTGTATGCAGTCCTGATTGTGGCGCTCACCTGCACGGCGCCAAACACGCATACGACCATCATTAGCACCAAGGCAGAAGCGACTCTCATCGCTGAAGACGACACGTCTCCATTCGTCCCTCCATTCACGCCTGTCGGCGACACCACTGGAGGCGGGCTGCACGATGTTGGGGCGTGAGCGGAAGACGGCCTAACGGTGTGCGGGACCGTAGCCCAGCTTCATGGAGACGGTTGCGAATGGTCCTCGCCGATACCCCAGGAGCAACAGTGGCCCTAATTTGCTGGGAAGTGGCGGTGCGGTCCCCTACGGCACTGCGTAGGATCCTACGGTCTTGGCGTGCATCCGTGCGTCGCTGCGGTCCGGTCCCAGGTCGACGGGCACGTGCACCTTCCGCCGACCACTGGCGACAACATCGATGTACTGTGGAGACCTCACGCCCCACGTGTTGAGCAATTCGGCGGTACGTCCACCCGGCCTCCCACATGCTCACTATACGCCCTCGCTCAAAGTCCGTCAACTGCACATACGGTTCACGTCCACGCTGTCGCGGAATGCTACCAGTGTTAAAGACTGCGATGGAGCTCCGTATGCCACGGCAAACTGGCTGACACTGTCGGCGGTGGTGCACAAATGCTGCGCAGCTAGCGCCATTCGAGGGCCAACACCACGGTTCCTGGTGTGTCCGCTGTGCCGTGCGTGTGATCATTACTTGTACAGCCCTCTCGCAGTGTCCGGAGCAAGTATGGTGGGTCTGACACACCGGTGTCAATGTGTTCTTTTTTCCATTTCCAGGAGTGTATATGCAAACAGTTATGACCCAAAACATTAACGTAACTGGCTTAATAACATATTGATTCATCCTTGGAAAGCAAAATATCGGTGACTCAATGTGTCATGCACTCGACATGTCCCTAGTATGTTTGTAGAACGTGCAGTTTACGTAAACCACGGGCTGGTGGTTTGTGGGCACGGAACTGGCACTCGCTAGCGTCCCAGATCTTTCCGTCCGGTAGGGATCAGACGTGAACTCACTGTCGTAGCCCAGAAACCACTGCAGCACAATTAAAGCCTTGTGACATGAGCAGTTATCCTGCTGTCGGGGAAGACCTCAACCATGAAACTATGCAAATAGTCCGCAGTAACGCTGTCTTACGTCCACGCGTCATGTTGTCGTCGATTAGTACAAGTCCAATGGAAGCCCTGTTGAATGCTTCTTTAGCGTAACAATACTCCCACTGGTCGTCGTCTGTGGCGTGGTGCATGTTCCGAGCAGATGTCCGTCTGGATGGCGACGTATCTGGAAGAATCACTGACCTGACATAATGAGGCGTGTGATTCATCCGACCAGCTGACCCGATTCCACTAATTCACTGTCCAGTCTCAATGACTCCACGCCCACTGCAATTGCAGCTGCTGATGTCTTTGAGTGAACTTTGGAACAAGTATTGTTCGTCCGCTGAAGTCACCTGTTGAGCAAGGAGCGCTCAACGGTGTGCTCCGGAACGCTTGTGCTTGCAACAGCCCTCTTCTTTGTCATGAGATCTGCTAAAAGTCGTCCTCCACCGCATTGTACAGAGAGGGCAAGCATCTGACCTCGGCTTTCTGTGATTTGAGGGTGTCGAACCTCTTGAGAGCTACACGGGTTTTGGCTGTCCTTCAACCACTTCCTTCGTATGCTCACGACAGTAGCACGCGAGAAGCCGGCCGTCTTTGGCGTTTCCAAGTTGCTAGTTCATAGCGCCCGGCCATAACAACCTACATTTTGCCAAAGACGCCGTAATGCTTCCTTATCCATCTCCGCTCTGTTTATAAACTCTGTTTCACCCTTTTTGTGTCCGCAAGCCATCAGACGCCGTTCACCTCCTGACATGCAATGGTCATGAGAAGTTGGCTCGTCAGCGTATATTGAGGTGAGAAAAATCATGTGATAGCGATATTTCCAGATATGGATGATGGTAGTATCGCGTGCATAAGGTATATAAGGGCAGTGCATTCGTGGAGCTGTCATTTGTATTCAGGTCATCCACGTGAAAAGGTTCCCATGTGATTATGGCCGCACGACGGTAACTAACAGATTTTGAACGCGGAAAGGTAGTTGCAGCTAGACGAATGGGACATTCTATTTCGGAAATCGTTAGCGAATTGAATATTCCGAGAGCGTCAAAAGAATACCAAATTTCAGGCGTTACTTCTAGCCACAGACGATGCAGTCGCTGACGGCCTTCACTTAACAACCGAGAGAAGCGGCGTTTGCGAAAGATCAGTGCTAATAGACAATCAAAACTGCGTAAAATAACCAAAGAAATCAATTTGGGACGTACAACGAACGTATCAGTTAGAACAGTGTGGTGAAATTTGGCGTTAACAGGCTATAGCAGCAGAAGACCGACCCGAGTGCCTTTGCTAACAGCCCAACATCACCTACAGCGCCTGGCCTGGGCTTTTGACCATATCGGTTGGACAATAGGCGACTGGAAAACCATACCCTTATCAGATGAGTCCCGATTTTAGTTCGTAAGAGCTCATAATAGGGTTCGACTGAGGCGCACATTCCACGAAGCCATGGACCTATGTGGTCAACAAACTGTGCAAACTGGCAATAGTCCCATAATGGTGTGGGCCATGTTTACGTGGAATGGGCTGGGTGCCGGTTTGGCTGCTTGGAGGCCATTTTCAGCCATTCATGGACTTCATGTTCCCAAACAACGATAGAATTTTTATGGATGAAAATGGGCCATGTCATCGGGCCGCAATTGTTCGCGATTGCTTCGAGAAGGTTATGGACAATCAGAGTGAATGATTCGGCCACCCAGATCGCCCGACATGAATCCTGTCGAATATTTATGGCACATAATCGAGAAGTCAGTTTGCCCACAAAATCCTGCACCGGCAGCACCTTCGCACTTGTGGCCGGTTATAGAGGCAGCATGCCTGAATATTACTGGAGGAGACTTCCAGCGACTTGTTGAGTCCATGGCACGTCGAGGTTTTGCGCTACGCCGGGCGAAAGTTGGTCCGACATGATACTAGGAGGTATTCCATGACCTTTGTGATCTTAGTGTATAGCCCTCGAGCAACCTTAAGACTTGTGACGGAAGGTATACTGGTACTACTATAAACTGCCCCGTCTGCTGTTCCATTTGCAGATATCATGTGCGAAAAAGGACTGTCACAAAGGGTGAGTACAAATAAAAGCGGTGGCTCGTTTTTATTTTACAGGTTACTATTCCTTTCTGTAGGGGCTGTGATTTTTGATACTTTGTCTAAACCAGGTAAAACAGAGGCCACTACTTCCACCACATCAAGTGGATGTAGTGCTCACGTACTCACAGTGAGCCGTGAAGACTTCCCAGTTTATCAATAGGGAATAACTGAAAATGATCATTACTATTATCGGTGCCATGCGTGCAATGGTCGTGCCAGGCGCGCGATATTGAATCTTTATACTATAGTTAGTGGCGCGAGACCTGCACGGCCTTATAGCAACCATTATAGTTCTGCATTATTCTGTTACACTAGGGGTGAGTTCATGTAAGAAAAGAGAGAGAATGTAAGATTAACGGAACAGACGCATTTATTAAACAGTTGAGAATCGAACAATAATGCAACCAAATGGGGGTGGGGGGAAGAAAGATTCGAGTTCAGCAGCCTGCCCCAGCCACGATAGAAGGAGGAAGGGAATTTTAGTAGCGATCGCCGTATTATCAAATCGAATCGCATTTAGTAAAGGAAGGGCTTGCAAGCGTGCAACGACCACCACCAGGAGTTAGCTAAAGACTAAGAAGATGCTACTGTGCGTGAATCGCTCGGTAGCCTCGCATACTAAAGCAATAAAACCCGCAAGACGCGAAACTATTCACAATGACTTATCAGGTTCCCGCTGGGCTGCAGGGCGCGAATCTACAGTGCACGTCGGCGCTCGTGCTTACCGAACTTCATCTCCTGGAAGCGGCACCTCCGGTCTCCGGCACGGTCACACTACAACAGCGTTACTGCCCCTTTTTATCCACCACCAATCCGCCGAGGGCGGTTGGCGTCCGCCCGCGAAGAACGGGAACGCACCTGAACTGGCCAATCATAGGGCCGGAGTTTCACAGGGAGGCGACATCGCGACGTTAAAATCGAGCAGAAATAGCAGTTACAAGGTTGGTAAGGCAGGATGGGGAACTGAGGAGAATCTTTGGCCACTACTGCATGTTCAAACGACATCACGTGCTACCCTGGCGATCGGAAAAAGGATAGGAAACGGGGAGCCATCATGACTGCTTGGAAGACTGCTGCCTCGCCCATAAATAAAGAAAATTTCTAGCGTCAAGCTGCTCTCACAGATCAGTGTGACAAGCTGTAAAAATCATCAAATAAATCAGGCAACCCATAGAAATTATTAATATTACCTGAATTATTAGTTTACCGAATACCAGAATGCTGGGATTCGAAATATGAAATACGAACATTGAATGGTGAATGAAGTGCCCGTCTTTCACAAACTCCAGTTTCTCGCGAGTTACCAGAAACGAATGAACGACATTTCGAAACGGTAGCCAACTTAGGTTAGGATAGGTTAGAGTTTTTTAACGTCCCGTCGACAGCGAGGTCATTAGAGACGGAGCACAAGCTCGGGTTAAGGAAGGATGGGGAAGGAAGTCGTCCGTGCCCTTTCAAAGGAACCATCCCAGCATTTGCCTGAAACGATTTAGGGAAATCACGGAAAACCTAAATCAGTGTTACAGGAGACGGGATTGAACCGTCATCCTCCCGAATGCGAGTCCAGTGTGCTAACCACTGCGCCACCACGCTCGGTCCTTCTACAGCTGGGAGTCTCGGATTCTGTTGTCAGTTTCAAGTGTGAAAGAAAGTTGTTGCTTTGCAAAGTATGCAGTGTCAGTGTGCTTGCGGAGGCCTTGACCCCTCTACCCAAAGGACTCGTGCAGCGCGTTGTGCAGGGCGGGAAGCGGCCACACGGGGCCAGCCGCTGCCGCCCGCCAACCAGTGCCAGCGGCTCATCTGGGTAATGCGGCAACGCGACCTCCGCCCACCCACCGGCTGCGCCCATCACGCCCACGCTGGGCCAGCCAGCCAGCCAGCCAGACCTTCTGTGATTCATTCCCGATTAATGGCGCACGCAGTAATAAGCAGTCTGCCGGAGGAACTGGGGCGGAAAGCCCGCCAGTATCGAGCGGCCCTCTCCACGCAGACGTCGACGCCCCGCCGCGGTCATTTGCTGCCACTGCCACAGCCACATCCGCCACTCAGTTCCGAGAGACACTGGTGACGGTGCCACGAAAAAAAAAAAAAAAAAAAAAACAATATCGCGGACAGTTTTTACACTTCACATGCGATGAGTAGCGTGGCGTCTGAACTTTTTAGATGGATACGAAAAATGAATTTTTCACAATAAGAAAGCTCTATATTTTACTGCATAACTGTGTAAACATCGCATGTTATTAAGTCTACAACTTTGCTTCCGCCGTTTTGCAACAGACGGCAGTAGCGGCAAGTGGGATTCAGATGGTTGGTCATAGGTGTAATGCACTACTGGCCATTAAAATTGCTAGACCAAGAAGGAATTCAGATGATAAACGAGTATGCATTGGACAAATACATTATACTAGAACTGACATGTGACTACATTTTCACGCAATGTGGGTGCATAGATCCTGAGAAATCAGTACCCAGAACAACCAGCTCTGCCCGTAATAACGGCCTTGATACGCCTGTGCATTGAGTCAGAGCTTGGATGGTGTGTACAGGTGCCCATGCAGCTTCAACACGATACCAGAGTTCATCATGAGTATTGACTGGCGTATTGTTACGAGCCAGTTGCTCGGCCACCATTGACCAGACCTCTTCAGTTGGTGAGAGATCTGGAAAATGTGCTGGCCATGGCAGCAATCGTACTTTTTCTGTATCCAGAAAGCCCCGTACAGGACCTGCAACATGTGGTCGTGCATTATCTTGTAGGGTTTCGCAGGGATCGAATGAAGAGTAGAGCCACGGGTAGTAACGCATCTGAAATGTAACGTCCACTGTCCAAAGTGTCCTCAGTGCGAACAAGAGGTGACCGAGACGTGCAACCAGTGGCACCCCATACCATCACGCCGGGTGATACCATCATAAATACGTTTTGCCATTCCTGCAACCAGTTTCGTCGTCGAGTACACCATCGCAGGCGCTCCTGTCTGTGATGCAGCGTCAAGGGTAACCGCAGCCATGGTCTTCGAGCTGATAGTCCATGCTGCTGCAAACGTCGTCGAACTGTTCGTGCAGATGCTTGTTGCCTTGCAAATGTCCCCATCTGTTGACTCAGGGATCGAGACGTGGCTGCACGATCCGTTACAGCCATGGGGATAAGATATCTGTCATCTCGTCTGCTACTGATACGAGGCCTTTGGGATCCAGCAAATCTTTCCTTGTTACCCTCCTGAACCCACCGATTCCATATTCTGCTAACACTCACTGGATCTCGACCAACACGTACAGTAATGTCACGATGCGATAAACCGCAATCGCGTTAGGCTACAGTCCGACCTTTATCAAAGTCGGAAACGTGATGGTACGCATTTATCCTCCTTACACGAGGCATCACAACAACGTTTCACCAGGCAACGCCGGTCAACTGCTGTTTCTGTATGGGAAACTGGTTGGAAACTTTCCTCATGTCAGCACGCTGTAGGTGTCGCCACAGGCGCCATCCTTGTGTGAGTGCTCTGAAAAGCTAATCATTTGCATATCACAGCATCTTCTTCCTTTCGGTTAAATTTCGCGTCTGTAGCGCTTCATCTTCATGGTGTAGCAATTTTAATGGCCAGTAGTGTACAATAAGCTTATACCATAAAAAATTAGTCAATTTGTGATTGCATCATGAGGTTATTCCCGATTAAGTACGTCAACTTAGGTATCCATTTCTCACCGTTTGCTGAAAGTCTTTATTTTCTTCTTTAACATGAAGAAATCTGCGGCTGTGGCTCTTAAAATGCTGGATAAGAGCAATGGTGAGCAAACTATTAGTGGAAGAATGTGCAGAGAACGTTTTCAATGCCTTAAGAACGGTGATTTTGATGAAGACCAGCATGGCGGGGGAAGACAAAACGTCTTCGTAGCTACTGAACCAGACGAAGACACCACAGGACATCATTACCGAAAGCAATTGATGCATTCGAGCCGAGCACTGAAAGACAAACGGCCACAATACAGCGATGTTACACGTTGCAGCAGGTCAGTGCTCGACCCCATGTCGCAAAACCCGTCAAAATATACATGGAAACGTTGAAATGAGCAGTCCTATCCCTCCCACCGTATTCACCACACGTTGCTCTCTGACTGCCACCTTTTTCGATCAGTGGCATACAGTCTGGCTGACCGGCACTTCCGACCATATGAGCAAGTGATAAATTGAATCAATTCCTCGATCCCTACAAATGACACCCAGCTCTTCCACCACGGGATTCGTATGCTATCCGAAAGATGGGAGAATGTAGTGGCCAGCGATGGGCAATACTATAAATCATAATTTTTTGTAAGTTTTTCACAATAAAGCCCCGAACTTCGAGAAAAAATGTCGGAAGCAGAGTTGTAGACCTAGTATAAACTTCTAGCACTTGTAGGGGGGAGTGAGTACATAATATTCTGAATGGGAACATGCGTTCGGAAAAGTACCATTTCCGTTCTATCACGTATACCCGTTATTGGAAGCTATACCACTCAATGTCCGTTAGGAAATGTGATTTTAGCATGATGATGCACCTCATCACTTCTCATGTGCAAATTCGGAAACATCTCAGCAGACGACATGGTGAAAGATGGAAAGGCCGAAACGGTCCATGGTGAAAGATGGAATGGCCTAGACGGGCCAGGCGCTTGGTCGCTGCGATCGCCTGATTTAATTCTAGTACATATGGGGTGGTATGCAAAGTGTAATTTACCACACTCCTGTAGAGACAGAGGACGATCTGCTGACACGAGTTCTGGCCGTTGCGCCTGGAACTGAAGAGTTGGTGGTCGCCACATCGAGCTGTTGTTGTACTGGATCAGTGCTGTTTTGTATATTGTGTGTGCTGGGTTTCTATTTTGGTCCGGAATAATGCAAACACGTAATGATTAAGTATTAATACTAACAACTGCACTTAAGTGATAAATGGATGTTTCGTGGTATTTCTTTTCGAATTTTTATCTAATAATCGTACTTTGTCACCCACCAGGGTGGCCGAGAGCGCTGACGCTCTGCTTCCTGGACTCGGGTAGGTGCGCCGACCCCAGATAGAATCCGCCCGGCGGGTTAATGACGAGGGCCAGTGTGCCGGCCAGCCTGGATGTGGGTTTTTTTCGGTTTTCCACATTCTGGTAGGTGAATACCGGGCTGGCTCCCACCTTCCACCTCAGTTCAAATAGTTCAAATGGCTATGAGCACTATGGGACTTAACATCTGAGGCCATCAGTTCCCTAGAACTACTTAAACCAAACTAACCTAAGGACATCACACACATCCGTGCTTAAGACAGGATTCGAACCTGCGAACGTAGCGGCCACTCGGTTAAAGACTGATGCGCCTAGAACCATTCGGCCACACCGGCTGGTTCGCCTCAGTTCCACAGCTCGCAGACATCTGAACAATTTTGCACTATTCCATGGATTACACTAGACACAGACAGTTGGGGTACATAGTTCATTCCGGGGGGGGGGGTATAGGATGGCGACAGAAAGGGTATCCAGCCACCTCTTCAGAATTAACATGCCACATCCATTTAACCAGCAGACCCCGCAAGTCGGAGTAATGCTTGGAAAGAGAGAATTGTACTTCGCCTCGCCCAATTCAGTTCTTGGAGCATAAGTGAGTGAGTTAAGCAGCTGAACTGAAACCGTCGAAGAACGGAGACGCTACATTTCCCAACATGGATTTCTATTTGAAATATTTTGTCCTCATTCCCCTCTAAAAGTCTAGGAGGTCATAACGGGAATTTCCGAACATCCTGTAAATAGATTTAATTTCAGATAGGACTTCAGATGTTAAAGGCACAACCAAGTATCGCGTCTGTGAAGGTACACTTCACCATGAAGTTTTAGTTTCTCCACGGAGAGTCGGAAAACGACATTCTCACTGGCGCGTGGCGAAAACTGAGGGAGGAACATCACTGTCGCAGTGTGGGTGCCGCATTTTAGCAATCGGCATTTCGTCGTTGAAGACATTCCCTACAGGGGACCACCTACAATATCGTCATACATGGCAACAAGCGATGGTCCCCATGAGAGGAATTTTGAGAATCGGCGATGTCGGCATAAAATAACTGTCGAGACGCTGGACTTAGCTACTTTCATTGTTAACAATATCTGAGACTTGAGGAAACTATCAGCCAAGTGGGGGCCGAAATATGTAAAACCAATCTCGTTGTATGGTGAAAGATTCGACTGTAGATTCACAAACTGAACAAAGTTTCCTACTCACCCAGAAGCTGCAGATAACCTGCACCACTCGGGATATTGTAATATGCAATAGTGAAGTATCTTTGTTACTACACATTGGCAAAAACAAATTATGTTACTATTTATTACAATTGAAAAAAATAACATACTCAGCTTTATTGCCAGTCATCGGATCATACAATGTTCCGGTCAAAGATCCAGCGACTCGTGAGCCCTAGTTAGCCTACCGAGACGCGGTCGCCGACCGACGGGGCCACCCCCTGTGTCTGCCCAATGGGACTTGTGGATTTGGCTGTTGGCAATAGTTTTCGCCCAGGTACACCCATCCATTATGGAGAAGAGAGCTCCCCTCGGCTCTCAGTCACTGTACGCTTTTACTGCTGTCAATTAATGCAGCACCCTCTTCCTTTGAACACAGGTAAAGCTGACCACTATGGTTTCTCTAGAGCACACAAGCAAGAGCGTGCTGCCAACCATTCCATCACTTGAATGAAGTCAGATCGTATCAAATACAGAAACCAAGTAATAAAGATCACCTTCCCTAAGAATATTAAGCAGCATTACGCAGTATGAAAAGTGAGAGCGCCCTACAATCTTCAACAACCTCCCTGTTCCTCTGAAATTTATTCTTGGGGAGTGTCACATTTTAAAGCGTTTGATGTAACACTTTACAAAATAAATTGTGACACAAGTTGGGCCATTATGAAAGAAATAAACATGAATCACGCTTTGTTCACCATAAACTCCAGCAAAACGTTATACCCTGTCTTCGCGACATTCAACCGGGGGTCATACATACACTCCGTGCTGCAAGCCTACAAAATTAAAATGAGAATAAAAAAGTGATGGGCATACCATTGGGTCATATACTTGTATCCCCAGACTTTGATGACAATTACCAAACTGTTACAGGGTCATGCAGACATTTATCTATTCATTCACCCTGAAACTGCGGCCATGGAAGATAATTTACCTAACTAGAATATAATTAATATTGCTGTCTTGAGGATTCTCAGCCCCACAGAAAATTACTACCCCTGTTCAATTATGCACGTGGCTGCATTCATTCCTTGACAGAACATTGATCACAAACGTTCTCACATTCACCCAATATAAAAGAATCACTGTATTGTTGTGGCATGTGTCATTTGTTCAGCTTATTTCTTTAACATGTGTCAGTCTGTTCCTTTAGTACAAAGATGTAAATAGTATCAACAAAATAAAACATCATACAAGTGACATATAACAAGGGATTCTTTACACAAAACGAAAAATAATACGTGAGCTCATTAAGAAAAATAATTTTCTGTGTTAGTTTACGTGTCAGGTTTGATCTCTTGCCATGCTTACTGAATTAGATGAGAGTGACCTTGTACCGCAGTACATTTTGTAAATGTGTTGCCTTCATAAAAACAAAACTTGATAAGAAAACATAGAAAATACATGCGAAAGTGAAAACAGCAAGGCACATGTAAAGCAAATTAATGAAAAACAATAAATATCTTCTACAGCTCCCTTCTCTAAGGTCTTTAGGGAGTCCAATTTGAAATTTGCAATTGTCACACGAATAAACAGAGCACTACACATGTCATGTAACAGGTTTGGATGTGGCAGCTACGTGGGAAGAGTTTGCCAAGATGGGTTACCCTTTTACTCAGCACGGCAGCAACCTGGGTGTGGCAGGACCTACCTCCTCCTTGTTTGTGGGCAGCAATCAGTAGCGTCTTGATTACTGACCATCTTGGATGACGTGGTAGTTGTAAATGTGTTGCCGTTGTCGAAGATGTTCATCGGATTAGCCAGGCAGCATATGGACATTGATTTGAGATGAATCAACATCTACTGTCGCCGTGTGTGTCGTCCCGTGTCTTCAGATACGCAAGTTCCTCCATTCAGTGCTCCGCAGCTCTTTTTCTTTGGCTGTGCACGCTCTTTTATTCAGTGGTAGGTCTCTGCTTTAAAAATTAATTGGAAAAAAGGGAAAAATATTCAGCTTCATGCCCTCTTTCCCACGCGTTTATACTGTGTCTCTGCTAAAAGCATGACTTGGACGGAACCGAGCCATCCATAAAAAGATCGCTGTCTCCCCTGTTGCGTCCATTTCTTTCTAAAGAACAGCTATAAACTCGCTAAAAGCCTCGTGCCGTCACAAATATGTTTTGTAGCAGAGTCTGGATGCCTGGGCGCAACTGCCTTGTCCCACGGAATTAGCAAAACTCTCCGCTGTCTCATCCGCTTTCTACCTAACAAGATCCCATACTCTGCTTCATTGCCGGTCATCGGATCATGCATTGTGCAGGTCAAAGCTGCAGCGACTCCTCGGTCCTAGTCAGCCTGACACGGCCGCCGACCGACCGGCGCCACCCCCTTTGTCAGCATAATGAGACTTGGGGACATGGCTGTCAGCAAATGTTTTCACACAGGTATGCCCCATCCGTTCTGCAGAAAAAGCTCCCCACGGCTCTCAGAAAACGTAGTATGCTGTCAATTAATTTAGCACCATCTTCATTCGAATACAGGTTAAGACTACTGCTGTGCCTTCTCTAAAGCACAGAAGCAAGAGCGTTAACTACTAGCAACCATTTCATCATATGAATGAAGTCAGGTCGTGTCAAATGTAGAAACCAAGTAATAAAGATCACCTTCCCTATGAATATTAAGCAGCACGACACAGTATCAAAAGTGAGAGTGCCCTGCAATCTCTCAACTTCTTTGCTTGTCCACCAAAGTATTTTCGCGTTGTTGGGAGTTCCGTTTCTCTATTAGCCTATGGGAATTTTTCAGTTTTGAAGCCTTGAGATGCTTCTTGTTTGAACGTGCTTCCAGCGTTCTTATTCTGCTTCAGTGTTCTTCTACTAGTGAGACTGTCCGTCCCTGGTAGCTGAGTGGTCAACGCGATGGACTGTCATACCTAGCGGCTTGGGTTCGATTCTCGGCTGGGTCGGAGGTTTCCTCTGCTCAGGGACTGGGTGTAGTGTTGTCCTTATCATCATCCATTCATCTCCATTGACACGCATGTCGCCAAAGTGGCGTCAACTCGAACGGTCTACCCGATGAGAGACCCCATCGACGCAGCATTTTTTATTAGTGAGAGTTATCGTTTTGGGGGGAGGAGGAGGGAGGGGCTTTGTCTGCCATAGAACTAAGATGGTTTGGAAATCCTACAATGGTCAAGAAATCGAGTGAAATCATTTCAGTTACTTGCCGAGGAGCAGCTCAGGTGAAGCATCTAGGTTACATGAAGACTGCTTGCCAGTGACACACTTTGTTTACATTTGTGACGTCACACAACAGAGGACATTCGGCTACCTACAATGTCACAACCACTGCCTTTATTATCACTGCTGCCATTCCTCTTATCAGTGATGTCAAGTATGACGACATCAGTGATGTCATCAACCTTATGAGTGACATGGTTAAAGCCATGTCCCCCATTCCTTCTCTCCTCCTGCTCGACCCTCCCACATGGGTAGAGTCAATCATGGCGTAGCATTAAAATGATGTGCGAAAACGATACCAATATCAAAGATATACATTATTTCCATGATATTTGTATAAAACTGTATACACGTACACACTTTCGTATGTAATCTACATCTACATACGTAACTGCTCTGACTAACAAATGGTTCATCGAACTACACTCCTGGAAATGGAAAAAAGAACACATTGACACCGGTGTGTCAGACCCACCATACTTGCTCCGGACACTGCGAGAGGGCTGTACAAGCAATGATCACAATCACGGCACAGCGAACACACCAGGAACCGCGGTGTTGGCCGTCGAATGGCGCTAGCTGCGCAGCATTTGTGCACCGCCGCCGTCAGTGTCAGCCAGTTTGCCGTGGCATACGGAGCTCCATCGCAGTCTTTAACACTGGTAGCATGCCGCGACAGCGTGAACGTGAACCGTATGTGCAGTTGACGGACTTTGAGCGAGGGCGTATAGTGGGCATGCGGGAGGCCGGGTGGACGTACCGCCGAATTGCTCAACACGTGGGGCGTGAGGTCTCCAAAGTACATCGATGTTGTCGCCAGTGGTCGCGCGGAAGGTGCACGTGCCCGTCGACCTGGGACCGGACCGCAGCGACGCACGGATGCACGCCAAGACCGTAGGATCCTACGCAGTGCCGTAGGGGACCGCACCGCCACTTCCCAGCAAATTAGGGACACTGTTGCTCCTGAGGTATCGGCGAGGACCATTCGCAACCGTCTCCATGAAGCTGGGCTACGGTCCCGCACACCGTTAGGCCGTCTTCCGCTCACGCCCCAACATCGTGCAGCCCGCCTCCAGTTGTGTCTCGACAGGCGTGAATGGAGGGACGAATGGAGACGTGTTGTCTTCAGCGATGAGAGTCGCTTCTGCCTTGGTGCCAATGATGGTCGTATGCGTGTTTGGCGCCGTGGAGGTGAGCGCCACAATCAGGACTGCATACGACCGAGGCACACAGGGCCAACACCCGGCATCATGGTGTGGGGAGCGATCTCCTACACTGGCCGTACACCTCTGGTGATCGTCGAGAGGACACTGAATAGTGCACGGTTCATCCAAACCGTCATCGAACCCATCGTTCTACCATTCCTAGACCGGCAAGGGAACTTGCTGTTCCAACAGGACAATGCACATCCGCATGTATCCCGTGCCACCCAACGTGCTCTAGAAGGTGTAAGTCAACTACCCAGGCCAGCAAGATCTCCGGATCTGTCCCCCATTGAGCATGTTCGGGACTGGATGAAGCGTCGTCTCACGCGGTCTGCACGTCCAGCACGAACGCTGGTCCAACTGAGGCGCCAGGTGGAAATGGCATGGCAAGCCGTTCCACAGGACTACATCCAGCATCTCTACGATCGTCTCCATGGGAGAATAGCAGCCTGCATTGCTGCAAAAGGTGGATATACACTGTACTAGTGCCGACATTGTGCATGCTCTGTTGCCTGTGTCTATGTGCCTGTGGTTCTGTCAGTGTGATCATGTGATGTATCTGACCCCAGGAATGTTTCAATAAAGTTTCCCCTTCCTGGGACAATGAATTCACTGTGTTCTTATTTCAATTTCCAAGAGTGTAAATCGGCGTGTACGGACGTGTTTCCGGATAGACACGTGGCCTTTTCCTGCGCTTTGGAGAACCAGTGCCGGATGTACTCTGATCATCGTAGTCTCTGTGCGCAGGAGAGATCTGAGGTGTGTGCGTGGCGTAGTGCCTTCTTCACGCCGTGTGAAGCAGATGCTTCTGGATAGTGGATCTACTGAGTGTCAGCTATGGTCCACCATAGAAATGGTGAGTGATTCACTTGACTGTGTCCCTTTGAAAGGTGTTTGTCATAAAAAGCAAAGACGATTCCCTAAAGTAACGATGCAGAAGCCCTGGTTCCTACAAACTTCGAAAAGTGTACTACTCTCATGCCTCAGAAAAACAATTTGGGAACTTTATCTCGCTCACGAAGTTGAATTAAATCTGTAACACATACGTTCCTTCATAATTCAGTGCAACATAAAGTAAATAAACCCTGGATAACTTCTGCTTGAGCACTGCACAGTGAGTGATAAGTCGCAACCGGCAGTGAATCAGCGTTCGTCTCACGACACAACAGTAGTGCGACGAGGCTGTTTATTCAGTTTTGCGGCTGTTGCCTGAGAATATAAAAGAATCTGCAAGCCACCTGACTCAAAATGTAATTCGTGAATATACTTTAACTTACCATAAAATAACGTGGGCAGCATCAATGAGCACGACAAATAAGCAACAGCAAGCGCTGAAGCAGCTCCTGTTCATCTAGACTGACTTGACTTGAAAGTTAAGAGCGTTCAAAGAAAAGTCGCATATTATCGATGTCTTGTAAAATCGAAATCTCGTGACTGATTTTCCTAGAAATCGTGGATCGTAAAGCGATGCAGCAAGGTTCAACACAATGGCGGTCTTGAACCTGTCATGCTTTCATAGTTTATCACAAAGAATTATAAGCTATATTTTGCAATAAATTCGAGAAATGTGCTTCGATAAGCAATTCTACTGTAAATGAAAAAAAGCAAGAAAATGATTTTACAACCACGCCAGGGCATTCAAACCTGCTGCACGATTAAGATCCACGATAAGCATTAGGAATATCATATCTCATTTCACTCTCCTTCAATAACTAAAAACTATTTTACAGTTCAGGAGAGGCTTATATCTTTGAATTTGCACAACAAAGTGACAAAGTAATTTAGGGCGCTATAATCATCTTTCTCTCAGCGACATACTGCGACATTACTGCTGTGTATTTGATGTGACAGAAGGACAAATGCATGCCTCTGGATAAGGCTTGGCTCGTAAAAGTCCTAGGGCAAAGCCGTACATCTCGTGCTTTATGTCCTGTTGTTGTATTAGCTAAATAATTTACCAAAACGCGTTTGCTGTGGTCGAATAGTTTATAGTTGATAAGTTACGAGAACAATAAATAAATGGAAATAATCGGCGAAAGTAATCTAATAAACCTAGGCAACACTACATATGTGACTATTAAGAACTGGTAGTTTATTCAATAACGTCCAAAATCTTACTGAATGCTGGTGCTACAATTAGTTTTATACACATATAAAAATTTTATTGAAATATATCAGCATCCTTGAATTATCTGGTGTAACATGAAATATTACAGAATCCCCACTAAGATCAATCCGTGACGTGTACTCAGTATACAAGTTCCGTGACCCACATTATTAGACACCCACAACAAATATTCCGATAAGTGATCCAAAGTGTCTCTACATAAACAGAATCACACCACCCTGGCGTTCTCTCCGATGACAGAAAACTAGAGTCTCTCTTTCTCTCTCGATGTCCCAAATAGTTCTTTTTCCTCTTCCGACCCTCCTGCTCTCAAGAGTACTTCTTCCCCCGTCAACACCCACTGACGTCATAATACTTCAGCCAATGAGAGCTCGAGCACCACCCTACCGAGTTACACACGTCGTACAACACTTCGGCATATATGCAAATGTACCTCCATTCCTACACTAATGATTCTATAAAATACATGTTCTAACTGACAGGTTATGTGATGACGGATCTGTTGACACAAATTATTATCAGTTTTAATTACATATCTAATTAACATCGACATATTTGCACTCCTAACACACCCTCATTTATATTACTCTCTAAAGAGAAAAAAGAAGGCGTACTGGTCACAAATAGATATTCATAAAGGCCATTAGAATTGCTACACCACGAAAATGACGTGCTACAGACGAAATTTAACCAACAGGAAGAAGATGCTGATTAGCTTTTCAGAGCATTCACACAAGGCTGGCGCCCGTGGCGACACCTAGAACGTGCTCACATCAGGAAAGTTTAAAAACGCTTTCTCATACACAAACAGCAGTTGACCGGCGGTGCCTGGTGAAATGTTGTTGTGATGCCTCGTGTAAGGAGGAGAAACGCATACCATCACGTTTCCGACTTTGATAAAGGTCGGATCGTAGCCTATCGCGAATGCGGTTTATCGTATCGCGACATTGCTGCTCGCGTTGGTCGAGAACCAATGACTGTTAGCAGAAATGGAATCGGTGGGTTCAGGAGGGTAATACGGAACGCCGTGCTGGATCCCAACGGCCTCGTATCACAAGCAGTCGAGATTACAGGCATCTTATCCGCATGGCTGCAACGGATCATGTAGCCACGTCCCGATCCGTGAGTCACCGCATGGGGACGTTTGCAAGACAACGACCATCTGCACGAACAGTTCGACGACGTTTGCAGCAGCATGGACTATCAGCTCGGAGATCATGGCTACGGTTACCCTTGATGCTGCATCACAGACAGGAGCGCCTGCGATGGTGTACTCAACGACGAACTTGGGTGCACGAATGGCAAAACGTCATTTTCTCCGATGAATACAGGTTCTGTTTACAGCATCATGATAGTCGCATCCCCGGCCGGGGAGGCGGAGCTGTTCTAGGCGCTACAGTCTGGAACCGCAGGACCACCACGGTCGCAGGTTCGAATCCTGCCTTGGGCATGGATGTGTGTGATGTCCTTAGGTTAGTTAGGTTTAAGTAGTTCTAAGTTCTAGGGGACTGATGATCTCAGAAGTTAAGTTCCATAGTACTCAGAGCCATTTGAACCATTTTTTTGATGGTCGCATCCGTGTTTGGCGACATCGCGGTGAGCGCACATTGGAAGCGTCTATTCGTCATTGCCACACTGGCGTATCACCCGGCGTGATGGTATGGGGTGCCATTGGTTACAGGTCTCCGTTACCTCTTGTTCACATTGACGGCACATTGAGCAGTGGACGTTACATTTCGGGTGTGTTACTACCCGTGGCTCTACCCATCATTTGATCCCTTCCAAACCCTACATTTCAGCAGGATAATGCACGACCGCATGTTGCAGGGACTGTACGGGCCTCTTTCCTGATACAGAAAGTGTTCGACTACTGCCCTGGCCAGCACATTCTCCAGATCTCTCTCCAACTAAAAACGTCTGGTCAATGGTGGCCGAGCAGCTGACTCGTCACAATACGCCATTCACTATTCTTGAACTGTGGTATCGTGTTGAAGCTGCATGGGCAGCTGTACCTGTACACGGCATCCACGCTCTGTTTGAGTCATTGCCCAGGCGTATCGAGGCCGTTATTACGGCCAGAGGTGGTTGCTCTGGGTACTGATTTCTCAGGATCGATGCATCCAAATTGGGTGAAAATGTAATCTGATGTCAGTTCTAATATAATATATTTGTCCAATGAATACCCGTTTATCATCTGCATTTCTTCTTGGTGCAGCAATTTTAATGGCCAGTAGTGTATGACGCTGCAGCACAATTTCGCTGCGCAGTTGGCAAGGATAGTAAACAGGAAACAGTATCTATGCTTTACAGACAGGCGCGTAAACAATTTATACAGATGTCAGCATTTGAGAGAAGACGTGTAGTTGCTCTCAAAGTAACCGGTCGGAGCAGTCGGCCAATCGCTCGACATTTGAGTAGGAGCGATACCATTATTCAACAATGTTGGCAGGAATGAATGAAACATAGCCGAAGACAGCGTCAAGAGGGAAGCAGTCGATCTAGAGAGGCGACAGAACGTGAATACCGAGCAATCGTCACAGAGGCTCTCAGAGTTCCGTACTCATCATCGAGCCGACGTACAACTGACGACAAGGACCATTAATAGGCAGCTCACAGAAAGTGGACTCTCACGTGGCCTCGAATGTCACTGACTAGAGCAGAACCGTTCGCAGTTTTGAGAGCTGCTTCTAACTGAACCCCGATAACAAATGAAGACGTATCTGGAGAGGTCCCGGACAGCGGTGAGATGACAGCCTGAGTGTCTCCAACCATACGGCCTGACAGCCAGGTATGGTGGTCTGGGGCGCCATTTCGTTTCGCAGCAGGAGCTCTTTGGTTGTCATCCGCAGCACCCTTAGGGCATAGCGGAATGTTGACGATACACTATGTCACGTTTTGTTGCCCTTCTTCGATAGCCATCCTGTGCTTACATTTCAGCAAGATAATGCCCACCCGGGTAAAGTGAGTTTCTACTGCTTGCCTTCGTACTTTCCAAACCCTGCTTTGGCTAGCGAGGACACCGGATCTCTTCCCAACTGAGAACTTTTGGAGCGTTACGGGTAGAGCAGTCCAACCAGCTCGGGATTTTGACGATCTAACTCGCCAGTTGGACAAAAACTGGCGCGATATCCTTCAGGAGGACATCCAGAAACTCTGTCAATCAATGTCAAGCCTTTCGGGGTAGCCGCTCGGTCTAGAGCGTCTTATCACGGTCCGCGTGGCTCCCCCCGTTTGAGGTTCGATTCCTCCTCGGACACGTATGTGTGTGTTGTCCATATCGTAAGCTAGTTTAAGTTAGATTAAGTAGTGTGTAAGCCTAGCGAACGATGACCTAAGCAGTTTGGTCTCATAAGATCTTACCACAAATTTACAAATTCAACGTCAGGACGAATAACTGCCTGCATAAGCGCCAAGGCAATATCAAAGCGTTGCCGAGTTGCTTGATTTGTAAAGTTCCTTCTCCTGAATAAATCACCCAATTTTTCTGAAATTGTAATACTCTGATTGTCTGTAGACTACGTCAAGTTGTGTGTAATCAGCATTGATAATATATTATTAAATCTACACTCTGCGATATGTTATCTGTGAAAGTGTGGAGAACGGTCGGGTTCGACGCCCTTAGACATATATAAATTTAATATTGTTCAATATTTAACAACAATGTAATATTGAAACTTCCTGGCAGATTAAAACTGTGTGCCAAACCGAGACTCGAACGCGGGACCTTTGCCTTTCGCGGGCAAGTGCTCTACCATCTCAGCTACCCAAACACGACTCACGCCCCGTCCTCACAGCTTTACTTCCGCAAGTATCTCGTCTCCTGCCTTTCAAACTTTACAGATGCTCTCCTGCGAAACTTGCACAACTAGCACTCCTGAAAGAAAGGATAGTGCGAAGACATGGCTTAGCCACAGCCTGGGGGATGTCTCCAGAATGAGATTTTCACTCTGCAACGGAGAGTGCGCTGTTATGAAACTTGCTGGCAGATTAAAACTGTGTGTCGGAGCGAGACTTGAACTAGGGACCTTTCCCTTTCGCGGGCAAGTGCTCTAGCATCTCATTCTGGAATGTAATATTGCTTGTTTGTCGCTATGATGCTACTTTGCGATACCAGTACTGGACACATGTTTCATTGAAAACCACAAAATTATTTGTCACTCAGTATGTGTAAACATTTGTGATGGAATGAATGGTTTGATAGTAAATACAATTACGACTACAACCGCAAATTTTGTATATGATTTATTGCCTTCCGTCGATTGTCTTAGTTCTCTTTTACTGTATCAGTCTTCCCGGCCTTAATTCGAGTTAAATCTGTCATTAGTCAACCGTATACTCCACTCAGGATACAACTGCCTGAGACAGCGCGGCAGACCTGCGGCCGCTTGGAAACGCCATGCCGGCAAATCCCGGTCGCTCGCTCGCGCTGTCCATAGCCCCTTCAGCACCTGCTCAGCGGAAACCACATCCAACCTTCTAGCTGTTTGTTCATATTTGACTGAAAATCCACTTACCTGTTGCTATGTTGAGTTCCAGCCATCGATTTCCCCATCGACTCGTTACGTTGTATTATGAACAATTTTTAAGATTCCAGTTTACTGCGTTCAAGCACATGATCCAGTTCTTACTCGTGGAGTGAACGCATCCAAGCAGTACCAACCTAACCTCGCCACGATAACTAAGTTTCACCACAGCAAGTAAACTGAATTTGTGTCACCCAATCCCTCATCAAATGTTGGATGTAGAATCCAACAGAGAAAGGCTGTCTTCTATCTAGTTCCACCAACAAGCATCCAGTCGAATCCGGAACAACACATAGAATCGAATGTAAAGAAAATTCTCTTTCAAACAAGAATGACCACATGGGTTGCGAACTGCGAACGATTCTCGTTGGTCGAAAATAAACTGACTCCCCAAAAACGTAAAAGAGGTAAAACTGATACAGTGACCAAGCAACCATCTTCCCTCGTATCTCGAATAACTGCATCATCGCGTTTGGCGTGAAAGAAAACCTAAGCACTCAACATGGGTGCAAGGTACAAATGGTTCAAATGGCTGTGAGCAGTATGGGACTTAACATCTGAGGTCATCAGTCCCCTAGAGCTTAGAATTACTTAAACCTAACTAACCTAAGGACATCACACACATCCATGCCCGAGGCAGGATTCAAACCTCCGACCGTAGCGGTGCCGCGGTTCCAGACTGAAGCGCCTAGAACCGCTCGGCCACACCGGCGGGCGACGCAAGGTACACATCATAAAATTTTCCGATAGGGAAAAGGTGTAATGAATTCCCGGAATTCAAATGTATGAAAAATAGCCAAAATTACGTTATAGCAGTTTCAAAAACTGTTTAGAAACATATCTGCGGGGCGAGAGGATATACGAGTAACTCAATTCAATTTATAGATGATTAACACGGAGACAGATACCGATGACCATGTGTTCTGAACCAATATGATACGAGATCAAAGATATAAAATAAGTCCATGCACAAAAGCCAACATGTAGAGAACATGTTTTTAGATAACATCAATACTACCGCAACTTCCGATGGTATAAATCAAACCCCCATGCCCGCTGCTTGGTGCTATCTCATTTCTATTCTGAAAGTAGCTGGGCGATTACACCCATATCAAACACAAGTGCCTGAACAGCTGTTATGCCGCGTTGCCAGTGAAACGAGAGCAGTGCAGTCAAACTTCGTAAGGAAATCAGCCGATCGATGCATACAGATTAGCTAGCCTCATTCAAAGCTCTAGCTGTGCAGTAAGAGATCCTATCTCTTTCCTGTTTGCCAAAGACATGCTTCACTCGCGGACAGGCACAGCTGCGAGGGGCGTTCAACAAGTAATGCAATATTTTTTTCTGAAAAGAGGTTGACTTTATTCAGAATTCGAATACCCGATATTATTAGCCACTCTTTTGGGCGCAAAACCTTATTTTTTAACACAATATTACTTCAATGCGCCGGGATTACACCATCTTACTGGGAGGGCCTGTATGGCCGTATGGTGGAGGTCGGACAGGTTTGCACGACCTGGTTGCGATTGCGACGGTCACCTCGCCCAACGACTCACCATGGTTTTGTTCACTGCCAGGTCTCCGCCGACATCCTACCACTGCGTAAGAACATCTACGATGCTCTGGTTTTCCGCCAAAAGAAACTCACTAACGCCGGCTGGTGTGGCCGATCGGTTCTAGGCGCTTCAATCTGGAACCGCGTGACTGCTACAATCGCAGGTTAAAATCCTGCCTCGGGCACGGATGTGTGTGATGTCCTTAGGTTTGGGTTGGGTTGTTTGGGGGAAGAGACCAAACAGCGAGGTCATCGGTCTCATCGGATTTGTGAAGGACGGGGACGGAAGTCGACCGTGCCCTTTCAAAGGAACCATCCCGGCATTTGCCTGGAGCGATTTAGGGAAATCACGGAAAACCTAAATCAGGATGGCCGGACGCGGAATTGAACCGTCGTCCTCCCGAAAGCGAGTCCAGTGTGCTAACCACTGCGTCACCTCGCTCGGTGATATCTTTAGGTAAGTTGAGCTTGAGTAGTTCTAAGTTCTAGGGAACTGATGACCTCAGATGTTAAGTCCCATAGTGCTCAGAGCAAGTTGAACCATTTTTGAACCTCACTAACGTCTCTCTGCTTGAAACGTACCTCATTTACATTCATCACTTCGAAGACTATGTATAGCGCTGCCAGCTATCGGAACTGCATGAAACTATAGGGGCTAAAGTTGGAATATTCCACAAACAAAAGACTCAGCATTTTTTACACCGAAATTGGCCGAGAAAAAAAAGTCTCGTATTTACTGACGATCTGTGAGTCAACAGATGACTTTTGAGAGCAGCTGCCCGCAAAGTATGGAAGGCACACACTAAAAAATGTCCTCACTTCAACTGGAGTCATTTGGCACCCTGCGCTGAGCCATATGGTACTTTCAGAAACGAGTAGCGGCGAACGTTAACTTAGTTTTGAGGTACACTTACGTTAATCAGACACATTACGTTTTGTGGCTTTCTCCAAACTGGCAGAGAATTGAGATCGTTAGGAGGAGCGGATTTGCCAGTTGCCTTGTGTTAAATGGCGGGAAATCCAAAAAATCCAACATTGTGGAACTAATGAAATCTTCCTAGGTCTGAATCAAAAATGGCTGACATTACGACAATCTATTGCTGTATAGATACACAAATCCAAGAAGGTGACCTGGTAATTCTAAGACAGCCTCCGTGACTTCGTAATTCAAGATGGTGATCCAAGGTGGTTCATCTCACAGTATCGTGACGGCGTCCATGGTTGTCAGATTTTCCACAGACCTACTACGCCCGAATGAAAGATAGTGGATGTTGGAAATGGTTGATGCTTGCTATGTCATTTGCCATATGTTTAGAACCCAAGATGACCGCTAGGTTACCTCTTGACATTACAGACCACTTATTCCAATTCCGTAGTGGCAGATAATTCAAGAAATTCACGACCATCGCTTGTGCTCTGTATGACATCTGGTCTTCATTTTAAAATGGCTGCAAATCTGAAATTATCGTTTTCCTCCACTCCTATGACGATACAGTTCGCTTACGTTAAGAGCCCACTACACCTAAGTTTAAAATGGCGGGTTACTCAAAAAAATGGGAAATTCAAGAAATTCACTTGTCCTAAAATTCAAAATAGAGATAAATTCAAAAATCCACTTGCTCTGTGTTTAATATGTGGGGAAGGCCACTGGTGCAACCTAAATATCAGAGGTAGTTGTCCTAAGTGTAAACTATACAGCTCACTTGTGCAACCTGCATAGTTGTCAAACAAATGCTAGTGTTATGTGTGCATGTAGAATATGATATGAATGGGTGAGGTATCTCCAGCGCTCCTGATGTTGAACCTCAGTACAATTCTGAAGACTTCCAGAGATTCGATAGATTCACTGCCAAGAGTTCGCTGCAAGCAGCAAAGAATTAGTCTTTGACGTCAGAAAGTACAGCTCTTACTGGAAAATACTACGCATTACAGGATGCAGCCTACAATTAGTGTAACACAGAAGCGACATTGTATTGTGTACCGGCACGCTACTGAGCAGTCATTCCGATTTTAAAGAACTGTTATCGAATTGCTGCCCAAACCATAGATCTATATCGCTAACTTCAGTTGGCTGTGGAATTTTAGAGCGTGTCTTATGACCATTGGTGAGTCGGAATATCAACATGCATTCCATATGTGGTGTCACCGCCAGAGCCCACACCTGCTAGGTGGTAGCCTTTAAATCCTACTCGCTTGTCGCCACTATCAGTGATTGCAAACCGAGCGCCGCCACACGGCAGGTCTGGTCTAGAGAGACTCCCTAGCACTCGCCCCTGTTGTACAGCCTTTGCGAGCGATGGTTCACTGACTACATACGCTCTCATTTGCGGAGACGAATGTTTAGCATAGCCTTCAGCTACGTCATTTGCTACGACTTAGCAAGGCGCCATATTCAGTTACCATCAATGTATTCTGAACAAATAATATTGTGAATCATGTACCGTCAACAGCGACGTTCATCATTAATGGATTATTTTTAACTATCAAACTAATTACGTCCACTTACTGAATTCTAATTCCTTGTCATGATACAGACTTCCCATCCGTATAGTTCTTCCGTCCTCACGCCAGCCTGCGTGAACTAAAACGCGTGCATTTCGGCCTCCACTAGTAACACGGTGTTGGCTCTTCTACCAACACAACACCATAAACAATGATCGCATGGAACTCAGGTCGTCCTGTGAGGTACGGAGAGCAAGAGATACTAGCGTTTAGGGCGATACCTGTTCGATACATTTCTGCAGCGTCGCCACACGAACAAAATACGGACTATCACACTCGATTTATGGGTGGCTGCAAGAGTTCCTAGCAAATAGTGTTTTATTCTTACGTAGAGGAAAGTTCAGGCTGTAAAACCAGTTCACGCATTCCTGTGGTGAGTGTCATAGCATCTACCTGTGGCACAGTGACCGCGGTGGTGTCGGTCTGACGTAATTAGGAACGTCCGATGGAATGTGGCCTCTAATATCTGTGACATCGCGTCAGCTCACGCGGCACAATAGTACTTGTATCTGAAGGCAACAGTTGTTAACTTTTCAATAATAAATAACTGGTAACAAGTCTTGGTAAACCTAGGACACGCGTAATACAACTAGGTTCAAACTGACAAGAGTGTTGACCACGGCAGACTAGTTGTTGTTGTGGACTTCAGTCCTGAGACTGGTTTGATGAAGCTCTCCATGCTACTCTATCCTGTGCAAGCTTCTTCATTTCCCAGTACCTACTGCAACCTACATCCTTCTGAATCTGCTTAGTGTATTCATCTCTTGCTCTCCCTCTACGATTTTTACCCTCCACGCTGCCCTCCAATACTAACCTGGTGATCCCTTGATGCCTCAGGACATGTCCTACCAACCGATCCCTTCTTCTGGTCAGGTTGTGCCACAAACTTCTCTTCTCCCCAATCCTCTTCAATACTTCCTCATTAGTTATGTGATCTACCCATTTAATCTTCAGCACTCTTCTGTAGCACCACATTTCGAAAGCTTCTATTCTCTTCTTGTCCAAACTATTTATCGTCCATGTTTCACTTCCATACAGAGCTACACTCCTTACAAATACTTTCAGAAATGACTTCCTGACACTTAGATCCATAATCGATGTTAACAAATTTCTCTTCTTTAGGAATTCTTTCCTTGCCATTGCCAGTTTTATATCCTCTCTACTTCGACCATCATCAGTTATTTTGCTCCCCAAATAGCAAAACTCCTTTACTACTTTAAGTGTCTCATTTCCTAATCTAATTCTCCTTCAGCATCACCCGACATAATTCGACTACATTCCATTATCATCGTTTTGCTTTTGTCGATGTTCATTTTATATCCTCCTTTCAAGACACTATTAATTCCGTTCAACTGCTCTTCCAAGTCCTTTGCTGTCTCTGACAGAATTACGATGTCATCGGCGAACCTCAAAGTTTTTATTTCTTCTCCATGGATTTTAATACCTACTCCGAATTTTCTTTTGTTTCCTTTACTGCTTGCTCAATATACAGATTGAATAACATCCGGGAGAGACTAAAAACCTGTCTCACTCCCTTCCCAACCACTGCTTCCCTTTCATCTCCCTCAACTCTTATAACTGCTATCTGGTTTATGTACAAATTGTAAATAGCCTTTCGCTCCCTGTATTTTACCCCTGCCACCTTCAGAATTTGAAAGAGAGTATTCCAGTCAACATTGTCAAAAGCTTTCTCTAAGTCTACAAATGCTAGAAACGTAGGTTTGCCCTTCCTTAATCTAGCTTCTAAGATAAGTCGTAGGGTCAGTATTGCCTCACGTGTTCCAACATTTCTACGGAAGCCAAACTGATCTTCCCAGAGGTCAGCTTCTACTAGTTTTTCCATTCGTCTGTAAAGAATTCGTGTTAGTATTTTGCAGCTGTGACTTATTAAACTGATAGTTCGGTAATTTTCACATCTGTCAACACCTGCTTTCTTTGGGATTGGAATTATTATATTCTTCTTGAAGTCTGAAGGTATTTCGCCCGTCTCATACATCTTGCTTACCAGATGGTAGAGTTTTGTCAGGACTGGCTCTCCCGAGGCCGTCAGTAGTTCCAATGGAATGTTGTCTATTCCGGGGGCCTGCGGCAGACTAATCAAACAGAATTTCGATATTGCAGTGCCTGTGCTGTTAAGAACCATCCAACGCATACTGAACTTTTCTTTACATTAAGATTAAAGGCTATAAAATGTAGACTGGCAATGGCAAAGAAAGCGTTTCTGAAGAAGAGAAATTTGTTAACATTATGTATAGATTTAAGTGTCAGGAAGTCGTTTCTGAAAGTATTTGTATGGAGTGTAGCCATGTATGGAAGTGAAACGTGGACGATAAATAGTTAAGACAAGAAGAGAATTGAAGCTTTTGAAATGTGGTGCTACAGAAGAATGCTGAGGAATAGATCACATGACTTATGAGGAAGTACTGAATAGAATTGGAGAGAAGAGAAATTTGTGGCACAACTTCACTAGAAGAAGGGATCGGTTGGTAGGGCATATTCTGAGGCATCAAGGGATCACCAATTTGGTATTGGAGGACAGTGAGGAGGGTAAAAATCGTAGAAGGCGACCAAGAGATAAATGCACTAAACAGATTCAGAAGGATGTAGGTTGCAGTAGGTACTGGGAGGTGAAGAAGCTTGGACAGCGTAAGGTAGCGTGGAGAGTCTCTGGAATGAAGACCACAACAAGAACAAGATTAAAACGCTGTCTGATAGGAACTTGAGCCGTGTGCGGCTCGCTGGCATGCCATGCATCTTGTTTTTATGGTTCTGTCGCCTCTTTCTTATTCAATTTTTTGGCGTCACTAAGTTGCTGATTTGCTTCCCCGTGAGTGGCAGCAGCAGAGCTTATCGATAAGTGCATTATCGTACTGTCTCTGGAGCGACCGTTGGTATTTCCGGGTCGTCGTCTGTCGGGAGTTCAGTCGGGGGGCGAAGCAGTTGGTGACGGAGCGCCAGTGAGATCTGCACAGCCAGTACTCGCCCGACCACTGGCGACATACACGCAGTGTCCGACAGAAGGAGACTTGAGCAGGAACGACCGTTGGTTGGTCGTTCGTCTCATCTGGCGACATGTATTTGGTCTCCCGACCGCTTCTGGGCAAGTGTTCCCTCTACATGGGTGGGTCCGAGCCAGTGTGTCCTGGTCGCCGTGTCTCCGAGTCCCAAACGGACATCGAACTCAGTCGGGTTGGAGCTGCAGTGAGCTCCGGACAGCCAAGACTCGCCCCATCGTTGACGATACTCATAACTTCAGTGGCGACGGCCTTGGGTGGTCGTTCGGGTCGGGCGTCTCATCGGACGACGTGTATTTGCTCACCGACCGCTTATGAAAAATCACTGTGTATGTTATTTGTCATTTCTCCTTGTTGTTCCACGGTGATTAGTTTTAGAATCGTCGGAGTTCTTGGTTCAAATGGCTCTGAGCACTATGGGACTCAACTTCTGAGGTCATCAGCCTCCTAGAACTTAGAACTACTTAAACCAAGCTAACCTAAGGACATCACACACATCCATGCCTGAGGCAGGATTCGAACCTGTGACCGTAGCGGTCGCGCGGTTCCAGACTGTAGCTCCTAGAACCGCTCGGCCACTCTGTCCGGCTCGGAGTTCTTTGTACAAGTGTTTACGTGGAACTGTGTGTAGCTTCTGTGATTTCCGCTGAACAAATGAATGCTGTCTGCGTATTAGAGTAGCCAGTTGGTCGTTTGCGGAATGAGGGGAATTGATTGGATTGTTGGTTGGTTCTCTCCAGCCGTCCATAGGTCGTGCTGCCATCCGATTATTTAGTGTTACGCTCGGCTGCCTGTCTCACCTAAACAGTTGTTTGAGTTTCCTCCCCAGGCCGACCCTTGAAACACTTCTGAGCACCACTGTTCTGTTCTTTGTAATTGTGATTTTCTTTTGTCACAAGTACTGTGCCAAGCCTTTAGCCGTGTGTTAATTTTGTCTGTTCTATGTTCAGTATATGGCCTTCAGCCGAACATTATATGAAGTATTTTAAAATTAGACATACAGCCATGTTTTATTTAAAAATTTTGTTTCTTCTGTATTTAGGCCTTCAGCTGCATTTGTTTTAAAATCTGTGGCTTTCAGCCGTAATGTGTAAATTCCTGTCAGTAAGGTTTGTCTTTAATTATCGTGAATTCTTAAAATGGCCTTCAGCCGTACTGTGTAAATGCTTATCTTAATGTTTGTCAAGATATTTCTTCTTAAGATGGTTTTCTGTTGTACTGTGTAAATGCTTGTCTTCAAAGACTGCCTTTTATTATGCTGAAATATTAATGGGCTTTCAGCTGAGGAATTAATTTAAATTTTCCTTAATACGGATTTCAGTCGAAACTGGTAAATGCTTGCCTTTAAAGAATTTCCTTTGCTGATCAGAAATATTATTTGAGCCTTTAGCCGAGAAGATATTTTAATTTTACTTAAGTAAGGCCTTCAGCTGTTTGTCTAAACACTTGTGCCTTTAAAAGAATTATTTGAGGATATTTTAATTTTACCTAAGTAAGGCCTTCAGCCGTTTGTCTAAATCCTTCTGTTGTAAAATCAATTATTTAAACCTTATTACTGTTAAGTGACTTGGGTCGTCAGCCGTGAACTGATCCTTGTTGTTTTAAAGATAAAACTGTGCATAGTGTTTTCGAGGAATAAAGTTCTGTGTTCTTGTGTCACTAACAGTAACCGATCTTTGCCCCTTTCCACAAACTGAGCCGCTCTGTCCTGCGAAACCAGACTCCTGAACTCTTCCAGTCAATCATAAATATGATGTGATATTCAGTGTTTATCGCGGCAGTCTAATCAACCAATTAAGTCATTGCATCTTTCTTCTTAATTACACAGGCACTGCAGTATCGTATTGATTCGTTGATACCAGGCAGTCATTTCATAAAAACTGTACTCCCCTGCAAGAGAATGACATAAACTGTAGCCGACCGGGGTGGCCGAGCGGTTCTAGGCGCTACAGTCTGGAACCGCGCAACCGCTCCGGTCGCAGATTCGAATCCAGCCTCGAGCATGGATGTGTGTGATGTCCTTAGGTTAGTTAGGTTTAAGTAGTTCTACGTTCTAGGGGAATGATGACCTCAGAAGTTTAGTCCCATAGTGCTCAGAGACATTTGAAGCCATAAACTGTATATAAATACAGGTTGTGACGCAGGAACGACGACACTGGAAACTCTGGTCTGCAAAGCGGTTAAGACTACCGCTCGCATAAAGCGGGAAATTTGGATTTGAGCCACGGTCCGGCACAAATTTCCACTGTCGTCATTCCGTTTTACAGCTGATGACTGTTTCTTTTCGTAGCTGCGAATACATTTCATGTACAAAGAGAATTAAGCAAAGCTAGAGCATAAACTAAGAAGAACTAGAAAAAAAAAGTTCTCATTATAAAAATCTTAAAACCAAAAGCCTTCACTGACAGAGATCAGACTAGCTGTGCCATTCTAATTTATTCATCCCGTGCACTCCGGTACTCAAACCAATAAATGAGCAATTTAGACGTTACATCTACATCTACATCTACATGGATACTCTGCGAATCGCACTTAAGTGCCTGGCAGAGTGTTCGCCGAACAACATTCACAATTCTCTATTATCCCAATCTCGTATAGCGCGGGGGAAGAATGAACACCTATATCTTTCCGTACGAGCTCTGATGTCCTTTATTTTGTCTTGGTGATCGTTCCTCCCTATGTAAGTCAGTGTCAACAAAATATTTTCGCATTTGGAGGAGAAAGCTGGTGATTGGAATTTCGTGAGAAGATTCTGTCGCAACGAAAAACTCCTTTCTTTTAATAATGCCCATCCCAAATCCTGTATCATTTCTGTGACACTCTCTCCCATATTTTGCGATAATATAGAACGTGCTGCCTTTCTTTGAACTTTTTTTATGTACTCAGTCAGTGCTCGCTGAGGAATGAAATAAATAGGAAGTGCAAGGAAGCTAAGACGAAATGGTTGCAGGAAAAATGTGAAGACATCGAAAAAGATATGATTGTCGGAAGGACAGACTCAGCATACAGGAAAGTCAAAACAACCTTTGCTGACATTAAAATCAACGGTGGTAACATTAAGAGTGCAACGGGAATTCCACTGTTAAATGCAGAGGAGAGAGCAGATAGGTGGAAAGAATACATTGAAAGCCTCTATGAGGGTGAAGATTTGTCTGATGTGATAGAAGAAGGAACAGGAGTCGATTTAGAAGAGATAGGGGATCCAGTATTAGAATCGGAATTTAAAAGAGCTTCGGAGGACTTACGGTCAAATACGGCAGAACGGATACATAACATTCCATCAGAATTTCTAAAATCATTAGGGGAAGTGGCAAAAAACGACTATTCACGTTGGTGTGTAGTATATATGAGTCTGGCGACATACCATCTGACTTTCGGAAAAGCATCATCCACACAATTCCGAAGACGACAAGAGCTGACAAGTGCGAGAATTATCTCACAATTAGCTTAACAGTTCATGCATTGAAGCAGCTTACAAGAATAATATACAGAAGAATGGAAAAGAAAATTGAGAATGCGCTAGGTGACGATCAGTTTGGCTTTAGGAAAAGTAAAGGCACGAGAGAGGCAATTCTAACGTTACGGCTAATAATGGAAGCAAGGCTAAAGAAAAATCAAGACACGTTCATAGGATTTGTCGACTTGGAAAAAGCGTTCGACAATATAAAATGGTGCAAGCTGTTCGAGATTCTGAAAAAAGTAGGGGTAAGCTATAGGGAGAGACGGGTCATATACAATATGTACAACAACCAAGAGGGAATAATAAGAGTGGACGATCAAGAACGAAGTGCTCATATTAAGAAGGGTGTAAGACAAGGCTGTAGCCTTTCGCCCCTACTCTTCAATCTGTACATCAAGGAAGCAATGATGGAAATAAAAGAAAGGTTCAGGAGTGGAATTAAAATACAAGGTGAAAGGATATCAATGATACGATTCGCTGATGACATTGCTATCCTGAGTGAAAGTGAAGAAGAATTAAATGATCCGCTGAACGTAATGAACAGTCTAATGAGTACACAGTATGGTTCGAGAGCAAATCGGAGAAAGACGAAGGTAATGAGAAGTAGTAGAAATGAGAACAGCGAGAAACTTAACATCAGGATTGATGGTCACGAAGTCAATGAAGTTAAGGAGTTCTGCTACCTAGGCAGTAAAATAACCAATGACGGACGGAGCAAGGAGGACATCAAAAGAACAGACTCGCTACGGCAAAAAAGGCATTTCTGGCAAAGAGAAGTCTACTAATATCAAAAACCGGCCTTAATTTGAGGAAGAAATTTCTGAGGGTGTACGTCTGGAGTACAGCATTGTATGGTAGTGAAACATGGACTGTGGGAAAACTGGAACAGAAGAGAATCGTAGCATTTGAGATGTGGTGCTATAGACGAATGTTGAAAATTAGGTGGACTGATAAGGTAAGGAATGAGGAGGTTCTACGCAGAATCGGAGAGGAAAGGAATATGTGGAAAACACTGATAAGGAGAAAGAACATGATGATAGGACATCTGCTAAGGCATGAGGGAATGGCTTCCATGGTACTAGAGGGAGCTGTAGAGGGCAAAAACTGTAGAGGAAGACAGATATTGGAATACATCCAGCACATAATTGAGGACATAGGTTGCAAGTGCTACTCTGAGATGAAGTGGTTAGCACAGGAAAGGAATTCGTGGCGGGCCGCATCAAACCAGTCAGTAGACTGAACACAAAAAAAAAGAAAAAAAAAAGATAAGGAACAGCAAAGGGCCTATAACATTACCTTGGGGAACGCCAGAAATCACTTCTGTTTTACTCGATGACTTTTCGTCAATTGCAACGAACTGTGACCTCTCTGACAGGAAATCACAGATCCAGTCACATAACTGAGACGATATTCCATATGCACGAAATTTCACTACGAGCCGCTTGTGTGGTACAGTGTCAAAAGCCTTCTGGAAATCTAGAAATACGGAATCGATCTGAAATCCCTTGTCAATAGCACTCAACACTTCATGTGAATAAAGAGCTAGTTGTGTTTCACAGGAACGATGTTTTCTAAACCCATGTTGACTGTGTGTCAATAGACCGTTTCCTTCGAGGTAATTGGTTCAAATGGTTCTGAGCACTATGGGACTTAACATCTATGGTCATCAGTCCCCTAGAACTTAGAACTACTTAAACCTAACTAACCTAAGGACATCGCACAACATCCAGTCATCACGAGGCAGAGAAAATCCCTGACCCCGCCGGGAATCGAACCCGGGAACCCGGGCGTAGGAAGCGAGAACGCTACCGCACGACCACGAGCTGCGGACTTCGAGGTAATTCATTATGTTCGAACACAATATATGTTCTAAAATCCTGCTTCATATCGACGTTAAGCCAAAAAAAGAAGAAAAAACATTCAAAGACAAGGACAAATTATTGGGTCGAAGCGATTTCGGACCAATAAACACCAAGCAACAAAACCGAGTGCTACTCAGTGGGGAGTACGGTACACTAATGGCGTTTTCCGGATCGAATTGTATGTTAAAGTGAGCGCAATTGCACAGCACCAGGCAATATTCTGAAACGTGTCAATAAGTTTAGTTCTTTTTGGTTGAGCAACGTCGTTAGTGGCAAATGGTGCTCCAGCCTTCCTTTGGCCACGCCCCACGACCCAACGATTCCATCGCGCGATAAACAGCTGCCGACTTTGCCTCTTGTTCTCACGCTCGCACAGGACACACACCGAAGTCGTGCACTAGAGTTGGGCAAACTGAAACACGCAACTGTTTCGAAACAAATGAAACAGTACAATGTAATGTTTCGATACGCTGCTTCGAAACAGTGAAACAGTTTGTGTTTTGTAATCTAATAAACCAACACATTTTATCATCTTGACTGTCTACTATATAAGTATGTCCACATAATCTTGACTGTCTACTATATAAGCATGTCCACATAAACACAAATGAGGTGCGAGAGCGCTAATCATATCGCAGAAAGTATGAAATTATCACTTAGGCGTCTTGGCAGTTCCGTATTTCCTGCACCAAATGCGCTGCTTTCGTGTCCTTTTACTTTCATACTGAGGACAGCCATAGCTGAAGACAGAAGAGCCACCACGAACGGAATTGGAGGAGGGAGCAAACTGCAGAAACAACGGATATGCTACTAGGATTCCCATATTCTGTTAGTATGGGTAATATACCCATCCTGTTAATTTCCATTCACACAAAGGGAATCGTTGTAGATAATAGGCACAGTGACTACAGACTCACAAATAACGCCAAATAATTCGAATTAATAACAAAATATGACAGAAAATATTTTTGTCTTTCTAGGTGTTTCGAACCGTTACTATAAATTCACTATGCTTCCTAGCCCTCCCCGTTCACCACTACACTACCAGTGATGTGTCAAAAGATTGCTTGCAATTATACCTACATCTAATTTATGTATATGTCTAATAACTGTCACTCTACGCCTTTTTTTATTCAAAGTGTAGGCTTACTTGCGTTTCTTAATGTGATTACTGTACATGAACAGAGAAGCGTATGTTGTAAAAAAGAGTAATTTAACTGAATGATTTTCACATATTCATTATTCTGAATGTGAATAGTATGCGTTGTTTTATTGTCTGGTTAGTGTTTACAAAGCAGATGTTACGCCATTTCGTAATAGGACAGTGAGTTAGAAACGAAGCTTTATTTTCGGATATCTTAAGCTTCATGCTGTTGCTTGTCAGAAAGATTTCGACACTCTTGAAAGTGTTTCATGAAGTGTTATGTTGTGTTTCAGTACCTATGCCGAGCCCGAATCTCGTACTACACAGAGCGGAATGAAACATCACTGTTTCGATACAATTAGTCCGTTCCAAGCACAAGTGGACTGAAACAGTCTTATTTTGAAACAACGATACAGTTTCTGTGTCTGGCTCGTGAGCGAATCTGGTCCGGTTTTCCGAGACAGGGGTAAAATGAAACACCACTGTTTCGAAACAGTGAACCACAGACGTTCCGAAACACTGAAACAGATCCACGTATCGATACACTGTATCGAAACATAGAAACAGTGGCCAAGTCTATCGGGAAATAAAAACACCCGAAGTTAATGACAACGTCTATCAAAAGTCGTTCCAAATTGATACGGTAATAGCTGCACGTAAAACGTCGTACAATGATGCAAACCTAAGCATACCAAAGAACACGCTATCCGCACTCACAGAAAGAAATAAAGCAAAACATTCATAGCCTACCCGATTGCAGAGAGAATTAGTTCTGTATACATTTACATTCACAAATTTACGATGTCAACGGATCAATTCCATCCAGTTCTCCTTCACTATCATCGGAATCGGCGCCAAAACCGTTGTCTTCGTTATCGTCATCATCAACAACACCAAAAGAAATCGTTAAGTATTCGTTTTCATTTATAATGCCGTCTATACTCAGTGCTTCTCTTATGAGTTTAGCAACATGGTCTACTTTTTTCCTCCATGAGGTAGCGTCTACAGTATCAAAACGTTCACGTAGCAGTCTTTCCATTTCTGTTATAGTAAAAGTCTTATTGTTACTTCTAGTGTACGCCTTGGGTTCACTCCAAACCAATTCAATTGGATTAAAATGGCACTGATAAAGCGGTAGCCAAACTACCAAGTGACCCTGTTCGCTCACAATTTCATCTACAACGTATTTAGTCATCACATTCTTATTTTATTTTACGAGCGAGTACAACAGCAGCTTTGTCATGCTCATGCCCGCAGCAATTTCCCTCGCCTGCAACCACTGCAAATGGGTCTGAGCACTATGGGACTTAACATCTGAGGTCATCAGTCCGCTAGAACTCAGAACTACTTAAACCTAACTAACCTAAGGACATCACACATATCCATGCTCGAGGCAGGACCGTAGCGGTCACGCGGTTCCAGACTGTAGCTCCTACAACCGCTCGGCCACTTAGGCCGGCCTGCATCCACTGCACCATAGTTTCTTTACGGTCACTAGTGGTTGGAATTTCATCTAAAATCACTGTAGAAACCGTGGGTAGTCCATATCCTCATGACAGTCACCGGTTAGATCGAAAAACTAAAAGTCCTTCTGGCACAAAGCCGTTTGAAGACCCTGCATTGGCCACAATTAATCGAGATCCTCTTCCTGTCGGCTGATGACTGCTGCTATCATCTGTCCAGCATTTCTCAACTGATTCTCCAGCGTTGACACAGGTTTCGTCTAACTATACGACTGAATGTATGTCCTTTCCTACAATTCTGTGTAAGCTGCAGCGACACGAACTTTTTCAAGTAACAGTTTCCGTACATCTAACTTTTTAAAACGGAAGCCCATACTTTTAAATTTCATTTTAAGCGACGTTTTGCCCCCAGAGAAAACTTCACCTTCTTTTAAAAAAAATTAGCAGCTTTGCTATTGTGGGGTATTCTTTCGTTTTATAGTATCCATATATGTGCCCACGAATCGCATCGTACTGGAAAGAATCAATATCTGTAACAGGACGAGGCTGCTTTTCTTTCTTTCCCGGAGTACTTGATAGCACACTTTCTCCCATAGGGGCTTTCTTCCACACGGTTTACTTCAATGTCTTGTAAGTCTTGAATAGCGTCCCTTTCCTTATAACTGTTCTTTCACTGAGTCCTAGAGTTTTCGAGGTACGCTCTAAAACTTTATCAGCAGGAATCGACGCATGCCCATGAACAGAAGCAAATTCTTTTCGTTGCTTGTAAAACTCGCGCGTGCACCGTAGCAATACCAAAGCCTGACTATTAAGTGCACTCCACGGTGCAACGGATTGTCGCTTGGTGAACGACATCGTTTTGGTGATATTGTTTAACAAACAAAAACTGTAGTCGAGGTGGTAACACAACACAACAGCAGGCGTTCGCGCACTAACATACAATGTTTACACGGAAGCCGGTAACGTGGTAGCGCCGACGCCGGAACCGGCTTTTGTTCGGCGCTGTTATTGGTTCAGAATACGCGGCGCCTCGCGTTCCTCACTTGTTTGTTAGTACCAACTCTGCGGCGCTTGGGGAGTGACCTTGAGGTGACATGTTTCAGCGGCACGGGTATAGGAAAAATCGGGGTCTTAACATAAAGGTAACTGTATGTTTTTTGATACTCCCGCCAGGGAAAAAGGAAATGGGCGGCTTGGATTCTGAACTTGGCACAAGTGACCTGGTAAATATGCAAGCTGTCCCAGGATCCATCAAGTCCACTGCCTTAGATTCATAAGGTTTGGAAAAATCTTACAATCATGCAGACTCCTTCAGTATCGTCACGTCAGCTATCTTGGATTCTGACAACATAGAGGCTGTCCTATTATGCCCAGGTCACCATGTAGGATTTATGGACATTAACGACACTCTAGACTGTCCTAATGTCACCCATGTTAGATTTTATACTTATGACAATTTGGTTAGGCCCCCATCTTGACTTTTTCTAATTTCTGGCAATTTTAGAAGGCATTTGGGTTATTTCGAATTTTCCGACACTCCTGGAAATGGAAAAAGAACACATTGACACCGGTGTGTCAGACCCACCATACTTGCTCCGGACACTGCGAGAGGGCTGTACAAGCAATGATTACACGCACGGCACAGCGGACACACCACGAACCGCGGTGTTGGCCGTCGAATAGTGCTAGCTGCGCAGCATTTGTGCACCGCCGCCGTCAGTGTCAGCCAGTTTGCCGTGGCATACGGAGCTCCATCGCAGTCTTTAACACTGGTAGCATGCCGCGACAGCGTGGACGTGAACCGTATGTGCAGTTGACGGACTTTGAGCGAGGGCGTATAGTGGGCATGAGGGAGGCCGGGTGGACGTACCGCCGAATTGCTCAACACGTGGGGCGTGAGGTCTCCACAGTACATCGATGTTGTCGCCAGTGGTCGGCGGAAGGTGCACGTGCCCGTCGAACTGGGACCGGACCGCAGCGACGCACGGATGCACGCCAAGACCGTAGGATCCTACGCAGTGCCGTAGGGGTCCGCACCGCCACTTCCCAGCAAATTAGGGACACTGTTGCTCCTGGGGTATCGGCGAGGACCATTCGCAACCGTCTCCATGAAGCTGGGCTACGGTCCCGCACACCGTTAGGCCGTCTTCCGCTCACGCCCCAACACCGTGCAGCCCGCCTCCAGTGGTGTCGCGACAGGCGTGAATGGAAGGACGAATGGAGACGTGAAGTCTTCAGCGATGAGAGTCGCTTCTGCCTTGGTGCCAATGATGGGCGTATGCGTGTTTGGCGCCGTGCAGGTGAGCGCCACAATCAGGACTGCATACGACCGAGGCACACAGGGCCAACACCCGGCATCATGGTGTGGGGAGCGTACTCCTACACTGGCCGTACACCTCTGGTGATCGTCGAGGGGACACTGAATAGTGCACGGTACATCCAAACCGTCATCGAACCCATCGTTCTACCACTCCTAGACCGGCAAGGGAACTTACTGTTCCAACAGGACAATGCACGTCCGCATGTATCCCGTGCCACCCAACGTGCTCTAGAAGGTGTAAGTCAACTATCCTGGCCAGCAAGATCTCCGGATCTGCCCCCATTGAGCATGTTTGGGACTGGATGAAGCGTCGTTTCACGCGGTCTGCACGTCCAGCACGAACGCTGGTCCAACTGAGTCGCCAGGTGGAAATGACATGGCAAGCCGTTCCACAGGACTACATCCAGCATCTCTACGATCGTCTCCATGGGAGAATAGCAGCCTGCAGTGCTGCGAAATGTGGATATACACTGTACTAGTGCCGACATTGTACATGCTCTGTTGCCTGTGTCTATGTGCCTGTGGTTCTGTCAGTGTGATCATGTGATGTATCTGACCCCAGGAATGTGTCAATAAAGTTTCCCCTTCCTGGGACAATGAATTCATGGTGTTCTTATTTCAATTTCCAGGAGTGTACGTAGGGAAATACGCCTACCACCTCCTCCCCAACCTTCAGTCCTCCTATGATGCCATCGACGTCGTCAGAGAATGTAGGGCACTTGATGGACCATGGGTGTCCAATCTGCTGCCCGCATACCGCATGTGGCTCAAAGCAAGTGTCGAAGCGGCCCAAGTTGTGACATCTATCACACGACATATACAGGGTTGTTACAAAAAGGTACCGCCAAACTTTCAGGAAACATTCATTCCTCACACACAAATAAAGAAAATATGTTATGTGGACATGTGCCTGGAAACGCTTAATTTCCATGTTAGAGCTCATTTTAGTTTCGTCAGTATGTACTGCACTTTCTCGATTCACCGCCAGTTGGCCCAATTGAAGGAAGGTAATGTTGACTTCGGTGCTTGTGTTGATATGCGACTCATTGCTCGACAGTACTCGCATCAAGCACAGCAGTACGTAGCAACAACAAGTTAGTGTTCATCACGAACGTCGTTTTGCAGTCAGTGCAGTGTTTACAATTGCGAAGTTGGCAGATGCGCATTTGATGTATGGATTAGCACGGGGCAATAGCCGTGGCGCGGTGTGTTTGTATCGAGACAGATTTCCAGAACGAAGGTGTCCCGACAGGAAGACGTTCGAAGCAATTGATCGGCGTCTTAGGGAGCACGGAATATTCCAGCCTATGACTCGCGACTGGGGAAGACCTAGAACGACGAGGACACCTGCAATGGACGAGGCAACTCTTCGCATAGTTGACGATAACCCTAATGTCAGCGTCCGATAAGTTGCTGCTGTACAAGGTAACGTTAACCACGTCACTGTTTGGAGAGTGCTACGGGAGAACCAGTTGTTTCCGTACCATGTACAGCGTGTGCAGGCACTATCAGCAGCTGATTGGCCTCCACGGGTACACTTCTGCTAATGGTTCATCCAACAATGTGTCAATACTCATTTCAGTGCAAATGTTTTCTTTACAGATGAGGCTTCATTCGAACGTGATCAAATTGTAAATTTTCGCAGTCAACATGTGTGGGCTAACGAGAATCCGCATGCAATTGTGCAATCACGTCGTCAACACAGATTTTCTGTGAACGTTTGGGCAGGCATTGTTAGTGATGTCTTGGCTGGGCCCCATGTTCTTCCACCTACGCTCAGTGGAGCTCGTTATCATGATTTCATACGGGATACTCTACCTGTGCTGCTAGAACATGTGCCTTTACAAGTACGACACAACATGTGGCTCACGCACGATGGAGCTCCTGCACATTTCAGTCGAAGTGTTCGTACGCTTCTCAACAACAGATTCGGTGACCGATGGATTGGTAGAGGCGGACCAATCCCATGGCCTCCACGCTCTCCTGACCTCAACCCTCTTGACTTTCATTTATGGGGGCATTTGAAAGCTCTTGTCTACGCAACCCCGGTACCAAATGTAGAGACTCTTCGTGCTCGTATTGTGGACGGCTGTGATACAATACGCCATTCTTCAGGGCTGCATCAGCGCATCAGAGATTCCATGCGACGGAGGGTGGATGCATATATCCTCGCTAACGGAGGACATTTTGAACATTTTCTGTAACAAAGTGATTGAAGTCACCGTGTTACGTTCTGTTGCTGTGTGTTTCCATTCCATGATTAATGTGATTTGAAGAGAAGCAATAAAATGAGCTCTAACATGGAAAGTAAGCGTTTCCGGACACGTGTCCACATAACATATTTTCTTTCTTTGTGTGTGAGGAATGTTTCCTGAAAGTTTGGCCGTACCTTTTTGTAACACCCTGTATATCATAAACTGAATATTTTCAGTATGAAATATCCTGCTCACAATGCTGCATTATCATTGACCCATCCCTTTTTCTTGCAATTTTATTATTAGTGTTAAGTATATTGTACGTGGCCGAAAAATGCTCGTCTTCTATCACTGTGGCCCAGCTAAGCTAAAAGGTTCGGCACACCTGCTTTACACAGTCCCAGAACCGGCTCAGCCTGTGTAGTTTTGTACAGTGAATGTGCTATGGTTATCATCTTCGTTTTTCTTTAGACGGTAGTCGATAGGGCTAGGTGGAGTCTGCAACTCCCTTCTCATGCTCGTGTTCATTGTACCCTAGGACGCATTATTTCTTTCCCTACAAGGGAGTCCGTCAGCTGCGAGATGGAAGGTCTCCTTGTTCTTTGCTGACGCTTGGGTTTTAATCGTCGACTCCTAGTTACCATTTTTCGATTACGTCAGATAGACAGTAGTGACAATGATACCTGAGGATCAACGAGTGGCATTACTTGCGTGACGACCCATCATAAGCTCCGTAATGTCGCCAAGTCCCTCTAAAAGATCCGCTGAAAACAGCGTCACTCCCAAAGTCACTTCCGACCGAGTAGACGAATTAATTTGCTTGCAACTCGGCAAATGGTATACAACATTGATCAGTTTTAAAAGTTGACGATAATTGTGTGACGTGCGTTTTTGTATAAGAAACGGTCAACTATTACTCGCTCGACACAGAATGATGCGGTTTATTACTCCCAGTCCGCCGCCTGTTACCCAGCACTGCACTGAGGATTTCTGAACAGCAGTGCAAATGCACGTTAACACGAGATATGTGTCCTACGTGTAAAGTTAATGTGCTCTTTGACTCGCAGCACCAATGTTCCCAACACGATTAAATGGACGGACATGCGATCACAACCAGAGCTCATTTGTGAAATTCATAGTCCGGTTTCTAATCTGTTTCTGGGAACGCGTTTAATGCAGCACAGATCGCTTCAGGAAAACAGAGTTCGCTGATGAGCATTTCGTGAACGGTGTCACGTGACACATCGAAAGAGGATACGGCGGCAGCATGAAGAGCTGTTGTCCGCAGTAACAGCAACCACATCTCAGTACACTGCAACAGTTCGGAATAAACAACATTTGATAATGGTTGTTTCAGAAACAATTACCCACATTTATATCTTCGTAACTATGCTGCGACTGGAGAGAATACCACCTTAAGTAATACACCATTGTTTCGTTTTATTACCCAAAGATGTTTCAGCATTTTATGTACTATCTTCAATAGTATTTTTTGTTTATTTTCTTTCTGTAAATTTAATATCATATTAGCATTTTGTAAGTTATACGATTTTTTTGCTAAAAGACCAAACGAGCGATAATGAGGTGCAAGGAATTTTACATAGGTTCGCAAGAGATAGATGTCGCTCAATTGATGCATGATACGTCGGGCACTTGGATGCGGTGAAATATTTCGGTCTGGGATACGTAATTTCATAAAAACACTTACGTGATTTTATTCCAATTACTCATATTATGCCATTAGTTTCGTGGAAAGTTATACTCTGGTACGGCGAATAAATAATGCCGAGAGTAGTATAAACTGCCTGCGAGAATTGGAAGTTCTGCGCTACGAACGCATCGCTCTGGAATAAGTCACCAAAGAAATGAATTTGAGGACTGTGTCAAGCGATTACAGAGATCGGACGTGTTTCATGTTGGAGAGATTTTGCTATTGTGCGACGCTATTAAGCTCCATTGTGAATGTGTAGTTAATCGATGGCACAATAAACAAGTTCAAGAAAATAATACGCATTCAAGGCGTGTATTAACCAATTTACAAAAGATTTGACAGACATTTTCCAGATGTCACATGACGTAGATCGATCGGAGGTGCAGTGTGGAATGATAGTGCGAGCCTGCATCTTTTCACGGTCAATATTCTTCGAGAGAATACCTCAGAAGCAATAAACTTTTCGTCGATAAAAAGGTTGGACACATCAATCCATACGCATCATACAACATAACACCTAGTTGTGCCGAACGATCTTCGTAGCGGAATAAACATTTTAGAGATTTCTGGTGGAGCAGTTCCGACGAGGAGTGTTGGCGAGATCGATGCTGCGGTACATATATCTAGCTCTCCTGTGGTATTTAAAACCAAAGACTTACATTCTTTAGCTTTCAAAAGACTGAAGCTAAAACCTAAATATAACCACTGAAAATAATAACTGAAAATACCAAAAATAAATAAAAGCAGAGAATTTTCTTAAACAAAATTTCTTAAATAAATAAATTAAAATGTAATAAAGCATCTACAAGCAGTTGAAACACTGCATGGACAGACCGACGTAATTTCATGTAAACTATAGGTCACAAAAACGACAGAAAACCCAAAACTGTATTCTTATCTAGTTATTTACTGTAAATAACTTCAAATCTCAATATCTTATGTAAACTGATTTTGTGAAATTTAGTTAATGTTTCATAAATAATATTTCAAAGAAATTTTGTGAAATGTATTTGTTATTTCATAAATAATATATCAAAGACATAGCCGCAGTCAGCCTGTGGCTAATTGCGATCGATTGTAACAATTTTTTTTTGTTTTAGAAAGTGAAGAGCGATCCTACTAGGGTCTCTCTCTTTCTTGTCACTTATACTGATAGGACGCCCTGTAGTTGGGTTATCTGCGTAATCTTTCTTTTGTGTAGACAGATACGATGTAAGTATCACGTATTAGCTTTAGAACCATTTGCAATTAACGTAATATAAATTAGTTAAGTCTCATGAGCTCTCATTTTAACAGTTCTTCTAATACATATATATGACGTTTTAATGCCTTATTGTTACACCCAGTGACCAATACCAGCTTAAAGGATCGTGGCGTGGAGACACAACGGCAGAATACAATTAGTATTAATGGTATTCGGCCATTTATTCATTTGAAACTTGCTACAGCGTCCCTGAGATTAATTGCCGATCGTCACGAAGTGTTTTACAAACTTGAATGTAAGTGCGAAATTTTAAATGATCTGGCCACAGTCTCGAGGCTATGATTCGGTTTCTCCCGTATATAACAGATAGCGTCCTCACAAAACTAATAGGGATATTTTGAAACTACAGCAGTCTTCTAAAAGTCCATCTGTCCACTACAGTGGTTTTAAAATTAATTGCGACTTTTGACGTTTGGCTCAGTGGAGGGGACATGACGCCATTTCCCACGTAACACGAATGACGAGCCTGCTTTCCGTACCACGCCCCCAGCAGTTCGGATGGTAAAGCGCCCTTGTTGCCACGCCGTGGATAAACAATACCACATGGTTTCACGCAGTATATGCACCTACGTTCATTAGATGTCGTTGTAAAGTGATGTTTTCTGGCATTTGTGTGTTCTACAGTCGTCAGACATTGTGAAAGAGTGTTTTGTGTTGGTGCTGCATTAATAATAACAACGCAGCACGTTCGAACACGAGATTCCGAATAAAAATGGTCGTCCAAGAACATGTTCACCGGCTGTGAAAGTAACGTTCTGTTGCAAAATTCTCCGAATTCGATGGTAGTAATGGACAATGCGCAATACCACTTGGTCGAGATGCAGCGAAGGAAAGTTGCTATTTTCCTCTGGGTAAAAAGAAATATTCGATTGGATTAAGTTGTCTCAGGCGTAGGTAACTGAACTTTTAGTGCTGTACAAGCCGAAACTCCACGGTACCAGGTGGCCGAAATGGCTAACGCTAAAGACCATAGTTTAATGACGCTTCCCGCATGTCATGCTCCTTTAAATCCGACTGAGGATATATGCGCCTAGGTGAAAGGTAATGTGGCAAAAAACAACACGAAATTTACGCTCAGTGAGGTTGAAATGCTTACAAAATAAATCATTGCAAATGTTACCTCTCAGAACTGGTGTCAAGTTGTCAGCCGTACCAAGAATATAGTTGAGGAGATATGAAACGAAGGACTGTGTTGAGTTTTGAGTAACACGTTACTTTTATTGCTTCTTTGGTAATATCTGCTTCTTTTGCCTAAACACACAGAGTTAACAGGTTTACATCTCACTAACACTCTAATGCATTTGAAATTGTGGCAGGACCCTAAACCAGCGTATTATTAAATTGGCAACTAAGGGCGAGACCTATCAATAGTTGTGAGAAAGCCTGTTCTCAGTACAAAAATAAAAATGTGCAGCTTCTTCACTTACACTGTTGCAACCAGCTATTGACGGTCCTTAAAAATTGCATTATTTCATTTAAATATTCTGTAGTTCTTCGCGGCCGGAGTCGCCGAGCGGTTCTAGGCGCTACAGTCTGAAACCGCGTGACCGCTACGGTCGCAGGTTCGAATCCTGCCTTGGGCATGGATGTGTGTGATGTCCTTAGGTTAGTTAGGTTTACGTAGTTCTAAGTTCTAGGGGACTGATGACCACAGATGTTAAGTCGCATAGTGCTCAGAGCCATTTGAATCATTTTTGTAGTTGCTTCAATGAGCTGTCACATACAAAACGCAAACCCATAACAACCCCTATTGTTCACTGCAAACTTTAAGAATTTCTTGCACTAGTTTAACTAATACCGAAATATCACAATAACTACGACGAGAGTTTAATACCGTACACTTTGTTTAAAATCGTTTGAGACAGAGTGCAGATCGGCCAGCTTGCATGGCTGACAGGTTACGCATCGACCAGTTCTTGAGTTACCGTCACACACACGCTGGCAGCTACTCCTCCCTCCACTCACTCCGTACTGATCTGTAAAAAGTCGCAACTAATTTTCAACGCACTATAACAAAGCCGCATCCACCATCTACAATAGGAGCCTGCTCCAGTTAATTTTAACAGATTCCTTTCTAGGGATTAATTTCAATTTTTAATTAAAGTCAAATTATGACACATTTTGATAATCTTGCGTGAGCGGACGCACCATTTTGGCGTACAATCATTGTACATGAATTACATGTTTGTTCTCTTTTTACAATTTGTGTGAAGACGAACTCGTCTACCAATCTGGAGATGGAAATTGAAATGCTAATAGACGCATATCGGAGAAACCAGAAAATCATTCCAGTCCTCATACGCCGTGCTGTATAATGATGAGGGACGCCGGTACTACCAGCCCGCCTTTGCGTTTCGGGAACTTCTTTCATAATTTGCGTATCTAAGGCGTGGCTCATTAAATACATGATTGCTAAAGAATTGTTATCATTATTTTTCATGTACAAGATTTTCTTATGTAGCACTGTTGTATCAGAATTTGCCAAAATGCACTATGTTGGCAAGGTGGAAACTTAGCCATTCTGCTGTCTCTGTAATTAGACATCCATCTTGTCTTTCGTAATTCTAAATCATTTTCTGCCGTCTTTATGTATTTCTTAGTTGTTTTAATAAGTTCGGAATTATTTTAAATCGTGCAAATAATACACTCCTGGAAATTGAAATAAGAACACCGTGAATTCATTGTCCCAGGAAGGGGAAACTTTATTGACACATTCCTGGGGTCAGATACATCACATGATCATACTGACAGAGCCACAGGCACATAGACACAGGCAACAGAGCATGCACAATGTCGGCACTAGTACAGTGTATATCCACCTTTCGCAGCAATGCAGGCTGCTATTCTCCCATGGAGACGATCGTAGAGATGCTGGATGTAGTCCTGTTTAACGGCTTTCCATGCCATTTCCACCTGGCGCCTCAGTTGGGCCAGCGTTCGTGCTGGACGTGCAGACCGCGTGAGACGACGCTTCATCCAGTCCCAAACATGCTCAATGGGGGACAGATCCGGAGATCTTGCTGGCCTGGGAAGTTGACTTACACCTTCTAGAGCACGTTGGGTGGCACGGGATACATGTGGACGTGCATTGTCCTGTTGGAACAGCAAGTTCCCTTGCCGGTCTAGGAATGGTAGAACGATGGGTTCGATGACGGTTTGGATGTACCTTGCACTATTTAGTGTCCCCTCGACGATCACCAGAGGTGTACGGCCAGTGTAGGAGATCGCTCCCCACACCATGATGCCGGGTGTTGGCCCTGTGTGCCTCGGTCGTATGCAGTCCTGATTGTGGCGCTCACCTGCACGGCGCCAAACACGCATACGACCATCATTGGCACCAAGGCTGAAGCGACTCTCATCGCTGAAGACGACATGTCTCCATTCGTCCCTCCATTCACGCCTGTCGCGACATCACTGGAGGCGGGCTGCACGATGTTGGGGCGTGAGCGGAAGACGGCCTAACGGTGTGCGGGACCGTAGTCCAGCTTCATGGAGACGGTTGCGAATGGTCCTCGCCGATACCCCAGGAGCAACAGTGTCCCTAATTTGCTGGGAAGTGGCGGTGCGGTCCCCTACGTCACTGCGTAGGATCCTACGGTCTTGGCGTGCATCCGTGCGTCGCTGCAGTCCGGTCCCAGGTCGACGGGCACGTGCACCTTCCGGCGACCACTGGCGACAACATCGATGCACTGTGGAGTCCTCACGCCCCACGTGTTGAGCAATTCGGCGGTACGTCCACCCGGCCTCCCGCATGCCCACTATACGCCCTCGCTCAAAGTCCGTCAACTGCACATACGGTTCACGTCCACGCTGTCGCGGCATGCTACCAGTGTTAAAGACTGCGATGGAGCTCCATATGCCACGGCAAACTGGCTGACACTGACGGCGGCGGTGCACAAATGCTGCGCAGCTAGCGCCATTCGACGGCCAACACCGCGGTTCCTGGTGTCCGCTGTGCCGTGCGTGTGATCATTGCTTGTACAGCCCTCTCACAGTGTCCGGAGCAGGTATGGTGGGTCTGACACACCGGTGTCAATGTGTTCTTTTTTCCATTTCCAGGAGTGTATTAACTTGTGTGATTTAGCTTTTGATTAGGACAAAAGACCGGCCAGTCGCCGAGCGGTTATAGGCACTTCAGTCTGGAACCGCGCGACCGCTACGGTCGCAGATTCGAATTCTGCCTCGGGCATGGATGTATGCGATGTCCTTAGGTTAGTCAGGTTTAGGTAGTACAAAGTTCTAGGGCACTGATGACCTCAGATGTTAAGTCTCATAGTGCTCAGAGCCATTTTTGATTCGGACAAAAAACGGAAAACCTGAAAGCATGGAAGCAAATCAGGAAAAACAAAGCCAGACTCCAGTCTATCGCGGCAATGCAGTCGCGTCCTCTGAATAGATGGAGGATACTGCTACAGAAATATCGGGATCAGCAGAAAATATAAATGCTTTGTTTGAGGTAGTGGATGTACAATCGTAAATTTGCGAACTGATTATGCCGCCAGCACTGTTAGTTTTGCCGTTAGACTATTTGATTGCCCAAATAACTGCGAGTTTCACGCAAATTTCCAAAAATCTGAAAGCATTGAAAATAAATTCAGACAAACCGAAAGCACTGAAAATAAATTCATAGAACAATCAGAAAATTTTCGTGAACGAAGTGCAGTTATTATCTAGGACCAATAGGACAGATTGGAATATCAACTTAAACATGAATCTCAAAATTTAAAATGTCTCTGAGCACTACGGGGCTTAACTTCTGAGGTCATCAGTCCCGTAGAACTTAGAACTACTTAAACCAAACTAACCTAAGGACATCACACTCACTCATGTCAGAGGCAGGATTCGAACCTGCGACCGTAGAGGTCACGCGGTTCCAAGCTGAAGCGCCTAGAACCGCACGGCCACACCGGCCGGCCTCAAAATTTAAAACAGCTAGATATCACAATCGCAAAACATCAGTGCATAAGATGGAATGCGAAGTTCGATGCCGTACTGGAAGATACACATATAAAGATCACTACGACATTGGACGAAGTCAAAACAGAAACTTCAAATTTGTCTAAGACGTATCGCGAGATACCCGGTATCGGGAAAAATTATCAGATGATGTCACAAAAATAAAACACAAGCAGTCCAAAATTGAGACTAAAGTCTTGAGTAAGTTGTCTCTTGAGCAGGGTCAGAAGGAGACACAAGATCTGGCTGCTCATTAAGAAAAATGTGCCAAAACATTTCAGCGATGTTTTTCTAAAAAAGATACCGGAATAGCGAAAAACGCCGAATAAGAAATACGTGCAGCGTTGCAAGCCGTAAGTGCGGAAGTTGTGTCGGAGACAGAAGTTGCAGGTGAAACTATTCGCACAGAACTTGGTGAAATGTGGAAAATTTTAGCAAAAAATCTGCCCCAATGGCGCGATGATGTTAATGCTCAAGTAACCGACGTCGAACAAAAGGTCAAAAGAATATTGTTAACACGCCGCGTGACACAACACAGACGTACATGCACAGACCGCAAGCGTACAGGAATGTACCGATGTACAACCCGGAAGCACAAAATGAAACAGGATTTTACGATTCATGTGTAGGACGGAGTTACGATTCTGCGGGCGCAACACCGACATTAGGAGCCGCTCTTCGGAAGAAAGAAATATTTGGATATGTACATGGAAAAGACACGGTATGGTGACAATACCATATCAGACAAAACTGATGGGAACTTTAAAAGGCAAATTGCCCATCAATATTCGGAAAAGCTAATATACACGCCCGAAGACAATTTGAAAAACTTTTATCTGCAATGAGTTCGCTTGATTTAATTCAAGAAGACGCGAAAAGTATAAAGGGTAACCGCAGTGACTGCCCGCAACATGACGACAACAATGGTAAGAACAACGCTGCAAATGGCGACGGTGCCACTCCATCTGGCGAACACAGGAATGGCAGCGCGCACGCACCAAATCAGAAAGGTGGCGGATTTGTGCACCTAAACAAATAAAATAATCACATTTGTCACCCCGGGTATCGGAATAATGGACACTCGCAAAATCAGGGATACTGTGGGCAAAACCAAAACACAAACGGCAGTCAGTGGCAGCCCAAAATTTCGGGGACCACCGCCGGCAAATTTATCACAGCCTCCTTACTGATGGCAAGACCAGTTTCATCACGCCAAATATAATAATCAACCATACAAATAGTTGAGGTCGCCTATCAGTAACCTCAACAACAAAATCTGGCGTCAAACTAAAAGTGGTCTTACCCTGCTTCAGATATCGGCCGCAGAAAGGAATGGGGACGAAACTATTTACATTAGGACGAACATAATAACAAAGGAACTAACATAAGAGATGCGTCAAATAACGACCCAATGTCAGTACAGAATGTTACGAAGAGCATGTTCAGCCAGCAGTAAACGCTGTAGTAGGTAGAACAGTATTCCACCGTCATTATACATTCCTGGAAATTGAAATAAGAACACCATGAATTCATTGTCCCAGGAAGGGGAAACTTTATTGACACATTCCTGGGGTCAGATACATCACATGATCACACTGACAGAACCACAGCCACATAGACACAGGCAACAGAGCATGCACAATGTCGGCACTAGTACAGTGTATATCCACCTTTCGCAGCAATGCAGGCTGCTATTCTCCCATGCAGACGATCGTAGAGATGCTGGATGTAGTCCTGTGGAACGGCTTGCCATGCCATTTCCACCTGGCGCCTCAGTTGGACCAGCGTTCGTGCTGGACGTGCAGACCGCGTGAGACGACGCTTCATCCAGTCCCAAACATGCTCAATGGGGGACAGATCCGGAGATCTTGCTGGCCAGGGTACTTGACTTACACCTTCTAGAGCACGTTGGGTGGCACGGGATACATGCGGACGTGCATTGTCCTGTTGGAACAGCAAGTTCCCTTGCCGGTCTAGGAATGGTAGAACGATGGGTTCGATGACGGTTTGGATGTACCGTGCACTATTCAGTGTCCCCTCGACGATCACCAGAGGTGTACGGCCAGTGTAGGAGATCGCTCCCCACACCATGATGCCGAGTGTTGACCCTGTGTGCCTCGGTCGTATGCAGTCCTGATTGTGGCGCTCACCTGCACGGCGCCAAACACGCATACGACCATCATTGGCACCAAGGCAGAAGCGACTGTCATCGCTGAAGACGACACGTCTCCATTCGTCCCTCCATTCACGCCTGTCGCGACACCACTAGAGGCGGGCTGCACGATGTTGGGGCGTGAGCGGAAGACGGCCTAACGGTGTGCGGGACCGTAGCCCAGCTTCATGGAGACGGTTGCGAATGGTCCTCGCCGATACCCCAGGAGCAACAGTGTCCCTAATTTGCTGGGAAGTGGCGGTGCGGTCCCCTACGGCACTGCGTAGGATCCTACGGTCTTGGCGTGCATCCGTGCGTCGCTGCAGTCCGGTCCCAGGTCGACGGGCACGTGCACCTTCCACCGACCACTGGCGACAACATCGATGTACTGTGGAGACCTCACGCCCCACGTGTTGAGCAATTCGGCGGTACGTCCACCCGGCCTCCCGCATGCCCACTATACGCCCTCGCTCAAAGTCCGTCAGCTGCACATACGGTTCACGTCCACGCTGTCGCGGCATGCTACCAGTGTTAAAGACTGCGATGGAGCTCCGTATGCCACGGCAAACTGGCTGACACTGACGGCGGCGGTGCACAAATGCTGCGCAGCTAGCGCCATTCGACGGCCAACACCGCGGTTCCTGGTGTGTCCGCTGTGCCGTGCGTGTGATCATTGCTTGTACAGCCCTCTCGCAGTGTCCGGAGCAAGTATGGTGGGTCTGACACACCGGTGTCAATGTGTTCTTTTTTCCATTTCCAGGAGTGTAGATACGGGGGTGAATGCAGTGGTTTCTTTTTTTTTTTTTTTTTTTTTTTTTTTAGTAAGGTATGTGAGACCAGAAAAGTTTCGAATTTGCCTGGGCAGAATTGTCTTGTCTCTGGAGACGTCGGGCACGGACACAAAGAGTTGAAAAGCATGCACAGATTGAAGTATTATTTGAAAACGGAACTATAGAATGCGCGTTTTTCATCGTCAAGGGCTTGTCTGTATCTTTTGTTATGTATGGAAATTCTACGAAAGGGAGATGCATCCCCGAGGTGGAATATGCCATACAAATGTTGGAGGTACAGAGTTCATCTTGAATTTGTTAATCACTAAGGAATGTCAAGGCAGATTTTGCCACAAGCTTAAACTGAAGATTATAGGCAGCAAGGTGTTGTGGACAATCATCTTGTTGGCTATGAACATGGCAAGCGTCAAGCCCGCATCTCATCAGGTAAATGAGTAAATGAAGGTTTACCTGATTCTAACAAGATCTTCGGCAAGGCACGAGAATCATTCTACCTTAGTGAACACAAGAAAGCTGAGCCGTCTCATTTGTTATTATCTCTTGCAAATGTGTTTTCTTGCAAACCTGGAGTCACAAAACGACGCGTTTGCAAGATGAATGTTTATCCACATGAAACATTTTCACGTCAAACTTATTCTATTCCGTGGTGGAAGAGGGAGGCAGTTAAATCGGAAATGCAAACGGTGCTTGCCTGGAATATAATCATTCACATCACTTTATAGCGATCCATTCGAACTTGTCAAAATACCTCTTGGAGGATCATGTTTGTAAGCACGTCCAACTACAAACAAGATCAAAGGATCGTACCATCACGGTGGTCTGAAAACATTTATGAAGTAAAGATATATGTTTACGCACTTTGAAAGCCTTGTCAATAACCTGTCCTTGTAAAATTATTTTGTCACGTATGTATGTGCGTATTTTTTTATGTTATACTATCTCGTGTTGTCCTAAACTGATAAGATACTATTGTTTGTAATGCGTGAGCGATTGCAGAGTTATGTCATATCGACGAAATATTTCTCATCAGCAGAAAGCTAAGTATCTTTAGTAGGAAATGTCATAATGAAGGAATTTATTCATGCTATAAACATTAACCTAGATGTATTTTATTCTTATCAGAGGAAAGAATTTTAAACGAACCTGGGACTAACGAGAGAAATCCAGTCCATGTCAAACACTGACAATTATGTCAATGTACAAAAGCGAGGTGCTATGCTCAAAACTAAACAAAAGACTCCTGTAAAATGCAGATTCCTAATAAGACTATCTTTACATGACAGCGCAAAGTATGGACAGAATTTGGTGGTTAGCTTTAGAAACTAGCAAGCAAATGTTATGTCTAAGATAGAAAATGTATGACTAGTTCCCCATTCTTATCATTTGTGTTAGAAATAAGATGTCATTGTGTTTTGCTTTGTTTATTTATTGCATTTTTCTCGTATGTGTATGTACGTCATGGTATAGAAGTAGGGATGAACTATACCTTATTTACGTGAAGGATGAAATCGCGATTAGGATTTGATTCTTTGCCATTTTCGTTTGTCATTCGCATTTTGCTGGCGCTTTGTCACTTAAATTTCAGTATTGTAAAGTTAGGAAACTGGAAAATTGGAAATTTGTGGTAAGGTCTTGTGGGACCATACTGCTGAGGTCATCGGTCCCCAATCCTATACACCACTTAATGCAACTTACGATATGGACAACACACACACCCATGCCAGAGGGTGGACTCGAAACTACGACGGGGGCAGCCGCACGGACCGTGACAAGGGGCCCTAGACCTTGCGCGGATTTAAGGTAGGAATCTTGTGTCATGTAATAGACGATGCTACATGAATCTGGGTTCTAACCTTTTACTCTAGAACTAGTTGAATGTATAAAATAGTGGGGCAAGGAAACGTATCTGACCATAGGATCACACACACGAGAACATGAATATCTCAAAATCACAAGAAACAAATTGTGACCTGAGTAAATTGTAAAATGGTTAATACCAAAGTTTCACGAAGTAATGCAAGGTCGACATTAAATTCTCTATAAACTTATGAGAAAGTGAAATTTTATGGGCTAGATAGCCGAGAAAAACGCACCTTCGGAATGCAGAACAGATTGTCAAACAGCAAACACAGTATCCTGGTACTGCCTGGATGCTAGAAAACACAGGCACAGTTCATAAAACACTAACATGTATGCAAACATAGTGCTTCCATAAACGTTCGCCGGTCAGTTTTGCCGCCAACACAGTGGAGTGCTACACAGACTAATCGTGAGTTTTTGAGCGTGTGTTTTAAATTTAAAACCATTACCGTGCGCACTGTAAATAAAATGATAGTGCAATGTAACGCATACGCAGTGAAAAGACAAGCTTTGATTCGTGCTATGTGGTCTAACTAGCCACGGACATATGCCTAACCAACCTTAGAAAAACAAACAACCCAAGTTTACACGAACTTCTAAATAGTGATCCATAAACTAACTTCTAGTGCACCTCACGTAGATAAACAGTCAGTCAGCAATAACAGTGTGTGCAGCTTAGCGTTTTTGTGCAACTATCAAGCAACTGGTACTGCTGTTTCATCTTTACCATTAACAATCTAAGACGCTGGCGAACGAGTTGGCGACAATGCAGCTGCTCATTTCTCGCCAAGGCTGCCGCGAGAGTCAGATGTCACAGCAAGCTGACAGCTGAGCCAGTCACGTGCTGGCGAAATGTAGATGTAAACATTCCATCTGAAGGGGGCAGGGCGGTAACGCGCATTAACGACATGCCGACGCCTGCGGTCGCGGAGTAATTCCATCTACCAACAGAATAACCAGTATCAAACCTACGTTTTTTTTAATGGAACCACGTTAGTTTTGTTAGCACATCTGAACATATACGTAATCAGTGCCGTTTGTTGAATGTAAACTGTTAATTACATCGGGAGATATTGTAACCTAAAGTTGACGCTTGAAACCTCCGACGTTCAGTTGCGTGTTGTAACAAACACGGGCCACGTTCGGCAAGCGGGATCTGCAGGGACATGTTTACGAGGGCTGGCCGCGGTGGTCTCGCGGTTCTAGGCGCGTAGTCCGGAACCGTGCGACTGCTACGGTCGCAGGTTCGAATCCTGCCTCGGGCATGGATGTGTGTGATGTCCTTAGGTTAGTTAGGTTTAAGTAGTTCTAAGTTCTAGGGGACTGATGACCACAGCAGTTAAGTCCCACAGTGCTCAGAGCCATTTGAACCATTTGTTTACGAGGACGACCGTGTTTACGAGTGTGGCTGTAGTGCACTGTTGTGGTTTGGTTTAGCTGTCTAGTGTCCGCATGTAGCGCTTGCTGCTATTATTTTTCTGCATTCGTCTCCAAACGCAGACCAACTGTAGTACACCGTGTTACCAGACGTCTGTGATAGTGTATTGTTGTAGGAACTGTGACCATGGTGTATTCGAACTCTGAAAAGGCGGAGATGATTCTCATCTATGGCGAGTGTCGACGAAATGCAGCTGAAGCCTGCAGGGTGTATGCAGAACGGTACCTGAACAGAGAGCATCCAACGTGCCGCACATTGCAAAACATCTACCGCCAGCTGTATGCAACAGGTATGGTCGTAGCACGCAAACGGGTCCGTAACAGGCCCGTCACAGGAGAAGCGGGTGCAGCTGGTGTGTTAGCTGCTGTTGGTATGAACCCACACATGAGTACACGGGACATTGCGAGAGCCCCATTGAGTCAAAGTAGTGTCATGCGCATACTGCATCGTCACCGCTTTCACCCGTTTCATGTGTTGCTACATCAGCAAATACATGGTGATGACTTTAATCATCGAGTGCAATTCTGTCAATGGGCATTAACAGAGAATGCGTTGCAGTTCTGCCTGTTTACCGATGAAGCGGGTTTCACAAACCACGAGGCAGTGAATCTACGGAACATGCATTACTGGTCCGTGGACAATCCTCGCTGGCTCAGACAGGTAGAGCGACAGCGACCGTGAACTGTAAATGTATGGCGCGGAATCATTGGCGACCACCTCATTGGTCCTCACTTCATTGCAGGGGCCCAAACAGCTGCAACATACATCGCGTTTCTACAGAATGATTCCCGCATCTCTTGATCGTGCGGTAGCGTTCTCGCTTCCCACGCCCGGGTTTCCGGGTTCGATTCCCGGCGGGGTCAGAGATTTTCTCTGCACGTGATGGCTGGGTGTTGTGTGTTGTCCTTAGGTTATTTAGGTTTAACTAGTTCTAAGTTCTAGGGGACTGATGACCATAGATGTTAAGTCCCATAGTGCTCAGAGCCATTTGAACCATTTTCTACAGAATTATCTGGCAACGTTGCAAGAAAATGTCCCACTTGAAACGCGTCGACGTATGTGGTATCAGCATGATGGTGCACCTGCAAATTCCGCAATTAACACTAGGCTGACCCTTGACAGGATGTTCGACGGGCGTTTCATAGGACGTGGAGGACGCATAAATTGGCCAGCCCGCCCTCCTGATGTTACACATCTGGACTTCTTTCTGTGGGGTACGTTAAAGGAGAATGTGTACCGTGATGTGCCTACGACCCCAGAGGATATGAAATAATGTACGAGGGTCGGTCAAAAAGTAACGCCTCCCATTTTTTTTCTACTTAAAAAAATTAAGTTAAGTGAAAAATTTGAATTTGGTGCCATTCCTCAAACCTTCTGCAATCCACTGCAGTAGTAACTTTCTGTGTCAACAGGTGGCAGCACAGCAGAAGTTTGTAAGATGGCCGACATCGATGTTCGTTTGAGACAGCGTTGTGTGACTGAATTCTTGAATGCAGAAGGTGAAACGCCCATACGCATTCATGAAAGACTGAAGAAGGTGTATGGTGTTGTGACAGTGGATGTCAGCACTGTTAGACGATGGGTTCGTCGTTGTAAGGAAGGTGAAGGGCAAACACCGTTGACTGACGAAAAGCGGAGCGGCAGGCCGGTGAGTGCAGTGACTCCACACAACATTCAGCAAGTTGATGACATCATTCGTGGTGACCGTCGGGTGACTGCAGATGAAGTGTGTCGCATTATTTCTCTTAGTAAAGGCAGTGTGATCACGATTATTAAACAATTGAGGTACTCAAAAGTTTGTGCACGGTGGGTTCCAAGAATGTTAACCGATCAGAATAAAGAGGCAAGGAAAACAATAGCCTCCCAACGCTTGCAGCGCTTCCGTTTGGAGGGAGATGAGTTTCTGAAAAAAATTGTGACCGAGGACGAAACATGGGTGCATTTTTTTGAACCCGAATCAAAGAGGCAGTCAATGGAGTGGCGTCACACAAGCTCGCCGAGGAAGAAAAAATTCAAAACCGTGCGATTGGCAGGGAAAGTTATGGCAACAGTTTTCTGGGATACAGAGGGTGTGATTCTGGTTGATTTTTTGGAGCAGGGATGCACAATAAATTCTGTTCAATACGTCACAACCCTCAAAAAACTTAAAGCACGTCTTCAGCGAGTTCGCCCAACAAAATCAATGGCAGATGTTCTTCTTTTGCATGACAATGCAAGACCACACACCAGTCGTCACACCTCTGACGAGATTGTCAAAATTGGATGGGAAGTTTTGCCTCATCCCCCATACAGCCCTGACCTGGCACCATCAGACTTCCATCTGTTCGGGCCACTAAAAGAAGCTCATCGTGGGATTCATTTTGAAGATGAGGAGGCCGTCAAAACATCCGTGCGTCAATGGCTTAGGAAGCAGAGCTGTGATTTTTACCGTGCTGGGATACATGCCCTTGTTCAAAGATGGACCAAAACTGTAGAGATGGGCGGAGATTACATTGAAAAATGACAAAATGATCCTCAATGTTGTGGTTTTCAACCTATGTAATTGCATTTAAATTTCCTGACAATTAAACGTAGAAAAAAAATAGGAGGCATTACTTTTTGACTGACCCTCGTATTGTGGCAGCCTGCAGAGACATTACATAAGATGTACTGCGCCGTGTACGACATTCATTACGCCAGAGACTGCAATTGTGTGCAGCAAATGATGGCCACCACATTGAACATCTATTGGCCTGACATGTCGGGACACACTCTATTCCACTCCGTAATTGAAAACGGAAACCACGTGTGTACGTGTACCTCACTCCTCGTGGTAATGTACTTGTGCGTCAGTGAAAAAGACCAATAAAAAGGTGTTAGCATATGGACGTAATGTGCTGTTCCAGTCTCTTCTGTACCTAAGGTCCATCACCGTTCCCTTTGGATCCCTACGTAATTCGGTGCTCTCCGATACACACGATCGAACAGCCGAGGAGTGGTACTCAAGCGTCATCTTTAGGTTACAATATCTCCGGATGTAATTAACATTTTACAATGCAACAAACGGCACTGATTATGTATTTGTTTATATGTTCAGATGTGCTAACAAAAGTAATGGGGTTCCATTTAAAAAACGTAGGTTTGTGTTAAAAAACAAGCTTCCGTGCCTTTTCTTATGGTTTGTATTAACCAATTGCACTAGCCTCTCTCCTCACGTTCGGTCTGTGGAATCGATTCGTCAGTATTTGATGTGGTTTACGAAATATATCCAGCGGTAATGTTAGGTACTCACCCTGTATATGTATCGGGTTGAAAGGTGTATTCTTATAGGACAACTATCCAAGGAGTTCCACCCAATAATATCCAGACAGCGGACTCTGTACACAGTTTATTAAATTGGCAGTACTAAACTCTTTTAAATAACAACAAATTCATATAACTTACAAAACTTAACAAATTGTTAAAAACAATAACGGCGGCTTGCCACCATAAAATCAAGAACCTTTTACAATAGTGCTTTTAGAGTTTATCCAAAAGACAAAATCCAATAATAAGTTAGCTTGGCATTACAATTTAAAATGATTTATATAATAAAACTTCGAGAGAGATAATGGCGCATGGCACCATAAAATGAAACAAACGCAACACACAGCCAATAAATATAAAACAAAATAACAATTTGATACAACCAAAGGGCGAGGGCAACTCCCAACGCAATCACAACGAGCGAGCTCTCAACACTTCGGAGCCTTCCCACTACAAACGGTTCGCGAAATAAACCGCTGAGAGCTCACCGACATGCCTCCCACAACTGCCCATCACTTACGCACCTTGGTTATGTTCTGTAACACACGACAGATAATATCAACACAAGATAAAATTCAAAAATACAGTGTAACATCCCGACAGCACATGATAACCACAGCGCCGTTAACTCGGGCGCTCTTAATAAGTGTTGGAAGCCAACACACACAAATCTTAAACAATTATCGCTTCCTAAAACGGAACAATAAAAGCCAAGCGCACATGAATAGTCAAACCACAGTCTTAGAAGTGCCTTAACGACACCAAAAGCGACTATTCCACCAAGTTAATAACAACACAGTAAAAAAGTACGGAAAAAAACACTAAAGGCTGTTACACAACCGAATTGACTAGATCGTGTTGTACAGGTCCCAGAAGACCACATATACCAAGCAGCAGTAATTCACTATGTATATACTGTACAAAACCGCCCTTCTTAGGCAGACTTTACCTAACACATCGACTGCGAAATGTACCATACATGAACGCAACTTCGAGCAGGACTCCAGTTGAGCAAATAAATTAGTACCAACAAATATCGTAACGAACCACACACACAGCAAAAAGTTCCAACTACGCCGTCCCACATCAGAAAGTTCAGAAACCGCTGCTGAGCTTAGAAGTGAAAATCTGAAGAGCCAGCGAGTCCACACCCTAACCTGACAGACCAAAATTCAGCAACTCGTTGTCTCCGGGCCAGAGTACCACGGGACCCCACCGGACCTCCACATCAGACAGGCAGGAAGAACAAGTACGCCGACTCCAATTAATCACCACCCCATGGTCAGCACAGCGGCGAGTCGGCTCTGTCCCAGACCACTCTGCTCATATTGCGAGGCAGAAAAACCTTAGCGCTAGTCACTAGCAGGTCAGACAGAGCGAACTTCACGTTCGGTGCAGTACCCGTAAAACCAATTACCCTCTCGCTTTCCGCCGTCCACCGCAAACACACGCCAGCGACGTCATAGCACCGGAGCGCCACCCGTACCAGGACAGCGAACTATAATCGATTACAGTGGGCGCTCTGAACAAGATCACAGGACAGCGGCGCGCGCCATATCACCGGGTGATCAAAAAATCAATATAAATTTGAAAATTTAATAAACCACGTAATAATGTAGATAGAGAGGTAAAAATTTACACACATGCTTGGAATGAAATGAGGTTTTAATAGAACCAAAAAAAAACAAAGTTCACAAAATGTCCGACGGATGGCGCTGGACAGCAAAACTGCTACCGTGACGGGTGAGATGTACGCCGATATGTTACAGAATCGCATCATCCCCTGCCTGGCTAATAAACACCTGCTGGAACGTACGATGTTTATGCAAGATGGCGCTCCACCGCATATTGCTGGACGCGTGAAAGATCTCTTGCGCGCGTCGTTTGGTGATAATCGTATGCTCAGCCGCCACTTTCGTCATGCTTGGTCTCCCAGGTCCCCAGACCTCAGTCCGTGCGATTATTGGCTTTGGGGTTACTTGAAGTAGCAAGTGTACCGAGATCGACCGACATCTCTAGGGATGCTGAAAGACAACATCCGAAGCCAGTGCCTCACCATAACTCCGGACATGCTTTACAGTCCTGTTCGCAACACTGTTCCTCGACTACAGCTATTGTTGAGGAATGATTGTGGACATATTGAGCATTTCCTGTAAAGAACATCATCTTTGTTTTGTCTTACTTTGTTATACTAATTATTGCTATTCTGACCAGATGAAGCGCCATCTGTCGGACATTTTTTGAAGTTTTGTATTCTTTGGGTTCTTATAAAACTCCATGTCATTCGATGCATGTGTGTCAATTTGTACCTCTCTATCTACATTATTCAGTGATTTATTCAGTTTTCAAATTTATACTGACTTTTTTTGATCACCCAGTATATGTCAAAACTCTACAACTACAACCGACGAACATCAAGACAACAACAAACATTAGTATATCATCTACCAACAGAACAACGAGTCAACATAGCATTGCATAAATTAACATCGTCGAAACTCTCTGGCACCATATCTACAACCATCGATCTTCAAGACGTCATCAAAAATTTGTAAATCCACGAGTCTACATAACATTCTATAAAATCAAAACCACCGAAATCTAGAAAAATCAACAAAAAAGAGACTATAATCAAACAACATCTGTGAAATATATCAGATGATGTAAAATCTTTGTCAGTCTACCATATATCAATGTACTCTGATTTATTGCATTCCGATTTGTATAACTAATGTATTTTCGTGTTTATCTATATAGTGTACTTGTGAATGTATTGAAACAACAGTTCATGTGTACACTATAATTTTAAAACCTCAACCATGTTGTACAGAGAACTGCGCAGCCAAAAATACAGGTATGTCGTTCGTAGAGAACATAAACATTTCTCAAGTCATGTTCCAAAGCCTTCAAGGCAATTGATATATGAAATAGCTTCAAGCTTTCTGGGCAGTGAAGCGTTACATGGAGACACCCACGTAATTTCATGTAAACTTTACGTCACAAAAACAACAGAAAGCACAAAAATGTACTCCTATCTATTTACTGTTAACAAATTCAAATCTAAATAATTTATGTAAATTAATTTTGTGAAATGTAATTATTATTTCATAGATAATATTTTAAAGATGTAGCGGAAGTTAACCTTTGGCTGATTGCATCGATAATAGCATTTTTTTGTTTTGTTTTAGAGAGTAAGTCAAGGGCATGCCTGCTCAGATCTCTCTCTCTCTCTCACGAGTTTAACGAATTGTGGCGTGGAACGCAATGGCAGAATGGTATTAGTATTAATATAATTAGTAGTATATGGCCCAACCATTTATTCATTTGAAACTTGCTCCAACGTCCCTAAAATTAATTGTCGATGATCACAAAGCGTTTTACAAACTTGATTGTAAGCGCGAAACCTCAAGTGATCTGGCCAGAGTCTCTAGCCTGTGACTCCTTTTCGTCTGTAAATAATACATACCGGGCCCCGCAAAACTGATGGTCGTATTTCGAAACAGTATAGCATTCTTCTGGAAGTAATCTGGTGACTAACATAGTCGCATCCACAATCTACAATGGCCGTCTGCTCGTTAATTTTAACGGTTAGTTTATCACACATTTTAGTACACTTGCGTGAGCAGACGCGTCATAGTGCAACATTCACTATTTTTACGCTTTTCGTCATTTCAGTCTGTTAATTGCTATTGCACAGTTTTAGTTACGTGTCTCTCTCTCTCTTCCCTTCCCCCCATGCCTCTTTCATTGAGTCGTTTGATGCTGAGGTCTTACTTACCTTGTTTATGACTTGTCGAAGCATTTATTTTTTTCACTGCTTGTAACAGCAAGAAATAGCAATACCAAAAGAAATAAATATCTCAACACATGTGCCGTTTAGTACCAATTTCCGCGGAAAAAATTGCTTACGCTACAGGAGAACGTTACCCGTGCGGATGAACAACGCACATGGTTAACGGACGACAGAATACTACCCGAGTTTCTATAGTCTGTACGACAGTACCTAACCTAAATGTGCAATGAAGGATGTATCTGTCTAAAGGGTCCAGCAGCATATCCACGTGGTTCGTCTGGAATTGGTTCAAATGGCTCTGAGCACCATGGGACTTAACATCTGAGGTCATCAGTCCCCTAGAACTTAGAACTACTTAAACCTAACTAACCTAAGGAAATCACACACTTCCATGCCCACGGCAGAATTCGAACCTGCGACGTAGCGGTCGCGCGGCTTCAGACTGAAGCGCCTAGAACCGCCCAGCCACACCGGTCGACCGTCTGGAATTAACCCCTAACGTTACTAGCTATGAGAACATTTAGCGGCATTTCACACCAATCGACAACCCTAAAACGCTACGAGACAGTGTGCAACGTGCGCGTAACCTAATACAAAGGCACTCAGATGTATTCGCCGAAATTCTTAACTCTTTTGGAAGGAAAATTGGAATCACAGTGAGTTCCTTTTGAATGAAGCCCGCCCCGCCAGCGGCGCGGTCTACCGCGCTCCTTCACGGCCGGGAAGATATGCCGGTCCCCGGCACGAATCTGCCCAGCGGCTTAATGTCTCGGTCCGGGCGCCGGCCACCTGTGGATGGTTTTTTAGGCGGTTTTCCACCTGCTTCTGTGAAAGCGTGCTAGTTCCCCTTATTCCGCCTCAGTTACACTGTGTCGCCGACTGCTACGCAAACACTGTTTCCACGTGCGCGTACGCCATAATTACTCTACCGCGCAAACATTTGGGGGTACACTCGTTTGGTATGAGACGTTCCCGGGAGGGGGGGTCCACTGGGTACCAAACCGCACAATAAGCCCTGGGTTCGGTGTGGGGCGCTGGGGTGGGTGGACCGCTGTGGCCTGTTGTACGACTGTGAACCACTGAGGACTACGACAGAACGAAGCCTCTCTGTTGTTTCTAAGTCCCTAGTTTAATAAACAATATACACACAAATCGTATTGGCAGTAGTACTCAGTATCTCTGTATATATGCTGAAGAGTCAATTGACGATGATAACCGAGCAGTTGAGCCTTAAACAAACCAAACATCGTCATCATCATCATCATCTGAAGAGCCAAAGAAACTTGTACACCTGTCTAATGTCGTATAAGGGCCCTGTGAACACGCAACAGGACATGGCATGGACTCGAGTAATGTCTGCAGCAGTGCTGGGGGGAATCGACAACATGAATCCTCCAGGGCCGTCCATAAAATCATAAGAATACGAGGGGGTAGGGATCTCTTCCCAACAGCAAAGCACCATAGATATGCTCAATAAAGTTCATGTCTAGCGAGTTTGGTGGCCAGCGGAAGTGTTTAAACTCTGAAGAGTGTTCTTTGAGTAATTCCGTAGCGATGCTGGACGTGTGGAGTGTCGTATTGTCCTGCTGTAAATGCCCAAGTCCGTCGAAATGCACAGTGGACATGACAGGTGATCAGAAAGGGTACTTACGTACGTGTTACCTGTCAGAACCGTATCTAGACGTGTCAGGGGTCCCACATCACTCCAACTGCACACGTCCAACCTCATTCTAGACTCTCCACCAGCTAGAACAGTCCCCTGCTTACATACAGGGTTCATGAATTCATGAGGTCTCCATACCGGTACACGTCCATCCGCTCGATACAGTTTGCAACGAGAATCGTCCGAGCAGGCAATGTATTTCCAGTCATCGACAGTAAATTTCGGTGTTGACAGACCCAGAAGTGGCATGCAGTCTTCAAGGGTACACGTGTGGGCCTTCGCCTCCTAAGGTCCATATCAATGATGTTATGTTGACTGGTTCGCACCCTCACATTTGTTGATGAACCAGCATTGAAATGTGCAGCAATTTGTGGAATTGTTGCCCTTCTGTCACATGAACGATTCTCTTCATTCGTTGTTGGTACCGTTCTTGCAGGATTTTTTTTTTCCGGCTGCAGCGATGTCGGAGATATGACGTTTTATGGGATTCCTGATATTCACGTCACACTCGGTGAAATGGTCGAACGAGAAAATCCTCAGTTCATCGCTATCTCGGATGTGCTGCGTCCCATCGCCGGTACGCCGACTGTAACACCACTTCAATCTTTACAAACTGTCATTGTAGCAGCAGGAACCAATGTAACAAGTGCGCCAGACTTTAGTTGTCTTATATAGACGTTCTGTCTGTTTATATATATCTGTTCTTGAATACGCATACCTATATAAGTTTCTTCGGCGCTTCAGTGTATAAAAACCACCATAAAATAACGAGTCATTGCCTAACGGTTTCACCAAGAAACTCTGAAATTTGTTGACTAATGTACTTCAGATTTTTATACAACACTCTAAAGAATATACTACACATTATATAAGACAAATCATTGCTTAAAACTGTTACCCTGTTATATATATGGTGTACCTACGTCCTTCTGAGCATTTATATTTGTTAGTGTATTGTGTGAAAATCTGAAGTAAATATGTCAGCAAGTTTTGGAAATTTTTGGTAACAGGCTTAAGCAATGACTTGTCATTTTATGATGGTGTTACTATTATTTATGTATGTCTATGTAATATATACTAAAGACATATATACACTTGTTCCGTCCGACCGTTCACTAGACTATAGTGTAAAAATATGAAGCGCATCCGTCGAGAACATTTCCTTCGTAAAGCTTCATTTATGTATTTACACACATTCGTTCCAAAGTGTGTTGCTGCCCCATCATGCTGGACCCGCAGCTGTCGCCAACCATCAAGTGGAACGTTTTCTAATTCGTCAACAAAGTATTGGAGAAAAAACTGGTTTATGCCAGACCGTGCGTGAAAGCCACTTTTATGGGTGACATCTGAGTTTTATTCCGAGCAATGGCTGCTGCGGAAGTTGAAAATACCATCGGGGGTGAAGCTAGATTCGTCAGTCCATATCACGTTGTTCATAGAATGTTCGTTATCTTTCACTTGGTACAAAAGCCAGTCACAAAACTGTACTTATCGAATGCTGACTTTTGGCCACCGTTGTCGAGTTAACGTGTAATGATACGGACGCAGACCTTCATCTTGCTACACTTCGACAATCAGTCTTTGAGACAGTAGGAACTGCTACGAGGGTTGACTGAAACGTAATGCCTCCACATTCGTAACTCTTCAACGGTTGGCAGCATTGGTATGCGGCAGGTACTGGCTTGTTCCGTAGCCTCTTCTCTACAGCTCCAGTTGGTAGGAAGCCTTAGCATTGAATGGTTGTACTGTTACAGTGTAAAGTATGGAAACCTGCGCAGACGGTGGAGCAATGCGATAAGCAACCTGCAGTCATTGAATTCTTGACAGCAGAAGCTGACCTGCGTGACAAACAAAGAGTTGGACTTCCTGTGAGATCAACCACCTAGTTACACAAGCAACATGTTGACAGACTGGTTCAGGACGATCGTCGTATCATTCATAGAGAAATTGCGTGCACAATAGGAATTTCACAAGAACGTGTGGATCACATTATGGCTTTGCCTGCCTATCGGAAGATCTGTGCACGACGGGTACCCAGGATGCTGACTCCTAAAATGAAAGTGCACAGACTTCAAATTTGACAGGAACTCCTCTCGCGTTACGAGGATGAAGGTGACGCCATTCTCCATTCAACTGTGATAGGAGACGAAACGTGGGTACACCATTACGACCCACAGACGAAACGTGGGTCTATGGAATATCGACACAAAGACTCGCCCCAGAAAAAGAAATTCAAGACGCAGCCCTCAGTTGGAAAAATCATGGCCACAGTGTTCTAGGACGCAGTTGGTGTTATCCATGTTGATTTCCTTTTGATAGTGGAACAACAATAAACTCTGAAACGACGGCTAACAAGAGTCCGAAAGGAAAAGGGAAATGTTTTCCTGAAGCATGACAATAAAAGAAGGCTGTATACATGGAAGAAGCCTGGAGATACTGACAGGTTTCAGATAGATTATATAATGGTAAGACAGAGGTTTAGGAACCAGGTTTTAAATTGTAAGACATTTCCAGGGGCAGATGTGGGCTCTGACCACAATCTATTGGTTATGACCTGTAGATTAAAACTAAAGAAACTGCAAAAAGTTGGGAATTTAAGGAGATGAGACCTGGATAAACTAAAAGAACCAGAGGTTGTACAGAGTTTCAGGGAGAGCATAAGGGAGCAATTGACAGGAATGGGGAAAGTAATACGGTGGAAGAAGAATGGGTAGCTTTGAGGGATGAAGTAGTGAAGGCAGCAGAGGATCAAGTAGGTAAATAGACGAGGGCTAGTAGAAATGCTTGGGTAACAGAAGAAATATTGAATTTAATTGATGAAAGGAGAAAATATAAAAATGCAGTAAATGAAGCAGGCAAAAAGGAATACAGACGTCTCAAAAATGAGATCGACAGGAAGTGCAAAATGGCTAAGCAGGGATGGCTAGAGGACAAATGTAAGGATGTAGAGGCTTATCTCACTAGGGGTAAGGTAGATACCGCCTACAGGAAAATTAAAGAGATCTTTGGAGATAAGAGAACCACTTGTATGAACACCAAGGGCTCAGATGGGAACCCAGTTCTAAGCAAAGAAGGGCAAGCAGAAAGGTGGAAGGAGTATATAGAGGGTCTATACAAAGCCGATGTACTTGAGGACAATATTACGGAAATGGAAGAGGATGTAGATGAAGATGAAATGGGAAATACGATACTGCGTGAAGAGTTTGACAGAGCACTGAAAGACCTGAGTCGAAACAAGGCTCCCGGAGTAGACAACATTCCATTGGAACTACTGACGGCCTTGGGAGTGCCAGTCCTGACAAAACTCTACCATCTGGTGAGCAAGATGTATGAGACAGGCGAAATACCCTCAGACTTCAAGAAGAATATAATAATTCCAATCCCAAAGAAAGCAGGTGTTGTCAGATGTGAAAATTACCGAACTATCAGTTTAATAAGTCACAGCTGCAAAATACTAACGCGAATTCTTTACAGACGAATGGAAAAACTGGTACCGCATCCTTCCAATGCGGCGCATTCGCCGACGACGTCGTCCTTTTGGTCAAGTCAGAAGACGAAATACAAGCGGCGCTGGAATGGCTCCAGCAGTATGGAGCGGTGGCGGGTAGTGGCATCAATCTACGGGGGACCTGATGTTTGGAAGTGGACAGAGGGCTGCCACCAGGAGCAGCAGTGCCCAAGGTCCCCACACTCAAGTGTTCGGGCGTGGAATTCGCTGGAAACAAACGACGTAGAGCGGCGGATACTGCGACACATTCGTCCATTGGTACGTCAACATGCACTGCGCGCCGTAGATATGTTCCAGCGCGCACATTATGTCAACGTCCACCTGGCGCCGAAAATAAGTCACTTGGCACACATACTGCCTTTGCCCACCACGATCGTGTCAAGACTACAGTCGACCTTCAGATATTTCGTAAGTGCTGACCTCCTCTTCAAAATCCGCTACGATACCTTGACGCTGCCGCCGAGAGGAGGCGCCATCGGACTCGTGAAGAACAGAGCGCGTGCGCTATTTCTTAGTAAGATGCAACGCTATTGGAAAACCGAGCACGTCACCTCAATGGGCGCTGTGATCAACAAAGTGGCTCCCCATTCACTCTGTCCACCAGTCAATGTAGGCCATGTCACGACACCCCTCGCACACCTTCGGGACTTCTTCGTCGATTACAATTACGTTCAGGACAGTTTGCCAGAGACCAGGCTACCCACAATGGAAGACATATATCGAAGCTTCCTTCAGCAACGATCTCGCAATGTAGCCGAACAGAAGTACCCTACGATACAGTGGCATAGAATACGGAGAGCGGTCCATCTTCCCTCTTTCCCTACAAAGGTACGCGCATTGTGGTATGTAGTGGTGAACGGCAAATTCCCGAACCGTCAACGACTGCACTCTATTCATCTAGTCGACACGCCGATATGCCCCCACAGCGCGGTCGTCCGACCAGCATCGTTTGGTTTGTTGCGCGGCAATCGACTGTTGGCTTCTAACGACAGAAATGCTGGCCCTTTTACTGCGTACGTCGCACACGGCGATCAAAGCCTACTGTTCCTGGACAAAGTATAGTTTCCCACCGCCAGGACAAATGCCGTAAACTGGATAAAGGGTATGGCGACATATTATTTGTATCGCACCGATGACAAGAACGTCATAGACTTCTGGCACGTACTGCAAGAGCAACGTGGTATCTTGCGGCGACACGTGAAATATGGAACATGCTTTTCCAATTACTTGGGTTCGTTATTCACGGACCGTCCGGCTAGTTGGGGTGTTCTGGGTATGAGAAGTGAAATGAGGAGATAGCTCAACGTTCAGGAACTAACGTTCAAGCCTGATGATTCAGGGGACTATACATAGTTTTTAAGTTAACGAGAAGCCGACATGGATATACGCCAACAGGACCGTTGCAGGGTCCTGTTTTCTTTCTTTTTCTAGTGAACTCTTTAAATCTAGACGGCGTTAGGAGCCTTTTTTTGCGTTTGGATGTGCTGAATGGCACCTTTAGTTTCCGTATATTGTGTTTAGCACCTACGAGGAGACAATAAAAATCAATAGACCCAAAAAACACCTCAAATAAATCCCTTCATACCTTGGTCCACAATCCCAGGAAAGGGAGGGTGGAGACATGGTGGTTAGGCCTCGGGTCGCAACCCCTGCCCGCTTTGCCTCCGCCGGCCCGTGACCAGATCCCTGCTGCCTCGGTTCGATTCCCGGCTGGGTCGGGGATTTTCTCTGCCCTGGGACTGGGTGTTTGTGTTGTCCTCATCATTTCATCATCGTTCGGGAAAATGGCTCGATTGGACTATGTTAAGACCGAGACTTTTGTACTGGCGCTGATGACCGCGCAGTTGAGCGCCCCTCACACCAAACATCATCATCATCATCATCATCAATCATCATCATCATCATCAAGAGGTTTGTTTCCAGCGAATTATGTAATCTGAACCGCACTTATACTTTTGTTAGCACGTGTAAGTGTCATGGTGCCTCCTGTCTCTTAAATTACACGTCTTTAAATCCGGCTATCTTTAAGTTTCACATAAGCAGTTGTAGGGAACTGTGGAAGGTGCACACCAGCAATATTGCATAAAGAAATTCTAACCTTCTCAACAACAAAACTAAGAAACTCACATGCATCACGTTTCACACGATAACAATGAAAACTAAACTTCAAAGTATCTATTATTGGATTAACAAAATATTCAAATGCTATACATTAACAAAACACAAAAGCTTTGAAATAGCCAGTTACTCTAAGACGACTACAGAAAACTTGTCTTGCTTCTTGCAGTGCCCATCTCAGCTCAGTATCAACATAACCTCTCGCTCAAGGCTTCAGGTCAGACTGTTTAGCGACTAGGCAAGACTCACTACCCGCCTTAGCGTTTCCATCTCTGCCACTATCTCACTCGTACCTTCCAAACTTCACAGAGGTTCCCTGGTGCACCTTGCTGACCCAGCACTTCTTGGAAGACGTGGCTTAACCACAGCCAGGGTACTGTTCTCTCGCTCGGCGCACTGTTTTCGTCTGTCAGAATTTCGAAACTTCGCACAATCTGGCTACTGGACGACACATTAATTCTGGAAACAGTTGCCTTGGCTGTGACTCCACTCCATCCTTTTTTTGTACTTGTACTAGCAGAGCGAGATATACACGATAGTTCCTCTGAAATGTGAAATGAGTGATTGCTGCTTCTGTTTACCGGTAACCCTCTCATATCTCCACACTACCAGGAGCTACCAGCTAACAGGAAACGGACTTTGCTGAAGAGCTTTATCCAATGAGCGGAAGTCGTGTACACATTTACAACTACCCGAAAATACCGCATTCCATTTCACCGAATACTCGTAAGCAGAAGGCCCCCGTGGGAGACACAAAGAAGCTTGCATTTTTTGCCGATCTGTGGCTCTGTAACGCGGAAGATTAGCCATCTGCTAAAGAGGCATAAAATCTACTTAGTCTTCAGGCTTCCAACAAAAATTTGACCATTCATGTGGCCTGCGAAAGATTATGTAGGCTTCATAAATCAGGAACCTACAAAATACGATGTTGTTCTTTCTGTTGTTTTTATGGTCTTCTGTCCGACGGTTGGTTTGCTGCAGCTCTACATGCTTTCTAACCTCTGCAAACCACTTCAACTCCGAATAACTACCGCAGTCTACATTGTTATGAACCTGTTTACTGAATTCATCTCTCGGTCTCCAACAATTTTTACCCTTCACCTCCCCCCCCCCCCACCCTTTCATACTTCCCTCCAATACGAAATTGGTTACATCTCAGAATGTGTCCCTTCAGCCTACCTCCTCGATTAGTCGTTATGCCACAAATTTCTTCTCTTCAAAATTCTGTTCTGTACCTCCTCCCTGGCTACATGATCTACCGACCTAGTATTCAGAATTCTTTTTTAGCACCACATTTCAGAAACTTTTATTATCTTCTTGTCAGAACTGTTCATCGTCCTTATTCCACTTCCATACAAGGCTGTGCTCCATACACATACCTTAGAAAGGACTTCCTAACACTTAAAGCTATATTCGATATTAACAAATTTCTCTTCTTCAGACAAGCTTTTTTTGTCATGGCATAACCTCTGTGTTTCGGCTATCATAAATTATTTTACTGCCCACATAGCAAACCTCACCTCCTCTTGTTAGTGTCTCATTTTCTAATCTAGTTCACTCAGCATCAGCTTATTCAGTTCGACTAAATCCCATTACCATTGTTTTGCATTTGTTGATGTTCGTCTATAGCTTCCTTTCAAGACACTGTCCATTGTATTCAACTGCTTTTCCAAGTCATTTGTTGTCTCTGTCAGAATTACAATGTCACTTCAAACCTCAACGTTTTTATTTCTTCTCCCTGAACTTCAACTCCTTCTTCATATTTTTCTTGATTTCAACTGCTGATTGCTCTCTGTACAGTTTCAATAACATCGGGCATAAGCTACAACCCTGTCTCATTCCCTTCTCAGCCACTGCTTCCCTTTCATAACCCTCTACTTCTAAACTGTCAAGTGGTTTGTGTACGTAGATCACCTAAAACTTGTAACGCAGATATTGCGGAAATCGATAGTGCTACTGATGTGCAATTTTCGCAGAATGTACTGGTAATCAGGGGCCTGTATTGAAAGCCAATTTACCGGTTGTAGTAATAAGTAGAAAGCTTATTTTTGTGCAAACATTCACTTTTTTAAATGGAACAAATCCTGTTCACATTAACGCATTGAAAGTATGCTAAATTAAGATGTCAGTGGTATTCGTCGCAGGATTCTAGTGCGTTTACGAGATACCGTATTTTGAAAAGTTTCCACCCCGACACTTGTTTGGATATACAACCGGCGTGGTTGCTAGGTACGATGCTGTTACGTTTGTTTACAGTGTGCTTGTGTGCTCCTTGAGTGAGACTTGCTGGTCACTTAGTCTGTGACAATCCAAGCAGTAGGTCATGAGTGGACGATGGGCTTTACCAGTGTAGAAAAACAAGACATGCTCATGGTGTATGGATGTGGTAGGAAGAATACAGTTCGTTCTTGTTCGGAAAGATATCCGAACAGATATCAATCATCTCGTAAAATATTTTTCAACCTCCTCAACCATTTACTTGAAAGTGGTAGTGTAACGCCTAGACAACGTAAGGGAAGGAAACATGTGACGACAAAAGAGGCGGAAATTAATGTTCTTCCTACTGTTGCAGCTGACCCACACGTTAGCCACAGCGCAACTCCACGAGAAAGTGGCATGAGTCGCGTTCTCCATCGATATAGGATCCATTCCTCCATCACGAGCTGCATGGAAATGGTTATGAGAATTAACTTCTGTAAATTGTCATTAAGACATAGTACTCCAGATGTCTTATGTATCTTGTTTAGTGGTTAAGCCACTGTTTAGTGATGAAGCCACATTTACCAGTCATGGCCAGGTACACCGCCGAAACTTGCGCTATTGGTCTTGCAGCGGTGTACCGTAGGTCTCTAGAAGAGCGAAGCGTTCCAAAGGATTGGAAAAGGGCACAGGTCATCCCCGTTTTCAAGAAGGGACGTCGAACAGATGTGCAGAACTATATACCTATATCTCTAACGTCGATCAGTTGTAGAATTTTGGAACACGTATTATGTTCGAGTATAATGTCTTTTCTGGAGACTAGAAATCTACTCTGTAGGAATCAGCATGGGTTTCGAAAAAGACGGTCGTGTGAAACCCAGCTCGCGCTATTCGTCCACGAGACTCAGAGGGCCTTAGACACGGGTTCACAGGTAGATGCCGTGTTTCTTGACTTCCGCAAGGCGTTCGACACAGTTCCCCACAGTCGTTTAATGAACAAAGTAAGAGCATATGGACTATCAGATCAATTGTGTGATTGGATTGAGGAGTTCCTAGATAACAGAACGCAGCATGTCATTCTAAATGGAGAGAAGTCTTCCGAAGTAAGAGTGATTTCAGGTGTGCCGCAGGGGAGTGTCATAGGACCGTTGCTATTCACAGTATACATGAATGACCTGGTGGATGACATCCGAAGTTCACTGAGGCTTTTTGCAGATGATGCTGTGGTGTATCGAGAGGTTGCAAGAATGGAAAATTGTACTGAAATGCAGGAGGATCTGCAGCGAATTGACGCATGGTGCACGGAATGGCAATTGAATCTCAATGTAGACAAGTGTAATGTGATGCGAATACATAGAAAGATAGGTCCCTTATCATTTAGCTATAAAATAGCAGGTCAGCAACTGGAAGCAGTTAATTCCATAAATTATCTGGGAGTACGCATTAGGAGTGATTTAAAATGGAATGATCATATAAAGTTGATCGTCAGTAAAGCAGATGCCAGACTGAGATTCATTGGAAGAATCCTAAGGAAATGCAATCCGACAACAAAGGAAGTAGGTTACAGTACGCTTGTTCGCCCAATGCTTGAATACTGCTCAGCAGTGTGGGATCCGCACCAGGTAGGGTTGATAGAAGAGATAGACAAGATCCAACGGAGAGCAGCGCGCTTCGTTACAGGATCATTTAGTAATTGCGAAAGCGTTACGGAGATGATAGATAAACTCCAGTGGAAGACTCTGCAGGAGAGACGTTCAGTAGCTCGGCACGGGCATTTGTTAAAGTTTCGAGAACATACCTTCACCGAAGAGTCAAGCAGTATATTGCTCCCTCCTACGTATATCTCGCGAAGAGACCATGAGGATAAAATCAGAGAGATTAGAGCCCACACAGAAGCATACCGACAATCCTTCTTTCCACGTACAATACGAGACTGGAATAGAAGGGAGAACCGATAGAGGTACTCAGGGTACCCTCCGCCACACACCGTCAGGTGGCTTGCGGAGTAGGGATGTAGATGTAGATGTAGATGTAGAACAGTCGGCGTTGGCCTGTTAACAGTCGCCGTTTGCTTCGTCTTGTGGAACGTCATCGGCTGTGCATTGGATGGTGTGGGGTAGTGAATCAACAGCTCACAGATCCGTTTTCCATAGACGGAACACCGAACACGCACAAGTACAGCAGACTCCTAACAGACCATCTTCCACGGCTGCAGACTAGGAGGAACCTGTGGTACCAACATGTCCATCCCACAGTGCACGAAGTTCTACAGCATGACTTCAGGAATTGTTTCCAAATCGTTCGATCGAGCGCACATAACTAGTGTATGCACTTGGGTTCTTCTTTAGTGTGTGCTTCCACAGGTATTGCACAGGTGTCGGTGCAAAAACTTGAGAACGACTTGCATAAATTCCTGCAGCAAACACCACTGACATTCCAATTTACACTACTTTTCGTGTGTTAACCTCAATAGGTATTGTTCCATTTAAAAAGTGTTTCTTTCCACAAAAAATAAACTTTCTAAGTATCATTACTATTTGTTGGTCGCCTAACAACACGAGCGCCTACCTGTCAATCCATTTTGTGAAATCGCACATCAGTAGAACTTTTTATTTCCGCAATATATGCGGTGCGAATTTTCAGTGATTTACTGTATATATACACTACTGGAAATTAAAATTGGTACACCACGATGATGACGTGCTACAGACGCGAAATTTAACCGACAGCAAGAAGATGCTGTGATATGCAAATGATTAGCTTTTCAGAGCATTCATTCACACAAGGTTGGCGCCGGTAGCGACACCTACAACGTGCTCACATGAGGAAAGTTTCCAACCGATTTCTCGTACACAAACAGATGTTGACCGGCGTTGCCTGGTCAAACGTTGCTGTGATGCCTCGTGTAAGGAGGAGAAAAGCGTATCATCACGTTTTCGATTTTGATAAAGGTCGGATTGTAGCCTATCGCGATTGCGGTTTATCGTATCGCGATATTGCTGCTCGCGTTAGTCGACATCCAATGACTGTTAGCAGAATATGGAATCAGTGGGTTCAGGAGGGTAATACGGAACGCTGTGCTGGATCCCAACGGCTTCGTGTCACTAGCAGTCGAGATGACAGGCATTTATCCGCATGGCTGTAACGGATCTTGTAGCCACGTCTCGAACCCTGAGTCAACAGATGGGGATTTTTGCAAGACAAAAACCATCTGCACGAACAGTTCGACAACGTTTTCAGCACCATGGACTATCAGCTCGGACACCATGGCTGTGCTTATCCTTGACGCTGCATCACAAACAGAAGCGCCTGCGATGGTGTACTCAACGACGAACCTGGGTGAGCGAATGGCAAAACGTCATTTTTACGGATGATCATGATGGTCGCATCCGTGTTTGGCGACATCGCGGTGAACGCACATTGGAAGCGTGAGTTCGTCATCGCCATACTGGCGTATCAACCGGCGTGATGGAATGGGGTGCCATTGGTTACACATCTCGGTCACCTCTTGTTCGCACTGACGGCACTTTGAACAGTGGACGTTAAATTTCAGATGTGTTATGACCCGTGGCTCTACCCTTCATTCGATCCCTGCGATACCCTACATTTCAGCAGGATAATGCACAACCGCATATTGCAGGTCCTGTACGGGCCTTTCTGGATACAGAAAATGTTCGACTGCTGCCCTGGCCAGTACATTCTCCAGCTCTCTCACCATTTGAAAACGTCTGGTGAATGGTGGCCGAGCAACTGGGTCGTCAGAATACGCCAGTCACTGCTCTTGATGATTTGTGGTATTGTGTTGAAGCAGCATGGGCAGCTGTACATGTATACGCCATCCAAGCTCTGTTTGACTCAATGCCCAGGAGTATCAAGGCCGTTATTACGGTCAGATGTGGTTGTTCTGGGTACTGATTTCTCACGATCTATGCACCCAAATTGCGTGAAAATGTAATCACATGTCAGTTATAGTATAATATATTTGTCCAATGAATACCCGTTTATCTTCTGCATTTCTTATTGGTGTTGCAATTTTAATGGCCAGTAGTGTATACATATGACTTTTCGCTGTCCGTATTTTACCAACGCTACGTTCACAGTTTCAAATAGGGCATGCCAGTCGACATTATCAAAAGCTTTCTGCAAATTTCGAAAAGCTGTGGTCGTAGATTTGCCTTTTCGTAAACTACTTTCCAAGACGAGTCGTAGGATCAGTACTGCCTAGCAAGTTCTTACATTCCTCGGGAATCCAAACTCATCTTCCTCGAGGTTGGCTTTCAAGAGTTTTTCATTCTTCTATAAGTGGAGCGTGTTAATATTTTGCAGCCAAGGTTTATTAAGCGGGCAGTTCGATAATTTTCTCACCTGTCAGCACCTACTTTCTTTGGAACTGAAATTACTACATTCTTCTTGGTGTCTGATGGTGTTTCGCCTGTCTGGTCTTGCATACCAGATGAAATAGTTTTGTTTTGGCTAGCTCTCCCAAGGATATAAGTATTTCTGCTTCAAGAACCTTGTTTCTTTCGTCTAACAGCACTCTGTCAAGTTCATCCCGCAATATCGCATCCCCTATCCGACTTACATCTATGCTTTCTTATCTATCTTCACTATTTCGCCTCTCAAACATACCCATTCGTCCTCTGTTGTATTCCTTTCCCTTCTTTCAGTAAATCGTTGCTAAAGACTCCCTCTGTAGCTCTTCAGCGATCTCTGGTTCTTTCAATTTATCCAGGTTCAATCTCCTTAATTTCTTAATTTTCCAATTTTTTAAATTTTTAATTTATACATAATAACCGATAAATTGTGATCAGAGTCCATACCTGAGCCTGCAAATGCCTTACAGTTTAAAATCAATCTGAAACCTTCTGGTCTCTTCCACGTATAGAACCGTCTTTCATGATTCTTCAACAAAGTGTTACTGATGATTAAACTATCTCTGTCCAAAACTATACCAGGCGGCTTCGTCTTTCATTCCTTCCCCGTTTCATATCCATATAGTATTTTTCCTTCTCTTCCTTTTCGTATTATAGAATTCCAGTCCTTCATAGCAATTACATTTTCCTCTCTCTTATCTACGTCAATAATTTCTCTTCTCCTCATAAAATTTGTCGCTCTCTTCTTCATTTGTGGAGCAAGTGTCATGTGTATATGGGGGAAACTGTGCGTGTCATTGGACTGCGCTTTATAGAACACGAGAAATGTTTCCTGAGACATCAGCGGTAGCAGAATATGCGATGCAAAAGAACATCGAATTGTATTGGACGAGAGATCTCTGATTAAGTGGACAAATGAATAATGCAATAAAAGAAACGGCGGCGATAAAATTGCCTGACAACATCTTTAATGAAGACGACGGCCTGCAGCTAAGCAGAGCTTGGGACCCGGCAAACGAAACGTTGGAGAGGACACGCAAGAAGAATATTACCTTACATGGCGCTGGTCTGAGCACCAGTGACGTCACAGTATCTAGACGGAACGATGCAGCAGTCACACTTTACGATAGCAGAGGAGCATGTGACATTGCTCTAGTATTTTATGTTGCTGAGTTGCTCTCTAACCAGCAGTCCATACGAACAAACCAAGTGTGAAGTTACCCGATACTGCTCATGACAGGTAAATCGGCTACACATTGCTGTGTTTAATAAGTAGTCTAGAGTCAAGCTGTGCATGTCTCCTTTCATGCCCAGTAGCTAACTCACTACCGATTAGAATCTGTATCTATGGTCCTGCAGTGAAGTGGTCTAAGCATTGAGTACAATTGCGAATTAATAACGTACACAGTAATGTAAAATAAAAAGAAAAATGAATAATTTAATAAAAAAAGGTACTCTTCTAATATCTGTAATTTATGTAGGTGACAGAATTATGTTAAACAATTTTTACCCAAGAAACGACATAAAAAAGAAATGGAATTTGGTTCTACGATAATCAAGTATAATATAGACTGAAATGCTTTTTTAAAATGAAGTAATGTTGAGAGCGTTACGAGAATGATACCAAAATCCCCAAACTAAATAATCATAAATATTCACCAGCTCAAAATAGAGGTTAGAATGATGAATTACAAATCAATAAACGTTCTGTAATGCACTTAGAAAAAGAGTATCATAGAGGCTCTTCACCTCTCAAAAGCAATCACCTACACGATCGAATAACTCACTTTCCCTCAGGCACGCCTACCTTCTTCAAGAATTCAGTATAAATTCTAGAATTGTTCCCTTGAGTGAACCACTCGAAAAGTCTCCGTTTCCACTTGATTTCATAAGCTTTCCACTATGGTGCAACTCTCACTGGCTAAAAGCCATCCCCACCAAAAATACATCGTTCTTGTGTTCTACAGACATGATTTGACTCAACTTTACCACTTTCTCGACTAAACTAATTTATTTCAAGAGTATTTAAATTAAAAAAAAATGTTACAAACAATCGATCACACTCAGATTATTTGCAGAAAATTACAAATAATGTTTTGTTCAATAATAAATTATTCAGCATTCTTACGCCATTGCTCTCACTTTAAATGACAAAAGATTGTCTCTAAATATGGTTTAAGCAACTATTTATGCCTTCTTGACAGAAGCGTATTTTGCTTCGCTTTTCTACTGTAGCGTCAGTCAACACATATGATTGACTACTTCTTAACTTAACACGATTTCGTGAAAGCAATTGTAATTAATACTGAAATAAAGTTACCAGTAAAATAGTAAAATATTCCTAAGTAAATACATGTGTATGAGAAAATTTGAGGTATTCGTGCTGAATTAATTTGCTGTGTTGTTGCGGAGAATACGATATTCTGTCAAATATTTGGATGATGAAAGGTATAGAGAACGTGATAAATCAAGAAATAAAATAGTGATAGATACGTAGCTTTTAGGAATGATAGCTATAGTGAAATTCCTTCATCTGAGATATTTATAAACTCAGGCTTCCGCGGCCATTGTCACAATCAATAAAACTTTTATGGGTTTGTGACTGAATTGTCAAATACGTAAAACTACCGACGTTTCGGTCACTGTTGCACCAATCAAAATAAATAATAAAAACACCAATAAAGACATTCCAACATCCCTCTCCTTCATCCTTAACAGACTATTAGGATGAGGTAGCAACCACGTCTGCTGGTGTTATAAGGAACAAAGTTTTCTCATTCAGCGGTAACAAAAACACCCTGAAGTAGGTCACTTGCAACAGTGACCGTCACGTTGGTAGTTTTACATATTGGCAAAGCGGTCAAAAACCTAGAGAAATTTTATTGAATCTGAGATATTGTTTGTTGAATTCGTACGATGCGTTTAAAAGTTGTCAGCTGAGATGTTTATTGTGAAAATGTTTTGGCAGTGTAAAAAATTAAAATCTGTGGTTCCAATGACCTTGAAATTGCTGTTTAGATGTTCCATACACTTCATTTGTATGAGGTCACTTGTGTATTCAGATTTGCTTTATTATGTAACTATGATTTACTGTCGAATTCGAAGACCCATAAGAAGCCATCTTTCAGTTTGAAACTTCCTGGAAGGTTAAAACTGTGTGCCGGAACTTTGCCTTTCGTGGACAAGTGCTCTACCAACTTAGCTACCCAAGCACGACTCACGCCGCGTCCTGACAGCTTCACTTCCACCACTACCTCGTCTCCTACTCTCCAAGCTTCACAGAAGCTCTTCTGCGAACCTTGCAGAACTAGCACTCCTGAAAGAAAGGATATTGCGGAGACATGGCTTAGCCACAGCCTGGCTGATGTTTGAAGAATGAGATTTTCACACTGCACCAGAGTGTGCGCTGATATGAAACTTCCTGGCAGATTAAAACTGTGTGCCGGACCGAGACTCGAACTCGGGACCTTTACCTTTCGCAGGCAAGTGCACTACCAACTGAGCAACCCAAGCACGACTCACGCCCCGTAGAGCACTTTCCTGTGAAAGGCAAATGTCCCGAGTTCGAGTCTCGGTCCGGTACACAGTTTTAATCTGTCAGGAAGTTTCATATCAGCGCACACTCCGCTGCAGAGTGAAAATCTCATTCTGGATCTTTCAGTTTGTCTGACTCTAGGTCACTGCTGTAGCCTAGCCGGCCCTGCGTCGTTCAAATTCCCCGTAGCGGTATTCTCTCCCACTTCCGGCCACGCTAGGCTGCCGTTCTGCTTTGGCCGACCAGTAACGTCCGGTCCGGTTGCTTCGGACGCTCCGCAGTCTCGACGTCTGGACCCGCCGGCTTAACGTACAGCCGTACAAACAAACTCAACTCCTTACCTCCTACATACTATACGCTGCCTAATACAGGGTGACAATACTGAACTATATGAGAAAATCGTAAATTAGTTACAAACTTTACACGCTTTATTCAATATGTAAACGTCACTCCAGATACACGAGTTCACTTTATGACATATTCAATATGCCAGCCATAATTGGCGATGATGTGGCGTAGACGAATAGCGAAATTCTGCATGGCCTGCTGAAGTGTCGGATGGACGATGCTGCCGATGTCCTCCTGAACGGCTGTTTTCAGATCAGCAATGGTTTTGCGGTTATTGCTGTACACCTTGTCTTTAATATAGCCCCACAGAAAGCAGTCGCATGCGCTCAGACCCGAAGAATATGGCGGCCAGTCGAGGCCCATGCCAGTGGCCTCTGGGTACCCCAGAGCCAGAATGCAGTCCCCAATGTGGTCCTCCAGGACATCACTCTCCTGCTTCAATGGGGTCGAGCTACGTCTTGCATGAACCACATCGCGTCGAAATAAGGGTCACTTTGGATAATGGGGATGAAATCATCTTCCAAACCCTTCACGTACCGTTTGGTAGTCACCAGGCCATCAAGGAATATCGCACTGATTATTCCTTGACTGGACGCTACATACTACACGGTCGCCCATTGAGGGTGAAGTGACACCTCCATCGCGAAATGCGGATTCTCAGTCTGCCAAATGCGCCATTTTTGTTTGTTGACGGAACTGTCCAAATGAAGGTGGACTTCGTCGCTAAACCAAACCGTATTCACATCAACGTCCTGATCGTCAATTCTGTGGACAGTAAGTAGTGTTGGCGAATCACAGGACCTGTGCAAATGAAAGTGGACTTCGTCGCTGAACCAAACCACATTCACATCAAAGACCTGCTCGTCAATTCTGTGGACAGTAGTGTTGGCGAATCACAACCGCTGTTCCACGGCTGTGTGGCTGTATAGCTGATGAGTTTGAACTTAGTATGAGAAGATATGCAGGTCTTCAACAACAATTTGTCGCAGTGTCTCCCGCTTCATTCCCACCTGTTGTACAGCTCGTCTGATCGATTTCCTGAGACTGGTTTGAAACACAGCGCGTGTTTTCTCGATGTTTTGAGGCGCTTTCACACTTTTTGGACTACCGAAAGCGCCAACACTGTCATCCCGAATACTACTCGTTCTCTTTAACTTGCAGACTGAATTCTTGATTGTTAGCACACCTTCAGCTTGAACTCGGTTTGCCAACTTGCTTTGATCCGTAGTTGGGTAGTTATTGCTCCCAAAGCAGGCCTTCACAAGCGCTATACGCTACGTACTGTCACATCTTCAAGTGCAAATGGCCGGCAACAACAAGGGAAGTGCGCATGCGCATTCTAATTCCCATCGCGCCCCGGTGCCAACCGTGCAGTTTCAACGTACTAACACAACCCGTACGAAAGTTATGACTATTTCACTTGATTTACTCCATTAATCGTTACCTTGTAGCTCGCCCACACAGGCGTAACGTTAGAGCACTCGTCCGTAAGCTGACTGATATTTAATCACTTGGAAAGCCTGTCCGGTTGGCCGAGCGGGAAGGAGCGCCGGTCCCGGCGCGAATCCGTCCGGCGGATTTGTGTCGAGGTCCGATGAGCCGGCCAGTCTATGGGTGGTTTTTAGGCTGTTTTCCATCTGCCTCGGCTAATGCGGGATGGTTCCCCTTATTCCGCCTCAGCTACATTATGTCGGCGATTGCTGCGCAAACACGTTCTCCACGTACGCGTTTCTTTTTTTTTTTTTGGTCATCAGTCTACTGACTGGTTTGATGCGGCACGCCACGAATTCCTTTCCTGTGCTAACCTCTTCATCTCAGAGTAGCACTTGCAACCTACGTCCTCAATTATTTGCTTGACGTATTCCAATCTCTGTCTTCCTCTACAGTTTTTGCCCTCTACAGCTCCCTCTAGTACCATGGAAGTCATTCCCTCATGTCTTAGCAGATGTCCTATCATACTGTCCCTTCTCCTTATCAGTGTTTTCCACATATTCCTTTCCTCTCCGATTCTGCGTAGACCCTCCTCATTCCTTAACTTATCAGTCCACCTAATTTTCAACATTCGTCTATAGCACCACATCTCAAATGCTTCGATTCTCTTCAGTTCCGGTTTTGCCCATGTTTCACTACCATACAATGCTGTACTCCAGACGTACATCCTCATAAATTTCTTCCTCAAATTAAGGCCGGTATTTGGTATTAGTAGACTTCTCTTGGCCAGAAATGCCTTTTTTGCCATAGCGAGTCTGCTTTTGATGTCCTCCTTGCTCCGTCCGTCATTGGTTATTTTACTGCCTAGGTAGCAGAATTCCTTAACTTCATTGACTTCGTGACCATCAATCCTGATGTTAAGTTTCTCGCTGTTCTCTTTTCTACCTCTTCTCATTACCTTCATCTTTCTCCGATTTACTCTCAAACCATACTGTGTACTCGTTAGACTGTTCATTCCGTTCAGCAGATTATTTAATTCTTCTTCACTTTCACTCAGGATAGCAATGTCATCTGCGAATCGTATCAATGATATCCTTTTACCTTGTATTTTAATTCCACTCCTGAACCTTTCTTTTATTTCCATCATTGCTTCCTGGATGTACAGATTGAAGAGTAGGGGCGAAAGGTTACAGCCTTGTCTTACTCCCTTCTTAATACGAGCACTTCGTTCTTGACCGGCCACTCTTATTATTCCCTGTTGGTTGTTGTACATATTGTATATGACCCGTCTCTCCCTATAGCTTACCCTTACTTTTTTCAGAATCTTGAACAGCTTGCACCATTTTATATTGTCGAACGCTTTTTCCAGGTCGATAAATCCTATTAACGTGTCTTGATTTTTCTTTAGCCTTGCTTCCATTATTGCCCGTAACGTCAGAATTGCCTCTCTCGTGCCTTTACTTTTCCTAAAGGCAAACTGGTCGTCACCTAGCGCATTCTCAATTTTCTTTTCCATTCTTCTGTATATTATTTTTGTAAGCAGCTTCGATGCATGAGCTGTTAAGCTGATTGTGCGATAATTCTCGCACTTGTCAGCTCTTGCCGTCTTCGGAATTGTGTGGATGATGCTTTTCCGAAAGTCAGATGGTACGTCGCCAGACTCATATATTCAACACACCAACGTGAATAGTCGTTTTGTTGCCACCAGCATTACTCTGCCACGCAAACATAAGGGTTACACTCGTCTGGTGTGAGACGTTCCCTGGGGGGTCCACCGCAGACCGAACCGCACAGTAACCCTGGGTTCGGTGTGGCGGCGGCGGAGGGGTGAAGTGGACTGCGGTAGTCGTCGTGGGGTTGTGGACCACGGCGGCTGCGGCAGGGACGGAGCCTCTCCATCGTTTCTAGGTTCCCGGTTAACATAGCATAATCACTTGGAAACAGCTGAAAGCTCGAGAAACTTGAATTAGTCTTTATCGCCGTGATACCGAGCAGCCACGTTACATAGTGTAGGCAACCTATGGACACAGTGTGTTTGAGTTGGACCACGAAACTCACCACCTGCTACGACGTCAGAATCTCTGCCAAATGAGCGAGACGCGATGTTGAGTAAGTGGCACAGTGGAGTGCACCGACATCGCGCTGTGTGTTTCGCGGTCATCAACTCGACCACTTCCTCGGCCGGAACAGGCAGGGGCGAAGACGTGGGGCGCGCCCGGCCTCAGATATGCAAACGAGACTCGAGGCGGAGAACAATGGGGGCGCCAGCGCCGCCGCCACAGTGGCCCCGGGCCCCGCACTCTGTGTGGCGTCGGCGCCGACTGCCCTGTGCGAGCGCCGACACCGCGTCTAGCGCAGCCGCGCCGCGCCGACACAATGCCCTCACGCCGGAGCGCTTGACATGCCGTGCAACCGGCTCGAACTTCGGCGCGGTAAAGAGAGGGCTGCAGATGACGAAGTGAGGCAAGTACATGTCCTTACTGATAACATCCTGGCACGATACGTAACTAGTACTCCAAAGCCGATTTCATATTCACGAGTGGCCTCGGTTGCTAATTCGCAACTTAAACGTATGATGTACACGCTATACATTTTTCGAACGCAATCACTATTTCTTTAAAACGACAAATGTATAGCAAAAAGTACTGCTCATTTACACTGAAGAGTATAACGCCTCTTCTTCTTGATGATTTAGTTTGATTTGTACTTCGCCTCGGCTAAAACTCGGCGACAGTCGGTAGAGTGTTGAGATCGTTATCAAGTTACGAAGACGACGTTACACAAAAGAACAGTGCTGAACCGAAATGTCGACGCGCGTGAGATATTTACTTCACCAAGAAGAATCGTAATTAATCGTTCGTAATCGATGTTTAGCTGATTAATCATGAAATATTATTGATAAAATTAATATAGTCACATCCACAACAAATTACCCACAAGCTGGTCGTAATTTCAAGTATCTAACAAATCGTAAAAATGGGCTTGTTATTTGAGTCAAAGACTCTACACAAGCGCCGAGCGCTACAGTCAAATACACTCCTGGAAATGGAAAAAAAGAACACATTGACACCGGTGTGTCAGACCCACCATACTTGCTCCGGACACTGCGAGAGGGCTGTACAAGCAACGATCACACGCACGGCACAGCGGACACACCAGGAACCGCGGTGTTGGCCGCCGAATGGCGCTAGCTGCGAAGCATTTGTGCACCGCCGCCGTCAGTGTCAGCCAGTTTGCCGTGGCATACGGAGCTCCATCGCAGTCCTTAACACTGTTAGCATGCCGCGACAGCGTGGACGTGAACCGTATGTACAGTTGACGGACTTGAGCGAGGGCGTATACTGGGCATGCGGGAGGCCGGGTGGACGTACCGCCGAATTGCTCAACACGTGGGGCGTGAGGTCTACACAGTACATCGATGTTGTCGCCAGTGGTCGGCGGAAGGTTCACGTGCCCGTCGACCTGGGACCGGACCGCAGCGACGCACGGATGCACGCCAAGACCGTAGGATCCTACGCAGTGCCGTAGGGGACCGACCGCCACTTCCCAGCAAATTAGGGACACTGTTGCTCCTGGGGTATCGGCGAGGACCATTTGCAACCGTCTCCATGAAGCTGGGCTACGGTCCCGCACACCGTTAGGCCGTCTTCCGCTCACGCCCCAACATCGTGCAGCCCGCCTCCAGTGGTGTCGCGACAGGCGTGAATGGAGGGACGAATGGAGACGTGTCGTCTTCAGCGATGAGAGTCGCTTCTGCCTTGGTGCCAATGATGGTCGTATGCGTGTTTGGCGCCGTGCAGGTGAGCGCCACAATCAGGACTGCATACGACCGAGGCACACAGGGCCAACACCCGGCATCATGGTGTGGGGAGCGATCTCCTACACTGGCCGTACATCTCTGGTGATCGTCGAGGGGCACTGAATAGTGCACGGTACATCCAAACCGTCATCGAACCCATCGTTCTACCATTCCTAGGCCGGCAAGGGAACTTGCTGTTCCAACAGGACAATGCACGTCCTCATGTATCCCGTGCCACCCAACGTGCTCTAGAAGGTGTAAGTCAACTACCCTGGCCAGCAAGATCTCCGGATCTGTCCCCCATTGAGCATGTTTGGGACTGGATGAAGCGTCGTCTCACGCGGTCTGCACGTCCAGCACGAACCCTGGTCCAACTGAGGCGCCAGGTGGAAATGGCATGGCAAGCCGTTCCACAGGACTACATCCAGCATCTCTACGATCGTCTCCATGGGAGAATAGCAGCCTGCATTGCTGCGAAAGGTGGATATACACTGTACTAGTGCCGACATTGTGTATGCTCTGTTGCCTGTGTCTATGTGCCTGTGGTTCTGTCAGTGTGATGATGTGATGTATCTGACCCCAGGAATGTGTCAATAAAGTTTCCCCTTCCTAGGACAATGAATTCACGGTGTTCCAGTCACTTCCTAACCGAGCCTTGAGAAGAAAACTTTCCCAGGTGTTGGGGGGATTTAAATTATATGCTTCGGACTATCCCGAAGTTCCATAAACCACTGGCTATTATGAACGAAAATGGTCTATCAGTGTTGGTTGCCTAAATTACTAAGTAATGTTTAGTTCAATTATCTAGTTAAAAGTTCACTTTATTCTAGTAGGTAAAAGTCCTCCGTTCGAATTCTAATGCCGTTATATTTGAAGTCAGAAGATCGTATTACTGCGTCATAATAGATCGCAATTATTCAATCTCAAAAACAACCTAAGCGCGCCTACATGTATGAGCATTCAAATATATGATCCGCTTCCGCTAACTCTCGTAACGTAGTGACAATGCATTGAGTTATACTTATTCATTACTCACGTTTCCCAAAGAGTACTCACACGGACTGTTCTTTGGGATCGTTGATTCTACTTTGCGGATGTTAATTTATGCTAATTTTGCGATTTATTATGATTTTGATTTTAATTTTACTGTAATCTGATCTTTCTTTCGTAGTTTGCTAAATTGTCAAGTCTTAGATTCCTGATTTAATGACTTGTTATTGTCCTAATAATAGTGATAAATGGAACCTCGTTCTTTTCTGCGAATTTGGGACTTAGGGGGAAATCTTTGGGGTATTGGGAGCTAATTTTTTATTTTTATTTCTGGTCCGAGGAAGTGGCATTACAAGAGCCAAAGAAATTGTTACACCTGCCCAATATCGTATGGGGCCTCTGCGAGCAATCACAAGTGTCGCAACACGACGTGGCATGGACTCGACTAATGTCTGAAGTAGTGGTGGAGGGAATAGACACCATGAATCCTGCAGGGCTGTCGATAAATCCGTAAGAGTACGAGGGGCTGGAGATCTCTTCTGAGCATCACGTTCAAGCCATTCCGCATATACTCAATAATGTTCATGTCTGGGGAATTTGCGGTCCACCGAAGTGTTTAAACTCAGAAGAGTGTTCCTGGAGCCACCCTGTAACAATTCAAGACGTATGGCGTGCCGTATTGTCAGGCTAGAATTGTCCAAGTCAGTCGGAATGCACTATGGACATGAATGCATGCAGGTGATCAGACAGGATGCTTACTTACGTGTCACCTATCAGAGTGGTATCTAGACTTATCAGGCGTCCCATATCACTCCAAAGGCATACGCCCCACACCGTTACATAGCGTCCACCAGCTTGAACAGTCCTCTGCTGAGATGCAAGGTCCATGGATTCATGAGGTTGTCTCCATACCCGTACACATCACATCCATCAAATTTTCAAATGTGTGTGAATTGCTGAGGGACCAAACTGCTGAGGGCGTCGGTCCCTAGACTTAAACACTACTTAAGCTAACTTATGCTAAGAAAAACACACATCAGTGCCCGAGGGAGGACTCGAACCTTCGGCGGGTGACACATCCATCTGCTCAACAGAATCAGAAAGGAGACTCGTCCGACCAGGCAACATATTTCCAGTCATCGACAGTCCAGTGTCGGTGTTGGCAAGGCGTAAAGCTGTAAGCCGTGCGTCAAGGGTACATGAGTGGGCCCTCGGCCCCGAAAGCCCATATCGATGACGTTTCGTTGAATGGTTCGCACACTGACATTTTCTGATGCCCCAGCATTGAAATCTGAAGCAGTTTGCTCAAGGCTTGCACTTCTGTCACGTTGAACGATTCCCTTCAGACGTCTTTGGTCCCGTTCTTGCAGGATCTTTTTCCGGCCGCAGCGGTATCAGAGATCTGATGTTTCACCGGATTCCTGGTATTCACGGTACACCCATGAAATGGTCGTACGGGCAAATTTCCACTTCATAGCGTCCGCAGTCCGTCGTGTAGTGGCTATTATTGCTGCCTCTGGATGACAGGGTCCCCGGTTCGATTCCCATTCGGGTTGGGGATTTACTCTGTTCCAGGAACTGGGTGTTTGTGTTGACGTCATCATTTCATCCTCATTACCATCATTTGCGACAGTGGCTCGATTGGATTGTGTATAAAAGCTGGACTGTGAAAAACTTGGAACTTTGTATGGACGCTGATGACTGCGCACTTGAGCGTCCCACAAACCAAACTTCTTCGTCTTCATGCACTTCACCCCAGCCTATGCTGCGTCCCATCGGTCTTGCGCCTACTATTAACACCACGTTGAGACTCACTTAAATCTTAATAACTGCCACTGTAGCAGCAGTAACCGATATAACAACCTGTTGTCCTATATAGGCGTTGCAGGCCGTAGCGCCCTAATATGGCTGTTTACATACCGCTGTATTTGAATACGCATGCCTATACAAGTTCCTTTGGCGCTTCAGTGTATAAATTTGCAGATATTTATGTACGACACGATACTATTCCGTCTTAACACTATTGGCACAGCAGGTGTTTTAGTGAGGAGCATTGTTTTTGTGGTGGTATTTAGTATGCCGAACGAAAATACTCTTTCAGTACATCAGTCGGTCCTTTGGTTTGCTCAGGGAAGAGACGTGTGACATCTATAAGACATAAAGTATTAGTTCACTTTGTTAAAATGGTTCAAATGGCTCTGAGCACTATGGAACTTAACATCTGAGGTCATCAGTCCCCTAGAACTTAGAACTACTTAAACCTAACTAATCTAAGGACATCACACACATCCATGACTGAGGCAGGATTCGAACCTGCGATCGTAGCGGTCGCGCGGTTCCAGGCTGAAGCACCTAGAACCGCTCGGCCACATGGGCCGGCTCACTTTATTACAACGTAGATAAGACTTAACTTTGTACAATGCATTTCCACAGAAATGTCATGTATACTTAGAGGTGTCTCTTAACATTGACGTGTCACTTAAAAATGCACATGCACAGTCACAGTTGCAAGAAATATTTATTTATTTATTTTTGAGGAGCTTACCGGTTTCTTCAGACTTACCATTGAAATATGTAAATACGCGAGTGTTAGAAGGATGTAGTAATATAGAAACACCCGTTCGGCTAGCCCCGCGGTCTAACACGCTCCTTCCCGAGTGGGAAGGCGTGCCGGTCGCCGGCAAGAATCCACCCGGCGGATTAGTGTCGAGGTCGGGTGTGCTGTCCAGCTTGTGGACGGTTTTTAAGGCGGTTTTCCATCTGCCTCGGCGAATGCGGGCTGGTTCCTCTTATTCCGCCTCAGTCGGCGACTGCTACGCAAACACTGTCTCCATGTTCGCGTACACCATGATTACTCTACCATGCAAACATTATGGTTACACTGGTCCTGCGTGAGAGGTTCCCCTTCCCCGGGGGCGGGGGTTGTCCACTGGTGACCGAACCGCACAATAATCCTGGGTTCGATGTGGGACGACGGTCGGGTCGGTGGACTGCTGTGGCCTGTTGTGGGGTTGTGAACCACTGAGGGCTACGCGCGGGACCAAGCGTCTCCGTCGTTTCTAGTTCCCGGTTCAATACACACACAATATATAAAATACATGTAATTCTAGTGTATTTATGTGTTTCACTGGTAAGTCTGAAGATGGTCTAAAATGGACCGAAACCGATAACCTCCCATAAAAAAGTTTCTTGCGGTTGTGACTGTGCTCGTGCATTTTTAACTAATAAAGAAAGAACCGCTGTTCTCCAAGAGAAGAGAAATATTCCCAAGAATTATTGACGTGTTACTTGACACAGACAAAAGACAAGTCTCTCACTCAGCGAGCATTTAACAATAACTTTCACTTTTAGTTTTGCCTAATAACATTGCCCACACAGCTGGCCTACTAGAAGACGATACCGTCGTCATAGGCGATGACTGCAGACTGTACTCAGCGGTCCTGTGCTCGGTCGTAAGTAGGAGAGCAGATGTGGCGCCGTAGCGAAACGTTTGTTGGCGTGGTTACGCCGGTGTCGCCCATTCGTCGACGAGCCTGCAGCGACTATCGTTTCTTGTGGTTGCCAACCTTGCTCTCTCACCTCGCAATCCACAATATTCATGTAATATAAACTGACGTTTGTTGCGGTTGTGTTGCTACGGACGTAAAATCGGTCAATAAACAGAGATATCTCTCCTCGTGTTTATTGATCTGAAGGCACTGAAACTGAAGACGGTAAAGTGACGGCTGAATTAGTAAATTCTGTCTACCAAAATTGCATCATTCAAGGGTATCACAATGCAGCACTGTATCTGGGGTTAAGCAACAACCAGTGCCGGGGTTGGTAAGTAGGCTTTGGTCGCACCTATGCTCCAGCCATTCCTTAGACTTTGGCCAGAGGCGCATAAATTCGACAATCTCGAAAAATGCTCGAACGCTACATTTTATGTAATTAGAAAGGCCTTTGCCTTCTTCTTGCTACAAAGAGCTAATGAGGCTATCTACAATTTAAGCTTTCCGGCTTTTTTGACCAGTGAAGTCGTATCTGCAAATTCAGATGCAACTCACAGCTTCGATCAATTGCTTTGGAACAACTGTTATCATTTGAAAAACTCAGTATTTGAAGAAACTCGCATTTTTTGCTTCCATTCACTCATTAGGTTATCACAATCAATTCAGTATCGGCACTGTATTCATTCACATTTTGCCCACGAGATACTGCAATCTGCTTATAAATTTGTACGCTCAGTGGCCGAGTGCAAGTATTTCCTAGTTATCCAATGGGGGAAAGAAGACGTGTAGTGCAATGTGGAAGACCAACCAGGTGTCATTACAGGTGACTTTTCACGTCGCTGAGAGGTGAAGGCTAGCTTGAAGGTAGGCTGAAAATTTTCGTGGTACGACGGGGATGCGATCCCTCGCCCTCTTCATTTCCAGGCGTCGCTGAACCAGTAGAAATCTTACTTCAGGTGTTTCTCACATTTCAGACAAGAATAGCCAAGAATTGACACACCTGTGGTGACCCTATCTGCAATTCTACTTGGTCATCACAATCAGTATCTGCAGCCTCCGAGGTGAAAAACAAGCAGCAGATTTCTTGTGCTCACTATTTTGGCATACGAAGGTTTAGTATCTTTGGCTTGTCAAAAACCACCTTCTTTGGGCTTTGTTAATTTAGCTGCTGTGTGGCGTCCCCGCACTCCAACCGCGTGCTGTTATTCTCGACGCCGTAGAGCTGCTACTGCCACAGCTCTCGCATTGGAGTTGAGGCACGATGCGCGATGACGTAGGTCCCCGTTGGTGAACGGGAGACAGAAATGCGAACTCGTACGATGGATGCTTCTTCTGATTTAAGATTGAATGATTCATTGCCTGGGTATGCAGTAGTTGTTAAATCTTATCTCATCCGCATCGTACACACCACCAGTTGCGAGGAAACATTGTAATTATGTCTTCTCATACGTTGTTGGCTCGTTGCTATGGAGTTGTTGAACCTGTACGAAGCGAGATCCACAGATACTCTTTGATCACGTCTAAATGAACCTACGCCGTAGTGTTAAAAAAATGTTCAAAAGTTCTCTTTTCAATTAATGAAGTAGGTATTTATATATTCAGATTAAATTGTCCCTTATGAACCGTCGTTGGTTAAGTATCATTGATTAAATCACTTAATAATGTAGTCCACGCTTGTTATTTCCCTTGGAACGAACAGTTTATTGTTCCTTGGCCACTAAATACTTTATAACTTTCACACCACACGCACGCGCAGTTGGTTGGTAAAGTCAGTTCTATTAAAGTTAAGTTTCTTGACAATTACTACAACTTGACTCTTCAGCGTAATTGTATTATCTTCGTGAAGTCGTGTAACTGCGTCGCACTCGAGACTAATTGAGTGTAGTCCTTTGATATACCATCCACCCTTCTTTTCGTTCCAACTATTTGAAAGTCAAATCCAATATTCACTAGTTTCGTCAATAAAGTTGAATTAACCAGTAATGCACGGTTAAACGCGTCTATCAGTTCCTGTCTCTGCTTAGAAAATCAGTTTCCAAAGTTTGTGAATCACGGCA